>NW_005371933.1:1333483-1342116 GCF_000412655.1 Myotis brandtii | reverse complement strand
TATATATCCTTTGACATAATAATTTCATTACTAGGTATTACCCAATAGAAATGCTTAAATTTATGCACCAAAAGACATGTACAAGAATATTTATAATAGCATTATTCAAAATAGCTCCAAACTAAAAACTACTCACAGCCCATGAACATGGATTATATATTGGGGTACAGTCACACAATAGAATACTCTACAGCATCAAGAATGAACAAACAAGAACTACATGCTACAATATGGATGGAACTCACAAACATAATACTGAGTGAAAAAGTCTAGACACAGAAACGCTATGATTCTCTTTACATAATTTTCAAAGAAAAGCAAAACCGTGTTAGAAATCAGCTCAGGATGACCCTTGGGGTGGACAGATTTATCACTACCAGTTAAATCAATTCTATTATTCTCTATTGATTGTTTTGATGGTCAGGAGAGAGGTTTAGAAGGGAACTGGTAGATCCAGTTCATTTGAACAAGGCTTTGTTGAGAGCTCCCCATGGGCCAGGTGCTGCCCTAGAGGGAAAGGTACATGATGAACTAGAATTTCTGCCTTCAAGAGTCACAGGCCAATAGCTGGACTCTCACTCTAGAGAGAGCCCTCTTCTCTTCACGGCCATGTGCACACTCTGTTGAATGGCTGGTTCTCAACCCATCCAAGAATCCTTTCTAGACTTTTCTAGAGTGGACTGGAAAGTCAAAGATACTCTCACTCTGTTGATTCTGGGAGATCTCCCCAGACCCCAATACCTAGGTCCACCCACTAGCTCAACTATGAATACAGTTCCAGCCCGAGCTCCCATATCTGACTATATTTGACTTTTCTGGAACAGAAATGTTGAACACATATCTAGGCTGAATCCCACCTAAACAAACAATGCCTCCCTCTAGTTCCAGGAGAGGACTGGTTCTAAGCTGAGCAGACTGCTTCCTCCAGTGTCATCCGCAGCTTCAATTAGTGATTTCAGTTGCCCAGAGTCCAGCAAACTGCTCAAACCAGAGTGATTTCTAGCTTTCTCATCTAAGCGAGGGCCCCTCCAGCCCCCAGCCCCACAATGATAAGTATTATGTGAGGGACCATTTCGCTCTCAACTTCTCATCATTGTCATCTTCACATCTGATTTCACAGAGGAAGTCAAACCAGCCTCACTGCCCATTAACACTCAAAGAGCAACCTTTCTCCTGGAATACTAGGATCCTACAAGGCCCAGGCCACCTCCACACCCCTTCCAAAATTGAGGAGGCTCAGAAGACTCCTGGCAGGGTCTGAGCTCTAGGAAATGACAATACCTGGTAGTATCAGTAACTCCAACAAATTACCATTTAATAGAAATCAGAGCTGACAGGGCCTCAGGGATCACTTAGGCCACCACCACCATCCTCCCTTATTTACTGAGAAGACTGAGCCCAAAGGCCTGAAGTCCATCCCTTCAGATCACACTGGTAAGCAATAGCGAAGCTGAGAACAAAAGTATCATCTCCAGATACCAGGGCTCTTTCCAGAAGTACTCTGACCTGCAAAGTTCAAACCAGGAGCAGCAACTACTTTTCTCACCTCCTGAACCCAGATTCTGCAGAGTCCCCTGGGAGCTCTGGACTGCATTGGACACACCCTCAGAGCTAAAGAAATTTACCTGCACAGGTGATCTTGCTTCTTTAAGCAACTGGACGGGCTCTAGTCGCAATGCAGTCAAAAGCACACTGCCCCAGACTACCCTTATATATATGGTCCTTCTATGCACAAGGGCTTGGCCAAGAGTCTGAGTTCCAGCCTCCCGAGCTTTGGTTCCTTCCTATTGTGTGTTCTCTGGAAGGGAGGGAAGCCTTGGGGCTTTGTGATGGCATCATACAAATCTAATGAGTTCCTTAGAATAATCGCCAAACAGAGCTTGTGCCAGTAATGCCTTAACAAAAAAGAGTTAGTCATCTTCAGCTTTCTGTTATGACATTCTATGACTCCGGTTGGGACCTGCCTTGAGCAAACATTTGAAGGTCCAGTTTGTTTCTGGCTTCTTGACCCACTTCCAGGACGGACAGGTGTCCCACTTCCTGGTACATAACTTTCAGAGTCCAAGTGCCCTACTTAAGCCTGCCTTCCCCACAAACCTAGGTCACTCACTAAATATCTCCTTTCTTTTCCTCCAATCACAATTCTCATTCCTCAGGGCACTGAAAAGCAATTTGAACTAATTCTCAAGGATGTGTGATTTGCTCACAAATCCCTAACCTTAGCATAAGTATTTGCACCTTTTAAAATAAGACTCACCCAAATGAATCCCTGATTACTGAAATTTCAGGCAGTGAAACGATAAGTGAAAAAGTCCAGTTGAGAAATACTTTAGGTGCCCAGTATATTAAGTAATAACTGCTCACAAGTGTCCATTTACGCTCACATGGGTCCTCTGTGTTATTTCATTAGACTCACAATAAAAATAAACTAAAACTGTTATGTGTCCAACCCAACTGTAAATGGGGAAAACTACTGAAATACTGTGGGTAAGCTCTGAATACTTCATGCATTGATTCCATGTTTTGCAGATACAAGACTAAACAAGAAAATCATTAGATATTATAGCTCTGGCAAGGGTTACCTCTGGCCACTCTATAGGTAGGGATTTGTAGTCCTGGTGGCTATGGCAGCACCGAAGCTCATAAAATCCATTGGCAGGTTCTACTCTTCTCTGATGTTTTGTCCCCACTTGATTTTTGTTCAGTTGACTGTATGTTTTCAAAACTAGGATTCAACAAGGTAAAGAGAAGGGATTTGATTTGTGAATGGGAGAAAGGATAACACCAAGTTCAGCTGAATGAAAGAAAAAATTGATGGTTCCATATATAACTTTCAAGCATTAAAAATTGATCCTCAAACCAAGATAATAAAAAAAGGCTTTGTGGGCTAGCTCATAATAAAAGTCGCTTCCAAGGTTCCAAAGTAAATTCTAAGACCTAAGTTATTAATTCCTTCACATTCAAAATATTTTCTCAGTGTTATGAGAAAAATAATCGTTAAGAAATTCACTATGGCCCTAGCTGGTTTGGCTCAGTGGATAAAGCTTCAGCCTGCGGACTGAAGGTCCCAAGTTCGATTCAGGTCAAGGGCGCATGCCTGGGTTGTGGGCTCGATCCCCAGAAGGGGGCATGCAGGAGGCAGCCAATCAATGATTCTCACTCATCATTGATGCTTCTATCTCTCTCTCTCCCTCTCCCTTCCTCTCTGAAGTCAATAAAAATATATTTAAAAAAGAAAGAAATTCACTACGAAGTTTGGAACTATAAACAGAGAAGCTATTTTTTCCACAGGAGGATGTTTTCCTGTTATCAGAGAGCTAATTAGAATTCAAGGACATTTATTTCTAACCCATAACCCAAGTGAACTCATATTGACACACTATGTTATATCTGAGAAGGGCTCAGGGATTCACTGGAAGCCACACCGATCATGAACAACAGGTCAGGCCTCAGGACACGGTGGTCTGGGTGAATGTGAAAAATGCAGAAAATACACCAAGATCAAGCTTCAGGCAGGCATGCAGGCAGCATCAGAGAGGGTCCAAAACCACATATCTGGATTCCTGGAAAAGTGGAAGAGGTAGGGCTGACCTCAGCCTCATAGAAACGGGGGTCCTAGACAAGGAGCCCGTAGAGGTGTTAGGATGCAAGGCAATTGCTTGGTCATAGAAAACCAAACAAGTAAAGAGCAAACTTATTGAAACAGACGTCAAGGGCTCGTAAACTACTTAAATTGGGTCCTGGATATTTCCCCAGACTTGCTCCCTAAATCTTGGTTGGAAAAAGTTGAATGGAAGCAGAGCAGGGGCTCCCTCCATCATCCTCCCTCCTGGTTGCTGTCTTCTCTGGTCTCTTGGCCAGGGGAGCAGGTTTGTACAGCACTTGGAGTTCTGCTGAGGCAACCCCTGGGACACACTTACACATCACAGGTGCATAACACGTCAGTTAGGGGAGTGGTACATTTTGGTATTTCTCTAGAAGGTACATGAAATGTCCATTAATCTGGCACTCTCATCACCCCTTTTTTAAACCTCCTTTCTCCCATGATCATTGGAAAGTATCTGATCACTGCATATACGAAAAGATTAATAACAGTTTAATTGTCAAGTGCCATTGATTCAATTACAAAATATGGACCTGGAAGCATAGAATTTCATTGATTAACAATAAGCCACAGGGTTGGGTGGGGGAGATCCTTCTGGCAGGATGAGCCTTCTGGTATGCCCAGAAATCACATAATTATGAAGTTATGGACTATTCCCTCACACAAAGCCTGTCCAAAGTGAGAAAACAAAAAAAGGTCTACAGTATGGTTTGGGTTTTTTGTTTCTTTTTTAGTTCCTAGTCTGGTTCCCTGACAGATAAACATGTTGTCTAGACGTTTTGTTTTTTTCTTTCAAAGTCTCATAGTGTACATCTCTTGTTTTTAGCCTCTATCCTTAATTGTGTTCTTGGCATTATTAAACTTGTTCAAATCAATATGCAATTCCAAAATGTATTTGTCACCATTCCTCTTCCTGACCCTTCCTTTGTCCCTGACATCATTTTCCCCTGAGTGTCTTACGGTTCTACCTCTATTGATCTGTCTGTTTTGGCTTTTTTGTTGGTTTGTTTACCTTGTGACCTGACCTGTCTTTCTTGGCAGAAAGTTTGCCATCATGATACATCATGACAGGGAAAGGTGACTGCTGGGAAGAACAGCGTGGTTTCCATGTTTCCTTCTAAGAGGTGATGGCAAGATTTCTGTTAGGAAAGAAGTCCCAACAAAAAAGAAAAAAAAAGGAAAGAACGAAAGAAAGGAAAGAAGTTCTGGTGGTAAGTAAACCATGAATAATCCCAGAGGTACAAAAATAAGAAGGCCATGGTGCCTGATACCTCAAAGATCATGCAAGGATCTGAATAGCGTCCTAAGTCAGCTTAGGATGCTGACTCCAGTAATAGCTCCCGTTCCTGAGTTGACTCATGCAAAACCATCTAACGTAATATCTCTGTCAAGGTCACAATCAAAGGAATCCCTCATATTAACAATCACATCTACCAGCCATCCTCACCTTGCATTCTCCTCACATAAGGCACTTCGCTATATCCAAATAACAACAGGCTTTCATGAGAAGTTGTGTGGGCTAAAGCTTTCAACAGGAAGATGACAGATTCATGCTGAAACATGTTTTCCTGCTACAGTTCCGTGGAAGGGCTCTGTGTGCCTTTAAAAACGTAAAAGATCAAATATCCCTTTAACTGAAAGCATAAGGTCTGACAAGCTTTTGGATCTCGGCTCTCAGGAATGAAATAGCAGCTCTGAAAGCATTAGTCACCGAGAGGGCCCCATAGCTGGCTTCCCAAGTGCACGGTGGGTTTTGCCTTGATCGGCCCTTTCTGGAATTGGGTGTGTTTGTGTTCTAGAAAGAGCTTACCTTTGGAGCCAGATAAGCCTGAGATTTGAACCCAACTTCACCATGTATTTGTTGGAGAGCCTTGAGTCATTAATGTACCTCCAAGGCCCTCATTTTGTAATATCTACAATATAGGAGTCATAGCTACTTCTCAAGATTAGTGGAAGGGTTCAACTATCTACATTGTAATGAATACAAAACATTTAGTCCAGTAGATGGTACATAATGAGCACTCAATACTCATTTTGTTAAAAGAATAATAATGATTATTTTATAATGATAGCCCAGAGACAGGAAGGTTTAAGATTATGGACCAGAGGATGGTAATTGCAATCTTGTACATGGATAATGTCACAGTAGATATAGGGTGAGTGAGTAATAGATTGATTGCTTTTGGCTCATTCTATATCCATAGTTTTTGCCCTTCCATGTGACAGCCCTTCGAATATAACTTTGAAGATTTTAGTTCCTTTAATTATTCGCAACACAACATAGTGACTGTTGTCCAATGCCACATCAAGCCACATCTGGGGTATATGAGTCAGTACAAGACCTTACACTTCATAAAAATGGTCGTCCATCCCCCGCTCTGCCTCATTTTTGCTACTAAGCTTCGGTTTCTCTATCTGGGAGAATAATGGCACTTTGCACTGCCGCTGTGAAAATGAAATGAGTAATCTATGTGAGAACACCCAGCGTAATGCCTCCCATATAACAAGCTCTCAGCCAGCGTTGATAGTCGTCATTTCCTATGCTGACCTCATGCAGCTGGTACCTCGTAATTATTTTGGGCAACTACATCTCAGTGTTGACTCACATTGAGTTTGCTGTATATTAGATCGCATGTCTCTTTAACATGTGAATTCTGTCCCATCCTGTAAAGGAAGCAATTTTCAACTGCTGTGCCACAAGAATTTTTAAAACATGCACTACCTGACTATTTAGTCAGGGACACTGACCTCTTTTCTCTTAGATTTTCAAACTAAAACAATGACTGCAGTCAACACAACAATTCGTCCTATGTGAATGTCCTGTCTCGAATCATAAATATGTCATGTAATAGACTTGCATCTTATTGGTCACATCACATAATAAGGTTGCATCTGATTGGTTAATTCTTGGTACCAGAAATCCTCATATACAAGTATAGGCACCTGATTTTTTAAGAACATGATCTCACTCATATGTGGAATACATAGCTATCAACAATTACTTTAAATGAAATGGATTAAATGCTCCAACCAAAAGACATATGGAGGTTGAATGGATAACAAAACAAGACCCATACATATGCTGTCTACAAGAGACTCACTTCAGATTGAAAGACACACACAGGGATGAAGAAAGATATTTCATGAAAATGGAAATGAGAAAAAAAAAAGCTGAGTAGCAATACTGAGAGCAGACAAAGTAGACTTTAAAACAAAGGCTATAACAAGAGACAACAAAGGACCCAGCAATTCCACTTCTGTGTATTTATCTGAAGAAACTCAAAACACTAAATCAAAAAGACATATACATCCATATGTTTATTGCAGCATTACTTACAATAGCCGAGATATAAAAGCAGTGTTCATAAATGGATAAAGAAGTGGTGCATATATACAAGGGAATATGATCCAGCCATCAAAATTTTTAAAAAATGAATGAAATCTTGTCATCTGCAACTACATGAATGGATCTAGAAGGTTTTGTGCTGAGTGAAATAAGACAGAAAATACCATATTATTTCATTTATATGTGAAATCTAAAAAACAAAATAAACAATCAAGCAGATACAGAGAGCATTTTAACGGTTGCCAGATGGGAGGGGCTTGGGGGAATGAGTGAAAAAGATGAAGGAATTAAGAAGTACAAATTGGTAGTTACAGAATAGTCATGGGGATGTAAAGTACCGCATAGGGAATATATATAGTCAACAAGATTGTAATAATTACATATGGTGTCAGATGGGTACTAGATTTATCATGGTGATTACAATAAGTGATATCCATGTCTAATCACTGGGTTGTACACCTAAAACTAATATAATATGGGATGTCAACTGTTATTGAAAAATAAAAAATATTATTTAAATATTTATCTAATTTATCTAACTCTTTATTGCTAGTATACAGAAATGCTGCATTATTACTTTGCTCCTTTTTTTTAAAAGATAGATTTCCAACTCCACAGGATCGAGAGCTTGATGTGTCAACAAGCCCTCAATAAATTAGATATTCAGGGCTGATGTTCAGTGGTGAACAATATCATGGCTGTACTGGTTACTAAAATATTGAAACATTTCTACAGTGGAACCCTCTTCCTTTCCATCTGGTACCTTGGCCATCCTGGACTTTCCCTCCAGACTGACCCACACCTCCCCAGTTCCAGACACTACTAATGAGGTTTAATATCTTTTCTTATGTTTATAGGACATCCATGTAGCATCTTTTATACTATAAGCATTTTTTTTGTCTTTGCCAAATTTTTTTCTGTTGGAATGTTTTTTCTTATTAATGTATAGGCATTAATTATATATTTTAGAAGCTCTTTTGTTGGTTTTATGCATTGCAATCTGTTTTCACTCTCTTTTGTACTTCTACACCTAGCTCAGCTGGGGCCTCAAGCCCTGTTCCACTGGAAAGGTAGGTGTCTGTTATGATTGTTCTATTCCTATCCATGTGAGTTATTAAATATTTTTAATGTTATCTCTTATGCTTATATTCCAATGCTAACATAAAACCAAGGGTAAGTTATTAATCCAAGTGGTTTCTTTTTTAAAATATTTTTATTGATTTCCTAGAGGAAGGGAGAAAGAGATACTTCCTGCATGCCCCCTACTGGGGACCAAGCCTGCAACTTGAGCATGTGCCCTTGACTGGAATCAAACTTGGAACCCTTCAGTCCACAGGCCGATGCTCCATCCACTGAACCAAACCGACTAGGGCTCCAAGTGGTTTCTTATCCAGAGGTGCAGAGAGCTCAGAAGGAGATGATCAGCTCTGGGGTTCAAGGAGGAAGCAGGAAATCTGAGCTGTAACTAAAGAGATTCTAGCTAGCACCCATCTCTGATAATTCCTGCCCAAATCCCTGCAGCTTCCCCAAGTCTACTCCTCCACTTGGAGCTCCCACAGGCACCTCAACCACACATGCTTCAGGCTGAACACATCATCTTTAAATGCTAAATCTGCTCTCCTCCTGACTCCCCTAATTGGTGGAAGAGTGTCTCCAACCATCTCTCCCTTACAGTAGAAAATT
>NW_005371933.1:1331831-1332964 GCF_000412655.1 Myotis brandtii | reverse complement strand
GCATGGAGGAGGGTGAGAATGGAGCTAATACAAAGCAGATTGACTTCGAGTTGGTTTTATTATTGCATTGAAGTGCTCTATAGACAAGTCACTCCTTTTGCCTACACCTGGCCTACAACTGTTCCCACCCACCCCACCTCCCTTCTCTTTGATAATATGATCTGTCTCGCAGAGCTTCCATGAAGGTCAATGCAACAGTGCTCACTGAGAACTTAGCCCAGGCCCCTGCACAGGGTGAGCACTTAGTTAATGTTAACGATGATTAGTAAAAACATTATTTTTGGTTCTTTATCCCCTATATGATTCCTGTTTGGGCAAGCAAAGCCTTTCTGGCCTCAGATACTCCCTTCCACCCTCCTGCACATTATACTCTAGCAAAACTGTTTATTCTTCCTTCACCAAACCAAGTTCTTCCGTGTTTCCATGCCTTTGCAAATGCCCTTTACTCTGGCTGGATGTCTTCCCTCTTCTCTGCAGATTCATCATTTAAGATCCAGGTCACAGTCATGCTTTCTGTGAAGCCTTCCTCAAATGATCCAGACAAAAGGAATACCTCCTCCCTCCTGTGAGCCCATGGCTCGCTGCTCATTTCTCCTCTCTGAAGCCTGCCTGGAGTGGAGCTCCCAGAAGGGAGAGTCTGTATGTGCTTATCAGCTTTGTATCCAGTCACCAAAATTGCTGAGCCCATATTACCAGCTCAGTACTGACAGGGAGTTAGCTTGTTTTATTAGAATGAATGAATGAATGAATGTAAATGGTTTTGGCTTCATCCTAGACCTAGCAAAAACTTTGGGTAGCTACAGTTTTGGTCCTTTTGTATAACCTGGTATTGGACTCTTCTTTCCATGCCCCAAGAAAAATATTCCCTACCAGGGTACCTGCCTTCTTAAGGAATGGAACTCAGGACCTAAGGAAAGCCCTTTTCAAAGTAGGGAGAGTGATGAGCAGCTCAGCTCTGTCTTCGCAGCTGTCCCTGAGAGGGCGCTGTTCCCAAATGAACCCTCCGAGGCCTGGACTGAAATACCCGCGCCTTCCCACAGGATTCAGCATCCCTGGCTTCCCAGGCAGCAGCCGCGGGTCCCCAGCGGAGCATCTGCCCACAAACATGGCTGCGCCCTGCTCAGCTTCTCCTC
>NW_005371933.1:1311534-1320566 GCF_000412655.1 Myotis brandtii | reverse complement strand
CCAGCCCCCAGCCCCACAATGATAAGTATTATGTGAGGGACCATTTCGCTCTCAACTTCTCATCATTGTCATCTTCACATCTGATTTCACAGAGGAAGTCAAACCAGCCTCACTGCCCATTAACACTCAAAGAGCAACCTTTCTCCTGGAATACTAGGATCCTACAAGGCCCAGGCCACCTCCACACCCCTTCCAAAATTGAGGAGGCTCAGAAGACTCCTGGCAGGGTCTGAGCTCTAGGAAATGACAATACCTGGTAGTATCAGTAACTCCAACAAATTACCATTTAATAGAAATCAGAGCTGACAGGGCCTCAGGGATCACTTAGGCCACCACCACCATCCTCCCTTATTTACTGAGAAGACTGAGCCCAAAGGCCTGAAGTCCATCCCTTCAGATCACACTGGTAAGCAATAGCGAAGCTGAGAACAAAAGTATCATCTCCAGATACCAGGGCTCTTTCCAGAAGTACTCTGACCTGCAAAGTTCAAACCAGGAGCAGCAACTACTTTTCTCACCTCCTGAACCCAGATTCTGCAGAGTCCCCTGGGAGCTCTGGACTGCATTGGACACACCCTCAGAGCTAAAGAAATTTACCTGCACAGGTGATCTTGCTTCTTTAAGCAACTGGACGGGCTCTAGTCGCAATGCAGTCAAAAGCACACTGCCCCAGACTACCCTTATATATATGGTCCTTCTATGCACAAGGGCTTGGCCAAGAGTCTGAGTTCCAGCCTCCCGAGCTTTGGTTCCTTCCTATTGTGTGTTCTCTGGAAGGGAGGGAAGCCTTGGGGCTTTGTGATGGCATCATACAAATCTAATGAGTTCCTTAGAATAATCGCCAAACAGAGCTTGTGCCAGTAATGCCTTAACAAAAAAGAGTTAGTCATCTTCAGCTTTCTGTTATGACATTCTATGACTCCGGTTGGGACCTGCCTTGAGCAAACATTTGAAGGTCCAGTTTGTTTCTGGCTTCTTGACCCACTTCCAGGACGGACAGGTGTCCCACTTCCTGGTACATAACTTTCAGAGTCCAAGTGCCCTACTTAAGCCTGCCTTCCCCACAAACCTAGGTCACTCACTAAATATCTCCTTTCTTTTCCTCCAATCACAATTCTCATTCCTCAGGGCACTGAAAAGCAATTTGAACTAATTCTCAAGGATGTGTGATTTGCTCACAAATCCCTAACCTTAGCATAAGTATTTGCACCTTTTAAAATAAGACTCACCCAAATGAATCCCTGATTACTGAAATTTCAGGCAGTGAAACGATAAGTGAAAAAGTCCAGTTGAGAAATACTTTAGGTGCCCAGTATATTAAGTAATAACTGCTCACAAGTGTCCATTTACGCTCACATGGGTCCTCTGTGTTATTTCATTAGACTCACAATAAAAATAAACTAAAACTGTTATGTGTCCAACCCAACTGTAAATGGGGAAAACTACTGAAATACTGTGGGTAAGCTCTGAATACTTCATGCATTGATTCCATGTTTTGCAGATACAAGACTAAACAAGAAAATCATTAGATATTATAGCTCTGGCAAGGGTTACCTCTGGCCACTCTATAGGTAGGGATTTGTAGTCCTGGTGGCTATGGCAGCACCGAAGCTCATAAAATCCATTGGCAGGTTCTACTCTTCTCTGATGTTTTGTCCCCACTTGATTTTTGTTCAGTTGACTGTATGTTTTCAAAACTAGGATTCAACAAGGTAAAGAGAAGGGATTTGATTTGTGAATGGGAGAAAGGATAACACCAAGTTCAGCTGAATGAAAGAAAAAATTGATGGTTCCATATATAACTTTCAAGCATTAAAAATTGATCCTCAAACCAAGATAATAAAAAAAGGCTTTGTGGGCTAGCTCATAATAAAAGTCGCTTCCAAGGTTCCAAAGTAAATTCTAAGACCTAAGTTATTAATTCCTTCACATTCAAAATATTTTCTCAGTGTTATGAGAAAAATAATCGTTAAGAAATTCACTATGGCCCTAGCTGGTTTGGCTCAGTGGATAAAGCTTCAGCCTGCGGACTGAAGGTCCCAAGTTCGATTCAGGTCAAGGGCGCATGCCTGGGTTGTGGGCTCGATCCCCAGAAGGGGGCATGCAGGAGGCAGCCAATCAATGATTCTCACTCATCATTGATGCTTCTATCTCTCTCTCTCCCTCTCCCTTCCTCTCTGAAGTCAATAAAAATATATTTAAAAAAGAAAGAAATTCACTACGAAGTTTGGAACTATAAACAGAGAAGCTATTTTTTCCACAGGAGGATGTTTTCCTGTTATCAGAGAGCTAATTAGAATTCAAGGACATTTATTTCTAACCCATAACCCAAGTGAACTCATATTGACACACTATGTTATATCTGAGAAGGGCTCAGGGATTCACTGGAAGCCACACCGATCATGAACAACAGGTCAGGCCTCAGGACACGGTGGTCTGGGTGAATGTGAAAAATGCAGAAAATACACCAAGATCAAGCTTCAGGCAGGCATGCAGGCAGCATCAGAGAGGGTCCAAAACCACATATCTGGATTCCTGGAAAAGTGGAAGAGGTAGGGCTGACCTCAGCCTCATAGAAACGGGGGTCCTAGACAAGGAGCCCGTAGAGGTGTTAGGATGCAAGGCAATTGCTTGGTCATAGAAAACCAAACAAGTAAAGAGCAAACTTATTGAAACAGACGTCAAGGGCTCATAAACTACTTAAATTGGGTCCTGGATATTTCCCCAGACTTGCTCCCTAAATCTTGGTTGGAAAAAGTTGAATGGAAGCAGAGCAGGGGCTCCCTCCATCACCCTCCCTCCTGGTTGTTGTCTTCTCTGGTCTCTTGGCCAGGGGAGCAGGTTTGTACAGCACTTGGAGTTCTGCTGAGGCAATCCCTGGGACACACTTACACATCACAGGTGCATAACACGTCAGTTAGGGGAGTGGTACATTTTGGTATTTCTCTAGAAGGTACATGAAATGTCCATTAATCTGGCACTCTCATCACCCCTTTTTTAAACCTCCTTTCTCCCATGATCATTGGAAAGTATCTGATCACTGCATATACGAAAAGATTAATAACAGTTTAATTGTCAAGTGCCATTGATTCAATTACAAAATATGGACCTGGAAGCATAGAATTTCATTGATTAACAATAAGCCACAGGGTTGGGTGGGGGAGATCCTTCTGGCAGGATGAGCCTTCTGGTATGCCCAGAAATCACATAATTATGAAGTTATGGACTATTCCCTCACACAAAGACTGTCCAAAGTGAGAAAACAAAAAAAGGTCTACAGTATGGTTTGGGTTTTTTGTTTCTTTTTTAGTTCCTAGTCTGGTTCCCTGACAGATAAACATGTTGTCTAGACGTTTTGTTTTTTTCTTTCAAAGTCTCATAGTGTACATCTCTTGTTTTTAGCCTCTATCCTTAATTGTGTTCTTGGCATTATTAAACTTGTTCAAATCAATATGCAATTCCAAAATGTATTTGTCACCATTCCTCTTCCTGACCCTTCCTTTGTCCCTGACATCATTTTCCCCTGAGTGTCTTACGGTTCTACCTCTATTGATCTGTCTGTTTTGGCTTTTTTGTTGGTTTGTTTACCTTGTGACCTGACCTGTCTTTCTTGGCAGAAAGTTTGCCATCATGATACATCATGACAGGGAAAGGTGACTGCTGGGAAGAACAGCGTGGTTTCCATGTTTCCTTCTAAGAGGTGATGGCAAGATTTCTGTTAGGAAAGAAGTCCCAACAAAAAAGAAAAAAAAAAAAGGAAAGAACGAAAGAAAGGAAAGAAGTTCTGGTGGTAAGTAAACCATGAATAATCCCAGAGGTACAAAAATAAGAAGGCCATGGTGCCTGATACCTCAAAGATCATGCAAGGATCTGAATAGCGTCCTAAGTCAGCTTAGGATGCTGACTCCAGTAATAGCTCCCGTTCCTGAGTTGACTCATGCAAAACCATCTAACGTAATATCTCTGTCAAGGTCACAATCAAAGGAATCCCTCATATTAACAATCACATCTACCAGCCATCCTCACCTTGCATTCTCCTCACATAAGGCACTTCGCTATATCCAAATAACAACAGGCTTTCATGAGAAGTTGTGTGGGCTAAAGCTTTCAACAGGAAGATGACAGATTCATGCTGAAACATGTTTTCCTGCTACAGTTCCGTGGAAGGGCTCTGTGTGCCTTTAAAAACGTAAAAGATCAAATATCCCTTTAACTGAAAGCATAAGGTCTGACAAGCTTTTGGATCTCGGCTCTCAGGAATGAAATAGCAGCTCTGAAAGCATTAGTCACCGAGAGGGCCCCATAGCTGGCTTCCCAAGTGCACGGTGGGTTTTGCCTTGATCGGCCCTTTCTGGAATTGGGTGTGTTTGTGTTCTAGAAAGAGCTTACCTTTGGAGCCAGATAAGCCTGAGATTTGAACCCAACTTCACCATGTATTTGTTGGAGAGCCTTGAGTCATTAATGTACCTCCAAGGCCCTCATTTTGTAATATCTACAATATAGGAGTCATAGCTACTTCTCAAGATTAGTGGAAGGGTTCAACTATCTACATTGTAATGAATACAAAACATTTAGTCCAGTAGATGGTACATAATGAGCACTCAATACTCATTTTGTTAAAAGAATAATAATGATTATTTTATAATGATAGCCCAGAGACAGGAAGGTTTAAGATTATGGACCAGAGGATGGTAATTGCAATCTTGTACATGGATAATGTCACAGTAGATATAGGGTGAGTGAGTAATAGATTGATTGCTTTTGGCTCATTCTATATCCATAGTTTTTGCCCTTCCATGTGACAGCCCTTCGAATATAACTTTGAAGATTTTAGTTCCTTTAATTATTCGCAACACAACATAGTGACTGTTGTCCAATGCCACATCAAGCCACATCTGGGGTATATGAGTCAGTACAAGACCTTACACTTCATAAAAATGGTCGTCCATCCCCCGCTCTGCCTCATTTTTGCTACTAAGCTTCGGTTTCTCTATCTGGGAGAATAATGGCACTTTGCACTGCCGCTGTGAAAATGAAATGAGTAATCTATGTGAGAACACCCAGCGTAATGCCTCCCATATAACAAGCTCTCAGCCAGCGTTGATAGTCGTCATTTCCTATGCTGACCTCATGCAGCTGGTACCTCGTAATTATTTTGGGCAACTACATCTCAGTGTTGACTCACATTGAGTTTGCTGTATATTAGATCGCATGTCTCTTTAACATGTGAATTCTGTCCCATCCTGTAAAGGAAGCAATTTTCAACTGCTGTGCCACAAGAATTTTTAAAACATGCACTACCTGACTATTTAGTCAGGGACACTGACCTCTTTTCTCTTAGATTTTCAAACTAAAACAATGACAGCAGTCAACACAACAATTCGTCCTATGTGAATGTCCTGTCTCGAATCATAAATATGTCATGTAATAGACTTGCATCTTATTGGTCACATCACATAATAAGGTTGCATCTGATTGGTTAATTCTTGGTACCAGAAATCCTCATATACAAGTATAGGCACCTGATTTTTTAAGAACATGATCTCACTCATATGTGGAATACATAGCTATCAACAATTACTTTAAATGAAATGGATTAAATGCTCCAACCAAAAGACATATGGAGGTTGAATGGATAACAAAACAAGACCCATACATATGCTGTCTACAAGAGACTCACTTCAGATTGAAAGACACACACAGGGATGAAGAAAGATATTTCATGAAAATGGAAATGAGAAAAAAAAAAGCTGAGTAGCAATACTGAGAGCAGACAAAGTAGACTTTAAAACAAAGGCTATAACAAGAGACAACAAAGGACCCAGCAATTCCACTTCTGTGTATTTATCTGAAGAAACTCAAAACACTAAATCAAAAAGACATATACATCCATATGTTTATTGCAGCATTACTTACAATAGCCGAGATATAAAAGCAGTGTTCATAAATGGATAAAGAAGTGGTGCATATATACAAGGGAATATGATCCAGCCATCAAAATTTTTAAAAAATGAATGAAATCTTGTCATCTGCAACTACATGAATGGATCTAGAAGGTTTTGTGCTGAGTGAAATAAGACAGAAAATACCATATTATTTCATTTATATGTGAAATCTAAAAAACAAAATAAACAATCAAGCAGATACAGAGAGCATTTTAACGGTTGCCAGATGGGAGGGGCTTGGGGGAATGAGTGAAAAAGATGAAGGAATTAAGAAGTACAAATTGGTAGTTACAGAATAGTCATGGGGATGTAAAGTACCGCATAGGGAATATATATAGTCAACAAGATTGTAATAATTACATATGGTGTCAGATGGGTACTAGATTTATCATGGTGATTACAATAAGTGATATCCATGTCTAATCACTGGGTTGTACACCTAAAACTAATATAATATGGGATGTCAACTGTTATTGAAAAATAAAAAATATTATTTAAATATTTATCTAATTTATCTAACTCTTTATTGCTAGTATACAGAAATGCTGCATTATTACTTTGCTCCTTTTTTTTAAAAGATAGATTTCCAACTCCACAGGATCGAGAGCTTGATGTGTCAACAAGCCCTCAATAAATTAGATATTCAGGGCTGATATTCAGTCATGAACAATATCATGGCTGTACTGGTTACTAAAATATTGAAACATTTCTACAGTGGAACCCTCTTCCTTTCCATCTGGTACCTTGGCCATCCTGGACTTTCCCTCCAGACTGACCCACACCTCCCCAGTTCCAGACACTAGTAATGAAGTTTAATATCTTTTCTTATGTTTACAGGACATCCATGTAGCATCTTTTATACTATAAGCATTTTTTTTGTCTTTGCCAAATTTTTTTCTGTTGGAATGTTTTTTCTTATTAATGTATAGGCATTAATTATATATTTTAGAAGCTCTTTTGTTGGTTTTATGCATTGCAATCTGTTTTCACTCTCTTTTGTACTTCTACACCTAGCTCAGCTGGGGCCTCAAGCCCTGTTCCACTGGAAAGGTAGGTGTCTGTTATGATTGTTCTATTCCTATCCATGTGAGTTATTAAATATTTTTAATGTTATCTCTTATGCTTATATTCCAATGCTAACATAAAACCAAGGGTAAGTTATTAATCCAAGTGGTTTCTTTTTTAAAATATTTTTATTGATTTCCTAGAGGAAGGGAGAAAGAGATACTTCCTGCATGCCCCCTACTGGGGACCAAGCCTGCAACTTGAGCATGTGCCCTTGACTGGAATCAAACTTGGAACCCTTCAGTCCACAGGCCGATGCTCCATCCACTGAACCAAACCGACTAGGGCTCCAAGTGGTTTCTTATCCAGAGGTGCAGAGAGCTCAGAAGGAGATGATCAGCTCTGGGGTTCAAGGAGGAAGCAGGAAATCTGAGCTGTAACTAAAGAGATTCTAGCTAGCACCCATCTCTGATAATTCCTGCCCAAATCCCTTCAGCTTCCCCCAAGTCTACTCCTCCACTTGGAGCTCCCACAGGCACCTCAACCACACATGCTTCAGGCTGAACACATCATCTTTAAATGCTAAATCTGCTCTCCTCCTGACTCCCCTAATTGGTGGAAGAGTGTCTCCAACCATCTCTCCCTTACAGTAGAAAATTCAGAATCATCTGAGACTCCAACTTATCCTCATTTCCTCTCTATTATTGCTTACCAAGATCTGTCATTTCTATACCATAAAAAAATCTTTCTTGAATATGACCTATTCCCCAATCCCGATTACTGCTGTCTCCTAAATTTTTGAATAGTTTCCTAGCCTGTCTTTTGGCCTCCAGCCTCTTTGCTCCTCCAGTCCCTCCCCCACACTGCTACCAGCATTAGCAGTCCCACCTGGCCCATTAGCCTACTCTGTTTCTTCATCTGTGGAAGGGAGTGTGGGGGAGCCATCTGCCTTCGCATGGAGGAGGGTGAGAATGGAGCTAATACAAAGCAGATTGACTTCGAGTTGGTTTTATTATTGCATTGAAGTGCTCTATAGACAAGTCACTCCTTTTGCCTACACCTGGCCTACAACTGTTCCCACCCACCCCACCTCCCTTCTCTTTGATAATATGATCTGTCTCGCAGAGCTTCCATGAAGGTCAATGCAACAGTGCTCACTGAGAACTTAGCCCAGGCCCCTGCACAGGGTGAGCACTTAGTTAATGTTAACGATGATTAGTAAAAACATTATTTTTGGTTCTTTATCCCCTATATGATTCCTGTTTGGGCAAGCAAAGCCTTTCTGGCCTCAGATACTCCCTTCCACCCTCCTGCACATTATACTCTAGCAAAACTGTTTATTCTTCCTTCACCAAACCAAGTTCTTCCGTGTTTCCATG
This sequence comes from Myotis brandtii, assembly GCF_000412655.1. NCBI lineage: Eukaryota > Metazoa > Chordata > Mammalia > Chiroptera > Vespertilionidae > Myotis > Myotis brandtii. Next base: position 1,312,237 of record NW_005371933.1, on the reverse strand, counting down.
CCTTTGCAAATGCCCTTTACTCTGGCTGGATGTCTTCCCTCTTCTCTGCAGATTCATCATTTAAGATCCAGGTCACAGTCATGCTTTCTGTGAAGCCTTCCTCAAATGATCCAGACAAAAGGAATACCTCCTCCCTCCTGTGAGCCCATGGCTCGCGGTTCATTTCTCCTCTCTGAAGCCTGCCTGGAGTGGAGCTCCCAGAAGGGAGAGTCTGTATGTGCTTATCAGCTTTGTATCCAGTCACCAAAATTGCTGAGCCCATATTACCGGCTCAGTACTGACAGGGATTTAGCTTGTTTTATTAGAATGAATGAATGGATGTGAATGGTTTTGGCTTCATCCTAGACCTAGCCAAAACTTTGGGTAGCTACAGTTTGGGTCCTTTTGTATAACCTGGTATTGGACTCTTCTTTCCATGCCCCAAGAAAAATATTCCCTACCAGGGTACCTGCCTTCTTAAGGAATGGAACTCAGGACCTAAGGAAAGCCCTTTTCAAAGTAGGGAGAGTGATGAGCAGCTCAGCTCTGTCTTCGCAGCTGTCCCTGAGAGGGCGCTGTTCCCAAATGAACCCTCCGAGGCCTGGACTGAAATACCCGCGCCTTCCCACAGGATTCAGCATCCCTGGCTTCCCAGGCAGCAGCCGCGGGTCCCCAGCGGAGCATCTGCCCACAAACATGGCTGCGCCCTGCTCAGCTTCTCCTC
>NW_005371933.1:1311243-1311505 GCF_000412655.1 Myotis brandtii | reverse complement strand
TCATCCCCCCAGCCACTGGGCTGGGCAGGAGCGCAGCCGAAGCACCCCCTAGCTATACCCGGGTCCGAGCAGGAGCGGTCTGGGGGGAGAGCCCGGACCCCGGCATCTGGCAGTTCAATTACAGGTTTGACTTTAATTTCCAAGATCGCGACCCTCCCGCCCAGCCCCGATCTTTCTTCCCTCCCTCCGGCCTTGGTCGCTGGATGAAGCTGGGGCTGGGCTTGGTCCCAGGAGCTTGGAAAGAGCGCGTTCTCCGCCCCGC
>NW_005371933.1:1304568-1310735 GCF_000412655.1 Myotis brandtii | reverse complement strand
GATGTTCAGCTGGCTGGGTACCGACGACCGCCGGAGGAAGGACCCCGAGGTCTTCCAGACGGTGAGCGAGGGGCTCAAGAAACTCTACAAGAGCAAGCTGCTGCCCCTGGAAGAGCATTACCGCTTCCACGAGTTTCACTCGCCCGCCCTGGAGGATGCCGATTTTGACAACAAGCCCATGGTCTTACTGGTGGGCCAGTACTCCACTGGGAAGACCACTTTCATCAGGTGAGCCAGCCCAGGGCGCCCCCGGCAGCCCCACCCTGCCCCCAGCGCTTATGCCTTCCATTCACTCCTGGTGCCCCCTCCAGGCTTCTCTCCACGACTCTGAAGAAATCTTGCATGACCATGTGTCCAAAGCCTACCCCACCATTTCACTGCTGGTCCCCCACCCCATCCTACCTAATGCCTCTCCACTGTACTTAGAGCCCTGGCTCAAGTGGTCAGTTTGAAATGTTAAAAACCAGAGCCATCTTATTCTTCCCATTTTATGGATGGTGAAAGCAAGGCCCAGGAGGCACGAGTGAGAAATCCCTTATCCCAAGAGTCCCGTGTGGGCATATCTTACACCCTCACTTTTTAGGGACATGCCCTTTATGGCCACTTCCATTGCCCTTGCCTTTTAAAGGCTTCAGCCATTCACGTAGGGGCTTTACAGTTCCAGCTGAAGAGGTGGGCTGGGGACCCTGTGGCTCCCCTGCCTGGTAGCGCCACTTGTCCTTCTATTATTTTCCTTCGCGGAGCAGAGCTCCGACGTCTATCTCTTGGAGACTGGACAGAAGCAGTATATCCAGAAAGAGCATGTTGTTTTCTAAAATCTTTTCCCTTGTTTGGTCTTAATGGCTCTGTAATAATATTAAAATCTTTTAGAGGAGGAAGGGATATTGACGATTGTCTCATCCAGCTTAGCGGGTGAGATAACTGAGACATGGAGAGGTTAGATGCACTGTCCAGAGGCATCTCCCTGTGGGGAGGCCAATGTGGGATGCTGGTCCTGGACCCAGGGAAGGAGATGCTTGGCCAAATGCCTGTGACTTTGAGGGTGAGTCATCCATTCTCTTGAATTACTGAGTCCTTGGGCTGGAGAGATCCATCAGAAGTTAACGTGTCCACCTTGCATTCAGAGAGGTCCGCATATGGGCCACTAGAGGGATGAGAATCCTTCTTATCTTTAGACAACAGGCTTCTCTCCAGTCCTCAGGCCCCACATCCTTCAAGGCCAGCCATTTTCCTTGGCCTCATCTACAGCCCTGGTCAAGCTCTTGGTGCTTATGGTCCTCTATGTTGAGAGGCAGGCTCCTACAGCGTAGCGATGGGTCCTGTGGCCTCCAAAAGTCAACGGTGCTCATCTCTGCCGGGTTTAAAGCGGGGTGCTCTTGTTTCCATTCCTTGACTGAGCACCTGCAACACTCAGCTCTAGTCTTTGATTGGCAAGAAAAGCAGTAACGGAACAGTCTGGTTACTGATTCTCTAGATATAAATGTTCTTTTAACGGTAAACTTTCATAACACATGCTTTCTGCAAGCTGCGCATGCCCCACACTAACATGTTGTGTCTGAATAGACCACCAGATCAAGTTCGCCCTTGGGTAGGCGGATAGCCTTGGGCTCAGCAGCTTGGAGAGACTGAGTGATTTCTAAAGAAGTTTGGTACCAAGGTGGGGGAGGAGGAGAGGTGGATGGGCCGGTTGGCTTTTGGATCTTATATTGTTGGAACTACAAGGACCCTTCCCTATGAATTGAACCCATTGCTTCTTGACTTTTTAAAAGTTAGTTCCTCCTTTGAAAATCTGATGAAAGCTGCACTTATCTTTAGAAAAAAATACACATACATCACAAATGTATATATAATTTTGTGGGCCCGAGGACCACCGTGGACTTCAGGGCGAGGGCTCTGATCTAACCCATCTCCTTTACTTTATTACATACCCATTGCTGCCAAACACACTCTAGAGGTACCTGGGTTCTGTGCACAATTCCTTTGTAACCTGTGTCCTTTCTCTGGCCTGTATTATGCCCCCACGGGAAGTCCTGGCCGTTTACAGATGGCTCCTGCCTTTGCAGAACCTTCTCTGGCCCTCTGGACACACCTTGGTTCTTTAGAGCTTCTCTTTCCCGTAACAGCAGCACACACAACGGTGCCTTAGCTCCTGGGGCCTCGCCTGGGGTCTCAGCCACGGGAGGTTCCCTGTATATGTTTGCAGAATGGGAGGGAAAGTGGGGAAATTTAGAGCTTCTCTTTCCCGTAACAGCAGCACACACAATGGTGCCTTAGCTCCTGGGGCCTCGCCTGGGGTCACAGCCACGGGAGGTTCCCCGTATTTGCAGAATGGGAGGGAAAGTGGGGAACGGCAGGTGTCCCTAGGGTGCTGGATCTCCAAGCATCAGACCGGTTTAAGTGCCTCTGTCTGAGACTCTCTCCTGGTTTCGCCTGAGTCATGCTGGCTGTTAACTGGGTCTAAGAAAGTGGCAGGGTCGAGCTACCATAGATTATTCATTATCTGAGGGAAACAGGAAGGCCGGGAGGGGCAGATCCCTCCGCTTCTTATCCTCCAAGTACAAGAGTTCTCTCTCCTCACTCATGTCAGTAACTGAATTTAGCTCATGCATCAAAAGCCGCCTCCCCTTGGGGGAGAGCGGGCCAGCAGGGCAGGAAGGAGGGCTTACAGCACAGGGACGCCTTCCCAAACCAAATTGCATGTTTTCCTTCCTTGTCATTAAATCCACTGAACAGTTATTTTCTTTAAATTGGAAAATGCAGAGAATGGATGTATGGAAGAAGAAGAAAGCACCCACAATCCCACATCTCCAGGGAAACCATTTTAGATATCATTCACATGTATATAAATATATACATATTTCCAGTATGGTTAGCTATTTTATCACCGGTTAAGATCATTCATAATGTAATTTTGTATGCTGATTTGTTTCGCTTACAGCACGAGCATTTCTCATGTAAGTTTAAAAATCTTTGTAAGCATTCTTTTCGAGAGCCTCATGCTATTTCGCTGTATGTATATGCAATTATTCACGGCTCCAGTCTACTTCTTTTGAATGTCTTAGGATGTTTCTGATTTTTTCTGCTATTTCAGTATCATTCTGAATATCGTTGTGGGTAATATTTTTCCACACACTGACTGTTTTCTCAGAGATTTCCCAGAAGCGAAGTCACTAGGCCAGAGGTTATGCAGCGTTGTTTCTGTTTATTTATTTTATTTACTTATTCTTTTACTTTCAATTTTGCTATTCAGAGTCCTATTGCTGAATTGCTCTCCAAGAGGGTAAGTTGGTATAGCACCCCTCTCCCAGGCTGCACCGGGGTAGGAAGGTGCGCGGGGCGTAGATTCTCAGGGTGCCCTGGCCTCTCCGTCCTCCCCATCCCTGCTTCCTGCCTTGGACACCACGCTTCTCCCCTCCATCCCAGGCTGAGCCTGCGAGGGACCTTTCTCTCCAGAATAGAGACTGGCCTCTTCATTCCCAGCCCCGGGCCTTTGCCGCTGCCGAGTGCCCACCCACTTTCAGTTATATGTACTTGCCGCAGGGTTTATTCCTTTTCTCAGGAAGAACACGCAGAAAAGGGCATTCTTCTAACAACTAATTAATGGGCTATGATCTCTGCCTGAAATAACTTCTCTGGCCTACGGCCCGGCAACCCAGAGTAATAAAATAAACAATAAATTGGCCTGGTGGCTGCTCCCTCCAACACAGGCTGCCTGCTCGGAGTACAGTAGCTCTGTGTCCCTCGGGCCTGGCAGCCTTTCCCTGCCTCTGCTGTTTTTCTCCCTTCGCTCTTCCTTCTCCTGGCAGGCAGCCTCGAATCCCTCCTCCCTTGCCCCATCTGGCCCCCTGGTCACAGAGGTGAATAGCCGGCTGGTCCAAGGGCTGCGGAAAGCCCAGCGCTCTCAGGGGCCATAAGGGAGGCCAAATAGAGGATTGGGGGTCGGGGGTCAGGCCTAGGGCTCCCAGAGCCAAGCTGCCTGTGTCTGCACAGGGAGGTCTGGGCTGATCTCAAGGCTCAGGTGGCCCTTCTACAGCATGACTTGGACTCTGAAGTATGAGCACACAGTGGGAGCTGCTACTAGCTGACCCTTTCAACCTCTCCCACTTCTTCAGGGGGAGGTTTGAATCCTCCTCAAAAGTGACTCAGCCTTTACCTGTGGCTGCTCCATCCCCACTGCCTAGGCCTCACCCCATACATTACAGCATCACCATCCCACCCCCTTCCAGGTAGACCCACTGACCTCTGCCAGGTCTATCCCACCAGGCACAGTCCCTGCAGCACGTCTGTCCTGTCCACCCTGAGCTCAGTGGACATCCTTTTCCTGTCAGGGCTCGGATCTGCTGGGCCCTAAATGAGGCGGGTTCCGCCTGCACCAGGTCCAGTTTAAGATCCGTCTTGGAAGTCAGGTGTGTGGACGGCATCAGAAGGAGCGCTGCCTGGGAGGAGGAGGACCCTGGAGAAGGGGCTCCACCCCGTCAGCATTGGCAATGAGGCCAGACCATGGATAGAACACGGCCTGCTCAGCAGAACCTGGGCTCCAGCGGACACCAACAAGAGGCCTTGTTTGCAAGATCTATCCCTCCTCTTTCCTCACCTCTATCGTGTGAATCGTAACAGCTGCCTCCAAGGGTTACTCGGGTTAGAAGGGGAAAGGACCAATGTAGCTTGTTCCTTTGCAGGCACTCTGCTTGGGGCTTTATCATTCCCTCTCCTCTTTCTGGCAGATTCTCTAACCAGAGGCTTAGAGGCTGGCCCTCAGGAGGTGGGGGAAGCCCTTGTTGGCCCCTCCCACAGCCAGGATGAGGGGGCAGAGGTGGGGGTGTGCAGGAAGAGTTGGAAGAGGGGCCTGAGCTACAGTGCTGGGGAGTGGGCGGGCAAGGGGAGGGGAGCGGGAGGCTTGGCAGTGTGGCCACCTGTCTTTGTGCTGGGGTCACCTCATCCGGTGGCAGAGGCTGCTGTGCCCCAGGGACAGTGGTGGCTGCTCTGCTCTGAGGAGCACAGAGCTGACTCAGACCTCAACTGCACCATCAGGGGTCTCCCCCACCTACTCCCTCATTTTGTGTCTCTGGGGTGCTTTACAGTCTCCCTGAAACCCCTGAGGCTGACAGGGCAAGTATGATTGTTGGGACTCCGTTTAATTTTATTTTTCGTTTTAATTTTTTAAAAAATCTTTAAAATGTTTGAGAGTATTATGGATGTTCCCCCTCTCTCCCCACATTGCCCCCTCCACCTGGTTCCCACCCCATCCCAGGCCTTCACCACCCTGTTGTCTGTGTCCATAGGTCAGACAGACCAAAGATTCAGATCTATAACACGGACACCTATGGTACAAGGCAGAAAGTGATATGTGCCTTCAGAGTCTACTCAAGATATGCAAGTTAAGAGCTATGTGATTTTCTGGGAAGAGTGTAAGTCAGGGTTGGGATGACGGCATGAATCAGTTAAGGCCTCACTGAGGTGGCATCGGGACTGGATTTGGAGACTCTGTAGAAATGTGCTGAGTGCTTACAGGCAACAATGAGGTGTTTGTTTCCTCTAATTATTGTCTCTTCCAATGTGAGCAAATGTCTGGTGTAGCCTTTGTTTTTCCCAAACTCATGGGTGTCATATCAAAACCTTCAAGCCGTCCCTTTGGCTAGTTAGAAACCAAGGATTATTCCCTTTTTTATAAACCAGGGAAACTGAGCCACTGGGCTGTTGGGTGATATGTCCAAGTCCTATCTGTGATGGAGGAGCCACCCAGGAAGGTGCATTCTGAGCTGAGCCGAGGCAGAGGGCCCAGCCCATGGCAGCATGTTTGCAGAGCCCGCCCCTCTGTTCCCTCCCTGGCGCCGGCCCAGCGGCGGCCCAGCAGCAGCCCAGCCGAGGTCTGGCCCACTGCTCTGGAGAGGGGTACTTTGGAAGCAGACTGCGTTAAGAGTCTTGGCTCCACGCCTCTCCCTGGGTGCTTAGGTCACCACTAAAGCAGACCGCATGCTTAGAGTGCCAGGCAAGCAGGACACACACACACATACACACACACACACACAAATGAGGAAAATGCCATGAAATAATTTACTGAATCAAAACGTATAGAAAAGTGGTTCTCATAGAAAAAATCAGCCTTGTGTAGGACTTCCATACACCTATTTTATGGTTTTAGTATTTACTTGTTTTTCATTCGATGG
>NW_005371933.1:1292963-1301427 GCF_000412655.1 Myotis brandtii | reverse complement strand
CTAAATATTTTCATTTGGCCATGAACTTGGGCAACCTATATCTCAATTGACTCCACTGCAAAACTGAAATAATGCTGCCATCCCACAGTGCTTGTAGGATCGATTCAGTGGAATAATTTGGGTAAAGGTCCCAGAACAGCTCCTACCACTCAGCAGCCCCTCCTTACCCCTGCACGTCCTGGTCTCAGCCGTTCCCACCCAGGCTTGAATTCACTTGGCTTTGTGTCTGCTGCCGTGGGAATGGTTGTGCCTGGCAACAGAGGCGATTTGTATCACTTCCCACAGAGCAGCAGTGATGAGATCCCTCAATAGGTTGTCCTTTCCGGACACAGTGGAGGCTTTGTGAAGGGGGCACCCGGTGCTGCAAGCCATACCCAAATGTTCCTGAGAATTTACCCAGCTCCGGTTCTCTGCCCGGCCCCACTGTGTCCCTGGATGTGCTGGTGACTTTTCTGGACTCTGTGTTCCTCCAGGCCCTTGTGTGGTCAGCAAGTTTGGGCTCATGTGGGTTTAGCCACAAGGGCAGGACAGCCGGCCCAGCCTCCTGTCTTTTGCTCAGACAGACGCAGGCTGGGGCTCCGGCTCATCCCGGGAAGTGGCCCTGTCGTGCTGGGAAGTCACCCTTTGATCATCTGATCTCACAGCACGTCTCTCAGGGATGGAATCTGAGCCGCCTGGGTCAGCAGGAGACTCCATCACTGCCATTTGGCCCTGTTCAGTCTGTTCTCAAAGCTGCCTCAGAATTGCTTCTTCCCACTTCTGTCTATGTCAGCTTTCCCTCAAGCCCTTGGTCACCCACCAGCCCCTCCTGCCTCAGAACTCACACTTGCCACCCCACTACAGTGCTCCGCGTAGGGCTTCTCACCCACGTGCTCACGGGGCAGGGGCTCCTGGCACACAGACAGAATGGATGGGGTTCCCCTGGCATGGTGTTGGTTCTCATGAAACGTCTTCCCAGGGAAATCTGGCTTTACTATTTTTAAGTCCCAAGAATGTCCTTTGAGAGCCAGTGGGCCTGGGGCCTGCTCTGGTCACTTGATAGCAACAGCTTTTGCATGCCATGCGTCACTCATTGAGGCCTCGCTGAGAACCCCTAGGGCAGGCGTGTATGGAGGTGAGTACATTGCTGGGTTTGTGGGACCCAGAGCCTACCTTTCTCCCATGGCCTGGGCCCTGGACAGCCTCCTGCCAAGCCATATTCCTTCATGGCCTTCTTGTCCCATTCCTCATTCTAGTCCCATGTGGGACTCAGCCTTTTTGCATTTCCTGGTCAAGAAGAGACCTACGGCAGGAAAGGAGATAGTAACAGTGGTGGTTAGGAACATAAATTCTCAAATCCAAGTGACAGGTTCAAATCCGAGCTCAGCTATTTACCAATGGCATGACCTGAGGCAAATTGTCTAACCTCTGTCTCCCGCTCTTTAAAATGGAATGATAAATCTGGGTGCCAGGCACTGGGTTAAGTGCTGAAGGACTGTAACTAGTTTAACCCTCAGAACACCCTATGAGGTGGGCTTTCTTATTAGGCCTATTTGACCATGAGGGTCATAGTACTCACCTCAGAGTAGATGTAAAGATGAAATGAGATAATCCATAGAAAATCTAGAACAGTGCTTGGCACATCCCAGGTGCTTGATAAATTGGAACTATTACCTCCCGTGTTATAGAGGGAGGTACTGAGGTTCATAGAGGCCCAGTGCCTTCTGAAAGGCATGTCCCTCCTGGTTCAAAAACCAGGCCTGCTGGCCCCGGGCTGCTGAGATTCCCTGCCTCTCCTGTGAGGGCCTGGAGGAGGAGGCACATTGAGAAAGCAGGAAGCGCTCGCCCAGTGTGCAGCTGTTGGAAGTCTCCTCATTCATAGCCGCAGTGCCAGATTTCACAATGGTCCTCTGATGGAGGAAATCCTGCTTCACACCCAGACTGTCGGGCTGGGATGCTGGAGGGAGACGAAGGGCTTCCCCAGGCCACCTAAACCCTCCGGTGTGTGCCGGCAGCAGGTGGAAGGGGAGCCTTCTGGGCACCAGCTTCTCTGTTGGCTCCCTGGGGAGGACCCATAGCAACCGACTTAAACTGCCTGAACCACAGAGTCATGTAACAGCTCCGAACCCTTCTCGGAGGCACCGGCAGGAGACCCATGAGCCGGAAGAAACCCCAGCGCATCTCCCTGGCCACCACCCTGTGAGCAGAGCAGGACCACTGCTGCAGGCCCACCTGGGGGAGGCATGGGATGGGCAGAGCACTTGGGCCCTGGAGACATGGCCTCTGGTCCCAGCTCTGCCTGACCTTCGGTGGGGCCTGGATCAGCTCTCTCTGCAGTGACTTCCTCAGGGTAGAAGGCGGTTGAAGAGCAAAGGATTTGGTGTTAGATTGATTTCGGTCTGGGTTTCAGCTCTTACTATTAGCTATTTAACTTGGGAGAAAGTCACATACCCCTCCCAGGCCTCCATTTCTTCAATACCTACCTAGAGGGCTGCTGTGAGACCCAAAGGAGATAATGTTCCCAAAACTATTGGTGTGATGTCTGGCATGTGGAAATGCTATGGAGTGTCAGAGGTCTTATCAGTAAAATGGGAGTGCTGTCAACCCCAACTGCACATTTGGGTCACCTGGGGAGCTCCTAAAAAGCACCAGTGGCTAGGGCCCCGCCTCTGAGTGAATGGGTCAGAACCTCCGGGGGTGGGGACCAGGCACCTTAGCTAGAGCTCCGAGGTAGCTCAGCTGTGAAGCCGGGGTGAGGACCACTGGTCTAGGAGGTCTCCATGTTCCCCTCCCAACTAACAGCCTCTGATTCGACCTCTCTTCTCCTGGGGGCCCTCAAAGTTCAAGAGGTTCTCAGCACAGTGAGGGCTCCCCCAGAGTCTGTGTTTGTTGGTCAGTACACCCTTAGCTCCTCGTCCATCATGGTCTTGGAAGATGCCCCTGGGACTCTCCTCTGGTCAGTCCCAACCGGAGGCAGTTCTGGGCTCCTCCCCTGAATCCAGCCTCATGCTATTTGGGCCCAAAGCTGTTCTGAGCGTCTTCTAAAAGACTCAGTTGTCTTTAGGAGCTGTTCTCTTCGTTCTCTGGCTCATCATGTGCCTTTGCTTTTGACTTCTAAAGGGGGCTGTTTAGAGGGGCATGGCCTTGGGCTGTCACTGCTCTGGCCAGGAGAAGAGAGGGACCTGGCACCTAGAGAGTGGACCAAAAGTCTAGAGGGAATGGAGACCCACTTTTCATAATGTAGCTGTCACACGGGCTGTATTTTTTTTTTATTTTTACTGATTTCAGAGAGGAAAGGAGAGGGAGAGAGAGATAGAAACATCAATGATGAGAGAGAGTCATTGATCGGCTGCCTCCTGCACGCCCCACACCAGGGATCGAGCCCGCAACCTGGGCATGTGCCCTGAACCAGGAATTGAACAGCGACCTCCTGGTTCATAGGTCGATGCTCAACCGCTGAGCCACGCCGGTCAGGCACACTGGCTGTATTTTCGTCTCATGTATGAGCTAGTTATCTATTAAAGGACCGACTAACCAGATAAATAAATAATGACCCGTGGAAAGCTGGCAGAGTCCATGGATGCTCTAATTCTAACCAAGTCTTTATGCAGATCCGCCAGCAGGTGACCTTCAGTTGTAAAGTCTGCCATGCTCTGTGCAGCAGTCACTGTCCACCCATGCTCCAGCCCCGAGCCCAAACCTTGCATTTTTTCCCTACTGACTCGGGGAGAGGAAAAGGGTAAGAACCAAGAAGAACAGATTTGGTATTTTAAGTTCAGTGGTAATCCCACCTCCTCCACCACATCTTTGAAACCCTGCCCTGCAGTCATCTCTCCCTGCCGAGAAATCTCGTGGCTCTGGACCTTGCCCTTCCGTCCTGCCTTGTGGCAGATGCTCAGTGTTGATCTACCAGCAGCATCCCTGCTTTATGACTGTGCTCCCTCTGCCAGGTACCTGCTGGAACAGGATTTTCCAGGCATGAGGATTGGGCCCGAGCCGACCACCGACTCCTTCATTGCAGTGATGCAGGGTGAGGTGGAGGGGGTCATCCCTGGGAACGCTCTGGTGGTGGATCCTAAGAAACCCTTCCGGAAACTCAACGCCTTTGGCAATGCCTTCTTGAACAGGTGAGTGCAGAGGGGATATACACACTGACTTTTCTTCTTCTTGGAGTATGAAAAGGGAAAGCACAGGGCCGGGTCTTGGGAGGCATGGTGCCTTTCCCATACCTAAAGGCTCTCTTGATTGTCCCTTCCTTGCTCAGAATGTAACTGAGCCAGTCACTATAGAGTAGGGATGTGGGAGCTGCGAACGTTAGGCTGCCTCCTCCTGGTCAAGGAGCAGGGAAGGGTACCGCAAGGTGAGTCACACACACACACACACACACACACACACACACACACACCACCCCCCGCCCCGTATCTGCACCTCCTGCCAGTAAGAGCAGAGAGCACTCCCAGCCTTTGCCTGTGCTGCCAAAGGGATGTGCATCCAAGTGGAAGGAGGCAGAGGAAGGTTTTTCTCTGTTCCTGGACATTGTTTTCCCTTGGTGGAACGAACCCTGGACTTAAGGTGGAAATCCTGAGTTTGAGCACTGACTTTCCTCCTAACCTCATTGTGTGGCCTTGGACAGGTCACAAGTAAAAGCCTACAGACACCAGAGTCGTTGTGATGATTTGAGTGAAAAAGCTCTAGGGAATACTTGGTAGGCTGATCCAGGTCTTCCTGTTTCTGCTTAACCTGATCCCCTGATTGCACTTTTTCTATAAACCCACACCGCTTTTTGCATGAGTATTGCACTGGAAATTTTTAAACTACTTTCCCTAATTGGAGGTATTTAGAGGAGAGGGAAAGACTATAGGCTTTGGCTTCAGACAGACCTGGGTTCAAATCCTACCAGTAGCACCATGGATCTCAGACAAATTACCTAACTTCTCTGTATCTCACTTTTCTCGTCCGTGAAATAGGAAAATACTAATACCCTCCTTCGAGGCAAGAGCACTGAGATGGTCTTGTGGGAAGTTGGCATTTGACATGGGTGATCAAAGATGAGTGAGGTGACACTGAAAGTATAAATAAAACAACAACAACCCAACATTCCAGGCAAACAACATTCCACCCAGAGGGGAATGAAAGAATGTGGCTTAGTGCAGGAGCCCTGTGACCAGAACTGGAGAAGCTTCGTGCTTTTCTGACCATGGGCTGGGGATCTGCCAGGCATGTCCATGGCAAGGGCAACAGGAGAGGGGGTCAGCTTCACTGCAGCTACTCACAGGAAGCTGCACCCAGACCTCGGGTGCCCATCTCTGTGCCCCTCAGCCAGCCTTCAGCAGCCTACACCGTGTCCCTCGTCAAATCCCCGCCCTTCTCCAATCACCTCACCTCCTTCTTATAGCATTTGGCCTCCCTTCCCTTCTAGAGAGAATGGGAACCAGTGGTGTATACCCAGATCCATCTCATTGTTTGTTCAGTCTACCCATAAACAAGTTCATCTGCCTTTGTCCTCACTTCCTCCACCCGGGGCATAGAGAGCTGTGGCTTCTCTTGTCCTCACAAGATCTAACTCCTGCCACATCATGTCCTGGGCTACGGGACCTCTTCTCAGGGACCCTCCCCATCAGTGACTGCTTCTCCTTCTGACCACTTCACCCTGCCTTGGCTCCTTCCCTTCACACGAAAATCTCCTCTTGAAAACCCTACAGCAGCTCTCTCTCTCTCTCTCTCTCTCTCTCTCTCTCTCTCTCTCTCTCTCCTCACAGCGGGATGTGCATCCAAGTGGAAGGAGGCAGAGGAAGGTTTTTCTCTGTTCCTGGACATTGTTTTCCCTTGGTGGAACGAACCCTGGACTTAAGGTGGAAATCCTGAGTTTGAGCACTGACTTTCCTCCTAACCTCATTGTGTGGCCTTGGACAGGTCACAAGTAAAAGCCTACAGACACCAGAGTCGTTGTGATGATTTGAGTGAAAAAGCTCTAGGGAATACTTGGTAGGCTGATCCAGGTCTTCCTGTTTCTGCTTAACCTGATCCCCTGATTGCACTTTTTCTATAAACCCACACCGCTTTTTGCATGAGTATTGCACTGGAAATTTTTAAACTACTTTCCCTAATTGGAGGTATTTAGAGGAGAGGGAAAGACTATAGGCTTTGGCTTCAGACAGACCTGGGTTCAAATCCTACCAGTAGCACCATGGATCTCAGACAAATTACCTAACTTCTCTGTATCTCACTTTTCTCGTCCGTGAAATAGGAAAATACTAATACCCTCCTTCGAGGCAAGAGCACTGAGATGGTCTTGTGGGAAGTTGGCATTTGACATGGGTGATCAAAGATGAGTGAGGTGACACTGAAAGTATAAATAAAACAACAACAACCCAACATTCCAGGCAAACAACATTCCACCCAGAGGGGAATGAAAGAATGTGGCTTAGTGCAGGAGCCCTGTGACCAGAACTGGAGAAGCTTCGTGCTTTTCTGACCATGGGCTGGGGATCTGCCAGGCATGTCCATGGCAAGGGCAACAGGAGAGGGGGTCAGCTTCACTGCAGCTACTCACAGGAAGCTGCACCCAGACCTCGGGTGCCCATCTCTGTGCCCCTCAGCCAGCCTTCAGCAGCCTACACCGTGTCCCTCGTCAAATCCCCGCCCTTCTCCAATCACCTCACCTCCTTCTTATAGCATTTGGCCTCCCTTCCCTTCTAGAGAGAATGGGAACCAGTGGTGTATACCCAGATCCATCTCATTGTTTGTTCAGTCTACCCATAAACAAGTTCATCTGCCTTTGTCCTCACTTCCTCCACCCGGGGCATAGAGAGCTGTGGCTTCTCTTGTCCTCACAAGATCTAACTCCTGCCACATCATGTCCTGGGCTACGGGACCTCTTCTCAGGGACCCTCCCCATCAGTGACTGCTTCTCCTTCTGACCACTTCACCCTGCCTTGGCTCCTTCCCTTCACACGAAAATCTCCTCTTGAAAACCCTACAGCAGCTCTCTCTCTCTCTCTCTCTCTCTCTCTCTCTCTCTCTCTCTCTCTCTCTCCTCACAGCCAAGTTTCTTGGCTTCATCTCCTCGTGTCTTCCTGTCCCCCAGCCTGTGGAATGTAGCTTCACCCTACCACAGCTGCTTGTGTGAAGGTCACCGTGACCTCTTAGTGATCATAAGCAGGGCCTCTTTCCACCCTTACATTACCTCTTTGGTATTTGTCTCTCTTGACCACCATCCCCTCTCCTCCTGCCTCCCTGGCCAGGCCCTCTCTGCATCCAGTCTCCTCTGTGTCCCCTTTTTCTCTGGCCCTGATGACTTGCTGTCACCCTTAGTTGGCCCATCATCACCCCCTGCCTTTCTTACTCCATATGCTTGGCCTGGGTTTGGCCTCAGCCACAATCCTGGCCCCAAATACCAAATGACAGAAACCCAGCTCAAACTAGCTTCAGCAAGATGGGGGATGTATTGTAGAATACTGGGGTGTGCCATAGAACCCCAGGAGAAGAATGTGGCTGGGTCTCCGGTGTAATGGACAACATGGGCTTCGACAGGACAGGGGCTGTGTCACTTACTGTTCTACCCCCCTTATCTGGGATAGTGCCAGGCATGTAGCAGGCACTCCATAAATATTTGTGGAACTGAACTGGACATGCTGACAACCATCATATCTGATCATGTCATTCTTTGGCTTAAAGCATTCCAATGGGTTTCTACTGCCTTCAGTATAAAATCCAGAATTTTAATGTGACTTTCAAGGCCCTTTGTGATCTGGCCTCCTGCCTCCTCCCTGTCTAGCTTCATCTCTGGCCACTCCAGCCTTCCTGTCCTCGCCTCAGTGATGTGTACCCACAGGAATGGTGCACACTCTCTCTCATTTCTGTGCTGCGTTTGCACCTACTTCTATTAGTTACCTGGGGCTGCTACTTGGTGCCTTAAAGCAACAGAAATGTGTTATCTCATAGTTCTGGAGGCCAGAGCTGAAACCAAGGTATGGCAGGACCATGCTCCCTCAGAAGATTCTAGAGGCGCATCCTCTCTTGCTTCTTCCCTCTCCTGGTTGCCCAGGTGTTCTTGTTAGTAGAAGCATGATTCCAACCTCTGCGTCTTCCCTCTGTGCATGTCTGTCTTCACATGTGTTCTCTTATCTTATAGAGTGTTGTTTTATAGAATTTTACACCTGAGATTTACATAATGTTATTAACCAGTGTTACCCTAACTTAATCTTAAAAAGGACACCAGTTTTATTGGATTAGGGGCCTACGCTACTCTAATATGATCTCACTTAACTAATTACATCTACAGAGAACCTGTTCCAAATAAGGCCACAGTCTAGACCCCCTGGGGGTTAGAACTTCAACAGATCTCCTTGGGGGACAAAATTCAACCCATAACACTGCTCTTTCACTGTTACCCCTTATCTCAGTCTGGAGTACTGTCTTCTCTCCACTACCCATCCACTGACACACACACACACACACACACACACACACACACACACACACA
>NW_005371933.1:1166087-1280375 GCF_000412655.1 Myotis brandtii | reverse complement strand
ATACACACACACACACACACACACACACACACACACACACACACACAGGCTTCCTGCCTGCACTCTTATCTGCCTGGCAAATGCTGATTATCTTTTGAAGTTTTAGTTCAAGTTCGGCCTCCTCTGTGAAGCCCTCCCCCCGCCCCCACTTCTTTTCCCATGTGTCCTGCATCTCTGCCATTTCACATAATATACGTGGGAGAGTAAGACACCTTTTTAGCTTCCACCAAAAATGGCATATGAGAGAGAAGGCTGAAGTAAGAAGGATCTAAGTTAGGTTTACCAGCGTGTATGTTGAGACTCCAGGATGTAACACTATAAATGTTTCCTTGAATAAGGCTTGACTGCTATCCTAATAGCAAAGTTTGATATTTGGATAGCCCTTTGAGGCATAAACAAATGTTTCTGGGTGGTGTGACCCCTTCATTAAGGCCAGTTCCAGTGCCGCGTCCTCCAGGAAGCTGTCCTGGACTCCATCTCTCCACCTTGGATCTCCCCAACCCTTCGCTTGGCCTCCCTCGGGTTGGCCACCTGCATGCCTCCTCTCCTCACCAGACTGGGTTCCCTGGGAGCAGGGCTCGAGTTCTGGACATCTTGGTGTCCCTGACAGCAGGGGTCACAGTGTAGGACCCTGGCTGCCCAGGATCCCCCGGGAGCTTCCTCAGCATACAGGTCTTGGGCCCAGCATTGGGGCTAAGTCTGACCTGGAGCTGGGCGTCTGCATGGGAAGGCAGCCAGGTTTCTGAACCACTGCCCCCCGAGCAGGGAAGGTGGGCATGCGGCTGAAACAAGGGTGTGTGAGAGGCAATGAGAGGACAGTGGCTCACCTCGGACTCCTGTCGTCCTTGCAGGTTCGTGTGTGCCCAGCTGCCCAACCCCGTGCTGGAGAGCATCAGCATCATCGACACGCCAGGCATCCTCTCTGGGGAAAAGCAGAGGATCAGCCGAGGTAGGGTCGGCTGGCTCTGTGCTCTGTTCTTCCTGGTATGTTCTCTCGCTTCCATACCAGGAGCGAGGCCTCCAGGGCCTTGCTGTCCCCTGATGAGCCAGTGCTGCCCTGTGTGCTGTATGGGATGGTCCGAGGCAGTGGCCAGGGGACAAGGGTGGGTCTACTGTGGCTCAGGAGATAGCTGGCCTCTGTCTTCTCCTCTGTAAAAGGGAGACATCAGTATCTGCCTTTCCTCCCTCATCGAGGTTATTCATGCTCCAAGCGACACCTAACGCGGGCCGGACCCTGGTTGCTTCTGAAGTCCCTGCAGTCTCCGCCCCGGAGCTTGCAGCCCTGCAGGGCCGGCGGGCGAGGCAGAGAACTTCAGCTCCACAGCGTGAGGACAGCATGCTCTGGGCCTGGGAACGGGAGCTGGGATGTGAGAGCACTTTGAAAACTGCTCACTCCAGACAGAAAGGGGGTAACCGCTCATGAGGGAGGCCGCCCCCAGGGTGGTTAGGAGCTGGAACTCGAGCCAGACTGCCAGGGTTCCAAGCCTGCCTCTGCCACCTCCTGGCGGCATGAACTGGGGCAGGTCTGTTTGCTCTGGTTGGTTCAGCTGTAAAGTAGGGAGAAATAATTCTATCTACCGGGTAGGTTGTTTGAGGATTAAAAGAAATAACACAGATTAAGAGCCTTCTGCCTGGCACATAGCAGCGCCCAGTTAGCATGAGGTGTTAGAGATCCTCACCATCATCACTGCCTTTTACCGCCTCTAGACCGATGCTGTTCAAAGCTACAAACAACTGCTCCCGGCTCCTCACCCCCAGCCTCCCCAGCCACAGCGTGCTGTGTGCCCCGGGTGACGCCCTACCCTCTCTGTGCCCTGTATCTCTGGCAAGAAAAGCAGACGAGGCACACCCATCCGATAGCGGAGCTGGGAGCTGGGCTAGAGCCAAATCAGCACTCGGCAGTCAGCATCCGGGAAGGAACGGCTTTGGCCTGGGCAGCGGCTGGAACTCTCGCCTCACCTGAACCCTTAGCTGGCTGTCTGCTTCCCTGGGCCCCTGTGCTCTGTGACCCAGACAGACAGACAGGTGTGTTCTGCAGGCTGCCTGTGCTGCAGCAGGAGGCTCGGACACCCCCTCCGCCTGGTCACGGCCTGCCAGCACCAGCACCCGCTCCCCCAGGCTGCACTGATTCCCACGGGCAGCCTGTCTCCTCCAGGTGGCTCTGGAGAGCCAGACTTCAATCCCTAAAGGTGGGTGGGCCTGCACCTGCAAGGCCAGTGCTGCCTGACAGGTGGGTCTGGAGGTTTCCAAGGAGGCTGGACTCAAGTTCAGAGATGGGGGTTTAGAACCTGCGCGGCTCTCAACAGGTCACATGTCCCCCTGGGTCTCACTGTTCCCATGTGTAACGAGGAGTAACGACCCATCGTATGACCTTGTGAGGTCCATGGATGGTCATGGACACATGGGCATCAGCTCTGGGTCTGGATCTCAGAGCGCTCCCTCCTTTCCCCTGACCTGCCAGCCAGGGCCACCGCTCCGCAGCCCCAGGGTAATCTGTGTGCATGGCCTCCCTGCAGCTGTGGGTGCACAGCCTGTGCAGCTGTGTGTGGCCGCCCTGCTTCGGGGATCCCTGCCTTCCTCAGCTCCCGTCCCATTCCATGCTTCCTCTACCCCTCTGCCTTCTCTCCTGCCTTCATCTTCAGGCCTCAGCGGCTGCCCTGTGCAGATTGGCTGCTTGGCCATCTTCCTATCCTCTCCCATCTCACGTGACTAAGCCCCACCTCTGGGAGAAGTGATGCCCCATGAGTGCTGCCCAGGCCAGTTTGTTCGCTGCCCTCCTGCGTCCAGACTACAAGTGCAGCTGCTAGCAAAGCAGCCTGTGGTGGAAACCGGAGCTGGGAGCTGGGCCGCAGCACTGCATCATCAGCCCGGGCAGTGCTGACTCAGCTCTCCAAGGAGACCAGGAAATCAGGGGAGGGAGGGTCACACACTCCCAGATGTCAGGGGACCCCAAATGAGGAAGGTTTCCAGTATGCAGAGTCCCTCCTCCTCCTTCCTCACAGAGCCGTAGAAGCTGGAGGCTCCAGCTTATACCTACACACATAAACACCCACACTCATATACATACATCCACACATGTACATCCACACTCATATACTCCCACACTCATATATACTCACACTCATACCTATATCCATACACATATACACCCACACTCATATACACCCACACTCATACATACATCCATACACATATACATCCACACTCATATACACACATCCACACACGTATACATCTATACTCATATACACCCACACTCATATATACATCCATATACATATACATCCACACTCATTATACTCCCACACTCATATATACTCACACTCATACCTACATCCATACACATATACTCCCACACTCATATACACACACTCACACAAATATACACATCCACACTCATATACACACATCCACACACGTATACATCTACACTCATATATACCCACACTCATATATACATCCATACACATATACATCCACACACATAAACACCCACACTCATATACACCCACACTCATATGCACCCACACTCATATACACATCCACACTCATATACACCCACACACATATACACCCACAGTCATATACACACATCCACACACACATATACACCCACACTCATATGCACCCACACTCATATACCCACACTCATATGCACCCACATACATATACACCTACAGTCATATACACACATCCACATACATACACCCACACTCATATACACATCCACACATAAACACCCACACTCATATACACATGTGCACACACACACCCCCAAGTGTGTACATAGAACCAAACGCACTTTATCTGGCTGTGGTCTGGGGCCCTCAGAGCTCTGGGTTTGGTCACAGGGCAGATAGGCACTTCTTTCCTCCCTTCAGCCAGCCCAGGGCAGGGAACCTCCAACCCTGCTCAGGGGGGTGGGGAGCCTGAAATCCAGGCCACATTCTGCTGCGTCCAAGCCTCGTGCCTGGCACAGGGCTGTGTCTCCCAGAAAAAGGCACCCTTGTGACATTGGCAGAGCCTCCATTGGGCCCCATGTGGAAAGTGAGCTGCTCCCAAGGGCTCCCCAGGCCTCAGGCTTCACGGAGGAGGACTCAGACCCCAGGCCAGAGCTGGACAAAGTGTGGTCCTTGCTCAGGGTATGGCCCCATTGCCCAGGCCTGGGGTAGGTGCCTTGTGGGGTGGGAGAACGCGGGGGGCACCCCAGAACCTGGGCCTGGGAGGTCACGCGCAGTAGTTGTCTCCGGATGGAGATGCACTAGGTGGGCAGCAGAGGGGCAGGGAGGCATTCCGGGAAGTGACAGGATGTGCCCGGCCCAGACTCATTACTGGGAAGGAGCAAGGAAGCAACAGAAGTGGGTGGGTCCCGGAAGCCTGAGTGTCCTCTCACTGGGGAACCGCATTTCCCGGCTGCTCAGCTAGAAATCCCCACCGGCCCCACCCTGCAAAAGCACCCCCTGGGACATGGAGCTCACATCCCGCTCAGTAAGCCCCTTCCTGCACAGGTGAGCTCAGCAGCTCTACAGCAGGTGAACCCCTTGCCCAGGTCTCAACACTGCAATGGGAACTCCGGCCTCCTGACTCCCAGTCTAGTGGCTTCTCAGCCCATTTTCATGGAGGTGGGGAGTAGGCATGAAGGCAGACTCATCCCCTGGGGAACGTTGGAGGGTCTGGGCTGACTCTCACAGCCCTGGCCCGTCCCTGGCACCCTTGCTGGAGCAGGGCCGGCACTTAGGGGCCTCCTGGGCCTTACACTGGGGCAGCAGGAGAGTCCCGATGCCTTCCAAAGGGCTTGCTGACAGCCTGCAGGCTTCTTCTGGAAAGCATGCAGTGTGGCATTTGTTCCCGGTAGTCATCTCAATTCTTCCTACTTTTTGGAAATCGATGCCTTGTTATTATTTTATTTTATTTTAAATCTTGAAAGAAATTTGGGGGCTGGCAGAGCAGGACCATAAGTAACTGCCTGTTCTGAGGGCTCAGCCCTCTGGGCTCAGCCTGGCACATGGCTCTGAGCAAGAAGGGAAGGTGGACAAGAGTCGAGGATCTGGGTTCTAGTCCCATTTGCCACCACCTGGCTGTGTGAGCTTGGGCCAGCCCCTTAACATCTCTGTTCCCTCTCCCTTCCCTATAAGATGTGCATGCCCTGTTTACCCCTGGCATCAGCAGAGTTATGAGGATCAATGAGATTGCGTGGCAAATGTGCTGCCTTATCCCCTGCATTTCTCTTTAGACTGCGAAGGAAGCCAGTGGGTCATTAAGGAGCTGCCTTGCTTATTGGGTTTGTCTCATTGATTTCCGCCTGCCTGGCATTACTTAGGAATACTCTCTTGCCAGTCGGCTGGAGCCTGGGGGCCGTGGGGAGAGGCCCGGGTCCCTGCAGGCTGCCCAGTCTCTGGGCCGGGCGCCTGTAGTCCAGATTTCTTGGAGCCAGCGGACTTGCTGTAAGCAATTCCAGGAAGGCCAGCTTCGCCCTCCGTCTCTTGGGGCTCGAATCTCCCCCACCCATGGCCATATCTTATGTCACAAGCCTCAGGCTGCTGCAGGTGCTCTAGAGCTCTCGTTATGGGTCTGAGAGCCATTTCTGGGACCAGTGAGGGAAAGGGGGCCTGTCACTGGTGTTCTGTCCACCCCAGGCACTGGGGCAGAGCCTCCAGACTCAGCACAGCCCCTCCCTCTGCAGTCGGATCCTGTTGCCATAGTTCTGCCACTGACCCCTCATTAGTCAGTTGTTGTCCCCATTTTATAGCTGAGAAAACTGAGGTTCAGATTTGCCCAAGGCCACACAGTGACTACATGGGAGAGCCAGTCCCCTGCCCTTTTCCTTATTGGCTCCGGCACCTGCCTTTCAGCTGCTCCCACTCCTGGCTGTACATAAGCCGAGTCTAGGGCACAATTAGCCGGTTAACTGCCATGCATCCAAAACAGAGACCATCTCCACACTCCACAATATTTTGAATTTAATTGCGTACAAAGGGTTAAACACCCGTCCTGGAGGTTGCCCTGATTTTCTGATCCCTCTGCCCCCTTCCTGCCCACAGTTCTGAAGGACTGCCTTTGGGAGGTGGGAGCAACCAGTGTACCAGGCTATGCCACAGGGACGATTAGAAATAGCCAGGAGCTATCCCTGGGGCGGCGCAGGCAGGGGAGCAGGTGCTGGCTGTGGGCTGCAGGCCTACCTGGAACGGGAATGCACAGGCCTCCCAGGCTCTGTAGGAGCTGCTGGCTGGGCCTGTGCAGTGGGGAGGGCAGGACAGGGTAGAGCGGGTAGACAGGGATGTGGCCAGGTGCTGGACTGCTGTCCTCGTGGCATGTGCAGGGAGCACAGGGACCCGTTGGCCAGGTGCAGTCCTGGCCCCACCCCTTGCCTGCTGTTTAACTCTCACCTCATCTCTGAACCTGTTTCCTCCTCTGGAAAGTGGGAATGATACTCCTCACCCCACCTACCTCAGAGGGTGCTGTGAGTGTGAAATGAAGTCAAGCTGTAAACATCTTGCCAGCTGGAGCAAGCACTGGATCTGGGGCTAGAGAGCTATGTACCGCGCCCCACCACTGCCTCCTACAAGCAGGGTGGTCCTGGATGAGTCACTGGGTGACTGTTTCTAGGTGGCACTGATACTATCCCTGCCTGGTCACTGGGCAGAGCCTGGCCCCCAAAGCACTTTCCTAGGCCCTGCTTCTTGATGGAGAGGGCCGGTTTCCCCAAATCAAAAGACTAAATAGGACTAATGGTGCTAATAATAATTAGCATTTATTGAGCAGCTACTATATGCTGGGCTTTCGGTGTATTTAGTCCTTATAGTTCTCTTAATGAGGTACTATCGGCATGCCCATTGATAGATGAAAACGCACTGACTTGGAGACACAGAGTAACTTGCTCAAGGCCAAATAGTAAAAACAGTGGAAGAATCAGAATTTGAACCCAGATCTGACTCCCTAGATGGTATTATTTCTCCTGCACCTGGTGCATCTCCCCAAAGCCCCAAATGCCCCTCCCCCTGACTGTCGCTCTGCCTGCAGGGTATGACTTTGCTGCTGTCCTCGAGTGGTTCGCCGAGCGGGTTGACCGCATCATCCTGCTCTTTGACGCCCACAAGCTGGACATCTCTGATGAGTTCTCAGAAGTCATCAAGGCCCTCAAGAACCACGAGGATAAGATCCGCGTGGTGCTGAACAAGGCCGACCAGATCGAGACCCAGCAGCTGATGCGGGTGTACGGGGCCCTCATGTGGTCCCTGGGGAAGATAGTGAACACCCCGGAGGTGATCCGGGTCTACATCGGCTCCTTCTGGTCCCACCCCCTTCTCATCCCTGACAACCGGAAGCTCTTTGAGGCCGAGGAGCAGGACCTGTTCAAGGACATTCAGAGTCTGCCCCGAAACGCTGCCCTGCGCAAGCTCAATGACCTCATCAAGAGAGCCAGGCTGGCCAAGGTGAGGCCGCCCTTGGGGGGATGGGCAGCATGGGTGGCACCAAGTGTTTGGGGGCAGGAAGGTCAGCTGCAAGAGCTACCTGCAACCTTGACCATTGCCTGCCCATGTGAGCATGTTCTGTAGCTACTGCATCATGAGCTTCAGCCATGCCCACACTGGGGGCAGGATACTGGGGTTGATATGATCACAGGCCCTGGGGTCAGATGGCCAGATTGGAGCTCCACTCCACTGTTTATAAACTGATCCCACCCCCAGCAAGGCCCTCAGTCTCCTGTTTCCTCACCTGTGAAATGAAAGGGTTGGAGGATAGAGTAGAATAAGAATGTAAAACCCTTTATTGCCATGCCTGTGTCCTCAAAAGTGCTCAGTAAATGTTAGCTATTGTTGTTGTCTTCCTCATCAGCATCATCTCCAGTATTACCATCCCTGCTATTGCCTTGACCTTAACCTCCCCACAATCTCGCCTTTCCCGAGATCTAGAAAAACAGCTCAGTGCTGCAGGAAGTGTGAGAGCAAGAGGGTGGACAGAAATTATTCCGGAAGTAGGAGCAGGAGGAGGAGGGGTTTATGGGAAGAGATGGATGCGAGCCACCAAAAAGGAAGGAATGGGTCGAGGTCTTGATCAGAAGCGTTCTCTCTGCCCATTTCTCAGGTCCATGCCTACATCATCAGCTCTCTGAAGAAGGAGATGCCCTCCGTGTTCGGGAAGGACAACAAGAAGAAGGAGCTGGTGAACAACCTGGCTGAGATTTACGGCCGGATCGAGCGGGAGCACCAGATCTCGCCTGGGGACTTTCCCAACCTGAAGAGGATGCAGGTAACCAGGGTCTGGGGCTCCAGGACAAAGGACAGTGAGCAGCCTGAGTATGGAGGAGATGCCCTAGGTCTGTCCTTCCTGCTGCTGTCACTGGCCTAGCAGGTGTCCTATCTGGGGCTGGAGAGAAATGTGGAGCCCCAGCGATCCTAGTAGGACAGGGGTGTCCCATGATGTTTGGGATCTGTACCTCCAGTTCCCTAGTCACAGCCACCACGTCCTGTGAAATAGGACAAGTCACCTAATGAAGGTTCTCCAGGCCCCCAAGTATGTAGGAGTGGCTGGGGACATAGGCCATGGAGAAGAAGTCTGCACAGGAGCGTGCCATCTTTGGAGCCCACTACAGGCCCCTCTCTTGAGCCAGGGACCATCACACATGGTGACTCATGTCATTCCCCAAATCAGCCCTCTGCAGAAGGCATTTTCATCCTCCTTTGATGGATTAGCAAATTGCAATATACAAAGATAATTAATCTTCGCAGTTAACTGCCTGCAGTTTTCTGAGTGTAGTATTCACATGGGCTGCTAATAGAAAAGCCAGGAGCTGTCCCCACAGTCCAAGCAAGAAACTACCTCCCCATACCAGCTGAATCCTCTCTGATCCTCTCTCTGTTCATCTGTAAGTCATACTCAGCTATGGATGCTGTGAGCATCCGTGAGATAATACTTATAAGGTACTCAGTACAAAGCCCAGCACAGACTCGCCCTTGAAATGAAGTAAGATGTTACCACCAGGGAAGCTGGGTGATGAGCAAAAGGGACTTACCTATCCATGTAATTTTTGAAACTTCTCATGGCTCTGTATTATATCAAAATATGGTGTTTTTTAAAAATCAGAGAATTAGAGAAATTCTCTAATAGCCGCAGACGTAGCAGTGATATTGACTTTGCTCTTGTTGCTGACTTCGATCTTAAGCTTGGGAACCAGTTTCTCAGCTCAAGACTGGGGTTTCAGAACTCCCTAGAGCAGAGGTGGGCAAACTACAGCCCGCGGGCCGGATCCGGCCCATTTGAAATGAATAAAACTAAAAAAAAAAAAAAAACCCGTACCCTTTTATGTAATGATGTTTACTTTGAATTTATATTAGTTCACACAAACACTCCATCCATGCTTTTGTTCCGGCCCTCCGGTCCAGTTTAAGAACCCATTGTGGCCCTCGAGTCAAAAAGTTTGCCCAACCCTGCCCTAGACTCTCAAATAGGCACTTTTAGTTTCCTACCTGATTTAAAAAACAGACATTCAAAATATACATTTGTTCATGTATCCATTCATTCCTATAACCGCCTACCGCAAGCCCGTCACTAACTTCAGAAATTACTTTAACGTGTCTACGGCCATACCACCCTGAACGAGCCCGATCTCGTCTGATCTCGGAAGCTAAGCAGGGTCAGGCCTGGTTAGTACTTGGATGGGAGAAATTACTTTAACGTTACTTGTGTCTCAATCCACCGTGCCCTGGCACATGGTCAACTTTTAGTTTCTCTTTCCATTAAGAATTTAATGATCTGTAATCAAGCATTTGGGAAGCTGATGTTTGAAAGGGACCATACAACCTCTTTTTTAATGTGAGAGATTCTTTCACAACATAAATGAGTCCATCTCCTGCTATTAGGTATGCTGATCAATAACATAAGTGGCTGTCCTTTGGGGGAATGTATGGGGGCGCGGGGGGAAGCAGCCACTGTGCCCCTGGAAGATATTGGGAACCCACCAAACACACCTAGCTGTGGACAGAGACCCGAGGGACCTTGAGAGGTCAGGCCCTGAGGGCAGGAAAACAGCTGGTCATCCCCTGCCCTCCTCCCCTCCCAGCCCCCTCTGCCCTGGTTCAGCCTGTCCTTGAAGGGAGATGAGAAACGCCCAAGCTAACACTCGCTCTTGGAATGTAGCTGTGGGTGTTGGTGGAATTTTTCTGCAGGAACTCGAGGTGCCTGTCCCCAGCCTATCCCTGTGCACTGGCCTCTTCCCCGGGTCCTGAGGTTGCTGTGGCCTAGCCAGGGCGGGAGCAGAGAGCTCTCACCTCGTCACTCCTGAGGCCCAGGGGAAGCCGGGCGTTCTAGACTCAGGACCTTTCAAAAAATCACAAGAAGGTGCAAAGTGGAGCGAGTTTCTCTTACCATGTGGCGGGGGTGTCGTGGGGAGGCCAGGAGGGGAGCTGTTGCAAAATCTGCGTGCCCGCTGCTTCTACTGTGTCAGGAGCTTCGAGAGGGGAGCCAGTCAGTGAAAACTCTCTCCCGGTGATTCCGAGGAGCATCCTGATTAAGGACAGCTGGTTAGGGGTAACCCTGGGCTCTTATTATGATTTGTGTTTAGCTGCCTTGGCCTCAGTTTTTCCTCCCTAAATGGGGACGAAATGTGATTTCCCTCCCTCAGAAGGGCACTAGAGGAGCGAATAAGACCATGTAGTAAAAGCACTCTGTGTTTTCAAGTGTAACCTTATTAAAGTAGAGAGACCCCCAAGCTCCGTCTCGCTGCTTCCCAGCCCCTGAAGCGGTTCTACTCTCTCCTGAAAAATCCCAACCTCAACACAATGTGCCTGCTTTCCTCCTCCTCTCTCATATCTTTTATGATTTTGATGTGGCTCAGTTTGGCTTCAGGCCAAAGGGCTGTGGGCATCCCCGCATTAGTGGAAGACAGCCTCCCCCTCAGGGGAAGGCACTCCGCCCACTGTCTTCCTGCCTCACCTTCTTTTCTCCCCCCTCTCCCCAGGACCAGCTGCAGGCCCAGGACTTTAGTAAATTCCAGCCCCTGAAAAGCAAGCTGCTGGAGGTGGTGGATGACATGCTGAGCCACGACATTGCCCAGCTCATGGTGCTGGTGCGCCAGGAGGAGTCGCAGCGGCCCGCCCCGATGGTGAAGGGTGGCGCGTTCGAGGGCACCCGGCATGGCCCCTTCGGGCACGGCTACGGGGAGGGGGCTGGAGAGGGCATCGGTGATGCTGAGTGGATCGTGGCCAGGGACAAGCCCATGTACGACGAGATCTTCTATACCCTGTCACCGGTGGACGGCAAGATCACGGGTGCCAATGCCAAAAAGGAGATGTTGCGCTCCAAGCTGCCCAACAGCGTGCTGGGCAAGATCTGGAAGCTGGCGGACACTGACAAGGATGGCATGCTGGATGACGAGGAGTTCGCACTGGCCAACCACCTCATCAAGGTCAAGCTGGAGGGGCATGAGCTGCCCAACGAGCTGCCCGCCCACCTCCTGCCACCATCCAAGAGGAAAGTTGCCGAGTGATGGGAGGAGGAGGTTCAGAGCAGGCAGGTGTTACAGGAGATGGGAGAGCTGGACACACACACACACACACACACACACACACACTCACTCACGGGCACAGATCTGGAGAACCGCACAGCAGGTGAGAGGGATCAGCCATCCCCAGGTTTCCAGGCTGGACACAAGTTCTCAGCATCGGCAGAAGCACAGGGTCCCAGCTCCCAAGCCTCCGTTTCCATCCCTCTCTCCTTTCCGTCTTCCCCTGCCCAGAGGCCCGCCTCCTCCTGCAGAGGCAGGTAGTTCACCGCCCACATGGCCCACCCACCTCCACATTCCCTGGACTCAGGACAGATGGAAATACTTTTCACTTACTAGACAATTCACTTTGTTTTCTGAGCTTTCTCCCTGTCTTTGGCTTCCTAATATGAAATCTGCTCCGAGGTCGGGAGGTGTGTGGGAAGGGGCTGCTGCAAGGAGTGGGCGGGGAGGAGAGGCATCCCCGGGAATCAGGGCCCGGCCTTGAACCCAGGTCCCCGCCTTGAAGAGACATGGCCCTGAACTCCCTTCTTGCGGCCTCGGGCTCAAGTTTAAGGGACCTTCCAAAGTCCCAGAGGTCACACATGATGGAGAAGGATTCAGAGCCAGGGCCTCGCTCTTCCTTCTGCCTCAAAGATCTCAGCATCGCTAGCCCACGACCAGCCACAGAGAGCGAGCTCAGCTTGCAGGCCCCTCCGCTTCCCAGAGCCGGCTGGCGAGCGGGAAGGGCCAGCAGCCCTTGGTGGGCCATCAGTCTGGCCATCTGTCACATCGCAGAAGCAAACCGTGCCTTCTGGCTCTGTGCCCCATGTTCCTAAAATTGCCGCAGTCCAACAGCGTCAGCAGGAGAGTGGGCCTGCCTGCTGGATGCTGCTGCTGCCTGTCCCTGCTCCACCTCCCACCAGAGCTGAGTCATCCCAATGCAAATACAGTCACTGACTCTGTGATGTGGGACCTCATGCTGACTCTCAGAAGGACAGCTCAGAGGTCTGAGGTGTCCCTGGCAGGACCGCCAGCAGCTGCAGTGTCCTCGACACATCCCCACCATTCTCCATGCCCTGCTCCCGCCTCCATGGTCTCTCCCCTGATTTGCTTCACGGCCACTGAACCAGTCACTTTGTATGCTATGCTCCCACTGTGATGGAAAACAAAAGCGAGTATAACTTATTTTATATCTATGTTCAGACTATAGAGAGAATATTCTATGTATCTATGATGTGCCCACTACTGTAGTGCGTTTGTCATTAGTGTTCATGTTAATACAGCACATGTATCCTTTGGTACCCGGTTGGCCACAGAACATCATTCCATGGGCGGCCAGGGGGAGGGGCTGGGTTCTTTCCTGAGATCCCTGGTAGTACCTTTGGCAGGGGATTGGGCTGCCATGGCAGAATCCACACACAGCGTCCCACTGGCCTGATGACTGCCCAGTGGTTACCTAGGCCGCCCTTGTGGAACCACCTCTCCCTGCCACTCTGCAGTGGAGTTGGCCCCCAAACCTCTGGGCTTCCTTCTGCATCCACACATTCCTCTGTCTCATGAAGTGAAGGGCAAAGGAAAGTCGAGGCTAAGAGGTCTAGCCTCCTCTCGCAGAGACCATTGGTCAGCTCTGTGCCTCTCTTTGAGCTGAAGAAAAATGGGAAGGAGACAGCAGAGGGGGTGAAGTTTCTGTCTTTTTATTTTAGAAGGAAGGGGGTGTCAGTCCCCTCGCCCCACAGCCACTTGGACACATGCACCACCTTCCTGCCCTGCCTCTCTTCCCTCCCTTCTCCAAGACTCCACCCTGGAGAGATCTAGGAGGCCTGAGATTTCTGTGTTGGCACTTTTCCCATCTCCAGAGAAAAAGGAAATGGTGCTTGAGGCTCCTCTCAACAGCTGAGGGTCACTTTCTCTGGGGCTGTCCCTCTGGCTCTTGCTGCCTTGACTTTCTGACCTCTTGCTGGCTCTGGGGGCCTGGGGAGAGCGTGAGCCTCAGCTGGGAAACATTTAATAGTAAGCAGATGCATGCCATAGCGGTCTCACAGGCAAGGATCCCTACAGACCCCACTGTGCTGTGGCTCCGTCCCCATGCACCACTCAGCTGGGGTCACAGAAGTCGTCAGATATGAGGAGCACACCCTGCACCATTGCCCCAGGAAAGCCTGCTCCTGGCACCGAGGGCTACCTCCTGACCTGACCAGAGTCTAGTTGTGTTCAGGGACACTGCTGGTCATGGCAGGGCCTGGGCCTCAGAGTGCAGAGGGGCGAGAGATCGCCCTAAGACATCCCCACTTCCATCTGTCCCCTCTGTTCCAAGAGCTTGTGTTTGTGTTAGCTCATCAGAATTGGCAGAGCTATCTGGGGAGAATAGGCTTGTTTCCTTTCCCTAGGAGACATTAACTGGTCTCTGTA
This sequence comes from Myotis brandtii, assembly GCF_000412655.1. Classification (NCBI taxonomy): domain Eukaryota; kingdom Metazoa; phylum Chordata; class Mammalia; order Chiroptera; family Vespertilionidae; genus Myotis; species Myotis brandtii. The sequence continues at coordinate 1,266,484 of NW_005371933.1, read as the reverse complement.
CATATTTATTTCTTTACTCTTTAATTTGCTCATCCATTCATCCATCTAGCCAGCCATCCGTTCTTTCTTTCACTCGGAAGACCCTGAGAGCCTCCCCCAGAAGAGGCCCTAAGGTCAAGATAGAGATTCCTTCTCGGAGCCATTGAAAAATAAATAAATTTATTTATTTTAATAAATGCCATCTGTGCAGTAGGGACAATTCCAGATGGGTCAGACCAAGTTCTTGCTCTCAAAGAGCTCACAGCCTTCCAGTTAGGGAAACATTTATACAAACATTGATAATACAAGGAGGGACTAGGACAGAACCTGGGGTGGGGATGCAGGAAAAGGGGGGGGGGCACATGAGAGTCAGAAATGGCTTCAAACTTACTTAGGAGGAGATGGTCAGAGAAAGCCTGGGGTAAGGGTGGGGCACATGAGATGAACATAAGAAACCTGGGGTCTCCCTCTGGTGCCTACTAGCTTCCTTCTCTAACCAAGGAAGATAGGATTTTATACGAAAGTAAACACATAGCATTCCCAGCCCACCAAATCCTGCCAGATTCAGCACCACTGATGTGCTTGAGGAAAAGCAGGATTCGAATTTTGTCTCTGGAGACTGCTGGTGTTTCACAGGCCGTTTTCAAGTAAAAATGTTATCAGTGTCTTTAAAGTTGAAATTTTCAGTGCCCGGAGGATAAGAAAAATGGTGATGGGGGAATATCAGCTATTCCCACTGGAGCATGAGGGGGAAGGGAGGATAGAAGGGGCACCACTCTCCCCTTGACCTCCCACTGGGGTAGTCAGTGCTGCTCCTATGTGGGTTCTCGGGTCCTCCTGACAACGGGAGGACTCAGCTTTCTACCCCTTGAGGTGAGGGGGGCTGTGCGACTTGCTTTGGCCAGTGGAATATGAGTGGAGCAACACGCCCCTTCTTTGCAGAAATGAGTATGCAGTTTGCCTGGGCCAGCTCAAGTCCCTGAGTCACTCTGAAATCCCTGACCAGCCTGCACTGAACAGATGGCACAAATAAGATGGAAACCCTAGTCATTTTGATGTTAAGCCACTGATAGCCATAGGCTGTTTATCACCCAACATCACCTAGACTATCATGACCAAGAGACCAGGCCAATTCTTCCAATAGCAAATAGAGGAGAGAAAGTCTAGGAGACTGAGTTCCTGCCTTCCTAAAGACCGAGGCCACCGAAGCTGAAGTCACAGGTGATTCACACAAAGTCCTTTTGCATCTGAGCCACATTCTGCAATGTCCCAGACCTGGCCCCTCAACATCACTGCACAACTTTGCACAACTGGAATCAAACACTGCTGGGCCTTGTCTTCTTCTGGCAGTAATATAGATTGGGCATTTGTCTATCTAGACCTGAAATAGAGAGGTGTACAGGTCAGAAAGAGAAAAACTACAATTCCCAAACTTTTTTGCAGCCAGGTTCAGGATGTGATTCCAGGCCCTGCCAATCACATGCACAGAGGAAGAAGAGATGGAAGAGGGGATGTGGAGGGCCTGGGAGAGCAGTTTTTACACTGCCTGAATACCTGAAAGGGGAGAGGGAGGCCTGGAGACTACCTGTGGGTCCCTGCAGGCCCTAGCCCACCGTGGCCCCTGCCACCTGTGTGAATGCACAGCCCTGAGTCCCCACCTGGCCTCCAAGCCATCCTCATCTGGTGCTGACAGTGGGCTGTGAATACTCAAAGTGCACTCATCGCAGTGAGTTTGGGGGCGGGGGGAAGGGGGGAGTGGTGACATGATTGCCTGGCTCCGATGCAGACCACCTAAGAATTTCACAGGTAATAGCAGACCCTCTGATATTGAATGCATGACCCAAATGGCAAATGTTTGTCTTCATTCATGCAGTTTCAGAATGACACTGTTGTGTAAGGTGAAGTCTCCTTTTCTGCTAGCCAGCATCTTTTCATAGCATTTTTGAATCCTTGTTTTAAGACAAGGAGCTAAGGAAGCAGCAAATGCCAGATCAGTGTAGAGAGGAAATAAGCCTCAATGCATCTCAATCTCATCTGGGGAAGGAGCTAGGGTTTGGTTCACTTCTGAGAGGATCCCCCACTGGTTGGCATGACACTGGTGAAATCTGACTTCAGTCCGGGTTCACTATTTTCACAGGCCACTTCCTCTCCCATCCCTCTTTCTCCTGTCTTCTCCCTACCTCCATCCCAGGATGCAGAGGGTCACCCCTCCCCTGACTGGGCATTCTGTCCTCTCCAGGCCAGCAATCCAGCAATGTGCACACACACAGGAGCTCGCGCGCGCGCGCGCACACACACACACACACACACACACCAATCCCATCATCCATGTCTGCTCCAACCCATGGCCCTGGGTCTTGCTATGGGGGCATTGGCTGATCTGAAGAACCAAGAGTCTGCATGTCTGACCATGGGGTCAGAGGCCGTTGCCATGGCTCTGGTCACAGGTCTGAGACTAGCAGGAGCCCAGTGAGAGAGATTCCTGTCAGCCCAGCAGAGAAGAAGGTGAGAGGTTCAGGGCAGGCAGGTGTTGGGACACGCCGCCATGCAGGCACTGCTCATACACAGGCTTCCCCACTGGATCTGACCTGCTGCCTTCACACCTTCCTTGGCAGTACAGGGCTATTTGCCTCATTCCAGAAACTTCTGTTCCTCAGGAGCATGCCATGGAATGAAAAGACAGGGCTCCCTGCAGGGACATCAGCTAGTGCTTCTTGCCCCGAGCAGAGTAACGGTCTGGGCCAGAGCACATGCAGCCTGTCCCCTTGATACCCTGGTATGTCCAGCGGCCACAGGAAGTGAGGCCTGAGATTAGCGGTAGCCCTGACTCTTCAGTGACACTTCCTGGAACTTCTTGAGATGAAGATAAAACAAGCAAACCACGCGGAGCTGCAGGGCCTGGCCAGATGTCACTCCTCAGCCCCGGAAGTGACTGAACATCTAGGTTGGCATCCAGGTCTACCGGTCCCTGTAAAACATGCCCCATTTTGTGCCCACATATTTCAGTTGGGCTACCTTGACTGGTAACGATAAAAATCCTCAAGCCAGGATTTTCCAAGAGCCAGTTCAAATGCTCCCCCTAAGCAAATATGACACCTCTCCCACCACCACCCCCTCCATCTGCACATGCCCAGAGTTTCAGCTCTCCATCTGCCTGCTGCCACTGTCATTCACATGCTTGTTTAACTTCACCATCCAGATAACAAGCTCCTTAAAGGCATAGAATGAGCTTAACACGGTGCGAGAAAGGCCTTGCTGTGCCACCTAGATGCTCCTTGAGTGCTTATAACCCAGCTACAGGCGGTGCTGTCACTGTCCCCAGAAATTGCCCTCCACTGCAAAGATCTGCCTGGCCTAATGCCACACCTTCTTCCCAGGGCAGCTGCACCCAGCGAGTAGTCAGTGAAAGAATAGAAGGCTTGTCCCCCACTGCTAGAGCCTGGAATAGTCCTGGAGGGTCATCCCAGCTTCAGAACTCGCCACTGGGTCAGCGGAGCCCTGTGCCTGCATTGCAGCCCACTGCTCCCTCTACCCACTCCTGCCTCCTTCCCTTCCCCTTTCCAGTGTTCAACCCAAGAGCACTCACTAATAAACTTCCTGCAGCTAAACTCCATTCAGAGTCTGCTTCCCTGGGACCCAGCCTGAAGAGAGGATCTGGCAAAGAGGAGCTGCTCAATAAATGCTGGTTGGCACAACTGAGCAGCCAATGGCTCAGCGATGAGTCCAATCACCGGACGGCTGCATGGGGACTAGTTAGTTGACCACGCAAATAGGAGCAGTGGCCTTGCCAGAAAGTAAGTGCCACGTGGCACCGGTCCCTACTTGGCAGGCCACTTTGAATTGTCGGGAGAAGCTGGAGCCATGGAACAAAAGGAAATGGGAAAAGCCAAAAATGGTCTCATAGTTACACCTCAGACAGCTGCAGCCAGGCTGTTCGTTAGTGAATAAGGGGAAGGGCCATAGGACTCTTATTCTGTGCAAAACGAGGCCATTATTCAAACCCTCGCAATCCACAAGTTCTTCCTTTGTTAGTAAGAACAAACCCTTCCCATTCTGGGACTTGCACCCCTCCAGGAGAGACAGAGATCAATAGATGCGGGAGAAAGTATCCTTCCCTGGGCTGCAGCTCCAGCCACAGTTTTTCAAAAGGTAAATACTAGCCCGGTGTGTGGCTCAGTGGTTGAGCATCAACCTGGGAACCAGGAGGTCACGGTTCCATTCCTGGTCAGGGCACATGCCTGGGTTTCGAGCTTGATTTCTGGTGGGGGGCATGCAGGAGGCAGCTGATGAATGATTATCTCTCACTCTTGATGTTTCTATCTCCCTCTCCCTTCCCCTCTGAAATCAATTTTTAAAAAAATCAAAAGGTAAATGCTAGAGGGAAGGACACTTCCTCAGGAATGAAACTGGGCAGAAGGTGATGACGAAGGTGCTGTCCTTAAAGCAGCAGCCCAGAGCCACTGCACAAGCGACGGAGACGTTCCTGCCTTTGATAGACAGCCCTGGGGATCAGGACGAGATTTGTTTTTCGTTGCAGACGTGTAGGATATAAAAGATCAGTGGGTGATAAACAAATGGGGCACCAAAAGCAGATTAATGGGGTTCGGGATACTCCCCGCTGCTTTCCACATCCCAGTGGCCTGACAGGTGGCACCTGCCCAGAACACGGATGAGAGGAGTCTGAGACCCAGTGTGGCCTCCTGACCAGCCAGCAATGACTCTGCTGGCCCAGAAATGGGGAACCGTGGCACACTCATCCCAGACTCAAATGTCACCAGCTCCTCAGTAAAGAGGAATCAAATCAGCACCACAGTCATATTGTATATTACAGATAGTTTGTTATATCAATAATGGTATACATAGTTAATAGTTCAATAATAAACCATGCAGACCTTATACCATATTATCAATCATTTTATCATCTTTGAAAAGTCGGGGGTGGAGGGACATATTCAACAAATATGGACACAGTGAGTCCCGAGATCATGTGTAAGGACCCTGTTGGCAGAATGGGCCAGCAGCCACCCTAATGGCGATGCCTTCACAAGGCCTGTCCTGATTGTGTCTGGCCCAGGTTACAGAACCACAGGCCGTGGAGACGAATGGGACCTTAGAAACCATCATGTCCACCCGGACTCCACCCACCCATGGAATTCTGTCTCCTTATGACTGTCCCTGGCCACCCACATGTCTGGGCCAGTTTCTTCGGGATGCGGTATCTTCCGACAGTCACTATCTAGCTACTACAACACTGTGCCTCATAAACATGTGCACGGAACTGCATCTGAAAAGAAAGTAGGATCCATAGGTATTTGTCAGAACCTATAGAACATCCCCCCACCAAGAGTGAACCCTAAGGAAATTATGGGCTTTGGGTGATAACGACATGTCGATGTGGGCTCACTGATTGGGACAAATGTGCCACTATGGGGCGAGATGGGGATAGTGGGGGAGTCTATGCATGTGTGGGAGCAGGGGTCATATGGGAACTCTCCGTACTTTCCACCCAGTTTTGCTATGCACCTAAAAGTGCTCTAAAAATGAAGCTTATTAAATACAAACAAATAAATAAATCGGGGCCCTCTCTGTGCAGAGCTCAGTATCTGTGCAGCAGGAGGGGAAATGCTGTCCGGCTTGAGCTCTGGGGTGAACAAGCATGAGTCCTTCCCCATCTCACTTAGACAAATTAAAACAATGACCGCTGTGCACCCTGAGGAGGTGATTGAGCTTTAGGTTGGGGGAATTCGGGTCTAGAAAAGAAAGATTTTAAAAGACCCCCATTTAATTAATTGCCAGCAATGTCCTTGTCTTTGCAACTGCACCTTATCTTGAGAACACTTGGTTTCCCTTGCCCCTGTGCCCCGCTTCTAGGAACCCCACTCAGCTCTCTTCGTGAGGGCCTGCCTCCCACCATGGCCCGGCTTCCAGATCATCGTGTCCCATCACTTCCCTTTGTTATTGGTCTCCTTTGATTCATGCATGGAAAAAAATAACCCAAGATGACTTATTGTTGAAAGAAAAGGAGATAAGTCACGAGAAGGGAAATACTTTTTTTACTTTGCTATTCAGGAAATGCAACTCTCTAGATAAGTTTGAGGGGAAAATGGACTCTTTAAGTTCTTCCAAGGCAACAATAAAAATTTCCCTCAAAACCAAATGTGTCGTTCATGCGTCCCGAACCACAGACAGTCATTGTTTTTTAAAATAAAACAGGCAGATTTGAGGCGGGGGAAGGGGTAAGAGATCAATTTCAGCCCACCCCTTTCTCTGTGAGCATTAATTAAACAAGGATGAAAAGTAAAATAATCCTTCAATGACCTTGCCCTGACTCTTCCCACTGCCACAGAGGTTTCACACAAAGTATTCCAGCTATTATAGTTTCTGGCCCCAATCCAGCATTTTTGGGAAAGCATGTATTAGGACACTGCAGTGTCTCCAGGCTTCAGCATGTGTGTGCACACGCCTGTGTGTGTTAGTTACTTGTATGTGTGTGTTTGTGTTGATAATTGTTTTTGTCTCGTTCCTCTAGTAGTACAACGGTTCTAGAGAGTTCCTGAGAATCACTTTGCACACCTTCCAGAACCTTCCCATCCTGCTTCCATTCAGCAACTCCAGCTCTGGAAAGGGAACCAAAAGTGCCTCCAGCTGAGCCATTTGAAGATTCAGGACAATGTTTACGTAGCATTGAACAGCCAGCTCTCAAGGCCACCGCGTCCATTACCAGCGCCTCACCTGGGCAGGTAACGGAACCTTCTTTGAACCCCATCTGTCAAACACAGGTAATGAAGCCCCTGTCCCAGGGTTCCCATGGGAATGAAAGAAGACAATGTCTGTAAGGGACCTAGCACAGCAGAGGAGTGCAGTCAGCAACAACTGCCTTCCTCTCACTCACCCCTCCGTGGCGCTCAGGCCAGGGCCTGGCTCTGCACCCCGTCCTCCTGGTGTTGCCTGCCAACGTGCAGCTAGGAAATGAGCCCACTCTGATGTTCACCACTCCCCGCCTCTCAGCCTGGGTCATAAGTCCGCAGTGACCTCTTCCTTTCCAGCCCTGATTGCATCACCAAGTCAGCACCTAGCAACAGGAGACTGAGCTGCTTCTTAAGGGTTTCAAGTGTCATTATTTTGTCTGCTAACCAGACTGTAAGCTACCAAAGGGAAGGCTCGAGTTTCCTATTCCTGCTGTTTCCTCTCAAACTGCCTAGAGCAGTGGTCGGCAAACTGTGGCTCACGAGCCACATGCAGCTCTTTGGCCCCTTGAGTGTGGCTCTTCCACAAAATACCAACTTCTCCACATGGGCCACGAAGGGCCATGAAGTTTCGATCGCACTGTATGTGCGCGCCCGCACATGGTATTTTGTGGAAGAGCCACACTCAAGGGGCCAAAGAGCCGCATGTGGCTCGCGAGCCGCTGTTTGCCAACCACTGGCCTAGAGCAACCTCAGCGACCTGTTGGCATATGGTGGTGGACAAATTGGCACAGGGAATGGAGTCCCGTGAGGGCCGCGGCCAGAGGAGCTGCACTGCAGCCTTGCACGGACGTGTGTCACACACCAGCGGCGGGGAACCCAGGTCTAGTCTGGCCATCAGAGCCTTTAAAAACATCAAAAACTGAATGAAAGAATTTTTTTAATCAGAGAGCACAAACCCTTTAGGAAAATAAAAAATAATTAGAATATAAAAAATTTTAGATTATTGGCATACAGCCCCACTAGAGACCAGAAGAATAGACAACTTATTCTTCGAAGTCCTTTCTAAACTTATAACACTAGGTACTAAAAATAGCTTAAATATTCAAGCTGTTGACCTTGTTCATGTCGGTAATTTCTTGTGACCTGTCTGTTCATTGGTGGCTGACCATCTTGTTCTCACTATGTTGCCACACTCTGCCTGCTAATTTCAATGGAAAGATGAAATGAGCCAGTGATGAGTGAAAAGACTTTTATCAGCTGGGAGGATCTTTCCACACTAATAACGTTCCCAGGACTTGACTAGCGGGTTCTCACTCGTCCCCTTCAAGGTCCTGACTGCCCTGTGAGAGCCTTGTGATCAGGGACGTGTTGATTACCTGCGTGGGAAGAGAGAGGGTACAAAGTCAGGTGAGGGAAGAACCTTTTCATCCCAATGTGAGGCCAAGAATTCCCCTCCCAAGTCAAGGATGGAATATTTCCAAAAACTCTGAGAAATGAATTCTTTAGGTGAAAATATTCCATTTCCAGGTTGGATCATGTGACCTACTATAAATTTACTTCATGGAACAGCTGGGCTCCAAAAGTGCACAAAAACCAAGGTACCCAACTCTTTTGAAAACCTGCCGAAGTAAAAAAAAAACCGCTCTAGATGGAGCACATACACTCTGGTTCTCTCCGTCCTAATTAAGTCTGCCTGTCCTGTTGTATTACCTGTCTCACTCTTGTCGGCATTTGTGCAGATGAGTGAGGGCACGGGACCAAGCCCTGAGCTTTGAGGGGTGTCAAATGGGCACAGAGAGCAGAGGGAGCACTCACTCCCTAGATCTGAGACAGAGAAGCTGCAACTCGGAGCTGGAAAGAGAAAATGTGATCCCAGAACCCAGTGGCTATCAAGAAGTAGGGCTGGTGAAGCTTGAAAGGGGACGGTCCAGGAGTCACCTGGAAGATGAGGGGACTTAGTAAGATGATGGACTACATGAGGAAGAAGTGTAACAGTCCACGGATGAAAAGGATGGACTGGGAGCTCAAGGGGAAGCAGAGCTGAGTAACAAGGAAGAGTCACGAAATGTCCTCAGGTTGGGAAGGACTCAGTGGAGAGAAAGATCTTTAGGGGGACCTGCCATCCTGGTTTGCCCTCAATGAAGAGATTTACTGGCATGTGGAACTTTGGAGCTAAAACTGATCAAGTCCCAGGCAAACCCTGAGTTGGTCATCCTACAAAATGAGAAGATAACACTGTGGGATGGAGTGAGGTGATAATGATCCTAGAGGAGGTGGAGAGGCTCACTTGGAAAGGGGGACGGATGCATTCTAGACACCGTTGTATTGGTGCATTGTATTCCCCTGTCTTGGTGCGCAAAGAGCATTTCGGTTTATGAATGAAAGAAACACACTCTTGGTTGTCCAGTGGGCTCAGCCCAGGGCTAACGTCTTGGTGTCTCCCTCATTTCATGCTCCTAGTTAGCTCACTCCAAGTACCAAGAGCCTTCTGGTCACTGATCTTCCAGCTCTCGGCTCTCCAACTCCAGGTCTAGCTTTCACTCTCTTAGTCCTCAACCTCTGACAAATAAAGCCCCATAGCCAAGGCCCTAGACCTGGTCTCTGTTTTGGATCAAAACATTCTCCCAAATGGTGCCTGGGAAGGAAATGCTCAGTATGTGCTTGTGTTTGCTAGAATGTCCCCCAACCTTTTCCCGCTCCCATCTGGCCACATCCTCAAATCCCTCTGACACTTCACCTTACCCAGCCTCCCGCATCCTGGGTCCACTTCTTTTAACAGTGGTTTCACAGGACCACGGTTCAGACACATAATTCCTTTTTAGTGCATCTTAGAATTTAGGAAATTCTCCAAAGCTGACGAACCTCTCCCCTTAGAAGCAAACAGGATGTCTTGAAAAGACAGAACCATTCTCTCATCTGTAAAATGGGTATATGATGCCTACCTCCCTGTGTCACCCTACTTAAATTAGAAGGATAAAGAAAAACAGTTTGTAAATTTTTAGATACACTATAATTAAGCTAGCAGCACCAGAAGTAACAAGTTAAAAAGATATCCTGGAGCCTCACCAGTGTGGCTCAGTGGTTGAGCATGGACCTATGAACCAGGAGGTCACAGTTCAATTCCCAGTCAGAGCACATGCCCAGGTTGGGGCTTTGATCCCCGGTAGGGGGCATGCAGGAGGCAACCAATCAATGATTATCACCATTGATGTTTCTTTCTCTCTCTCTCTCCTTCCCTTCCTCTCTGAAATCAATAAAAATATATATTTTTTAAAAGATGTACTGGAAAGCCAGCAATATTTGTTAGATGAATGAATACATGAGTGGGTGAATATGGAAATGCTAAGGTCAGTGAGAACTGTGGAGACCCAAAAACCCAGTCAATGCCAACCTCGGCATAAAAACAAGGGTGAGCATTTCCAAGTTCATGGAGGTGGAAGTTTGAAGTGAGTTGGAGGTGTGAGTGGGAGCTGGCAGGACACCAGGTGCAAACCACCAGCCGCAAACCACCAGCCGCAAAGGAGGCCTCACAGAGGAGGAGAAGGCCCTGGCTGGCAGAAGCCTCATAAACACAAGGCCAAGCGCAGGGCACGCCGCAGGCCGAACTCTGCTGGAATCACACGCACAGAGGCTGCTGGAGCCGGGACAGGTTCAGACCTGAATGTGAACAAGCAAACCAGGCAGGTGTAAGACAATAGGCGAGCTGGCTGCTGCTGAAGTGAGAACACATGTCCTTTGAAATGGCAGCATTTAAAAATCAGTTAAAAACAAAACCTTTGCCAGCTAAACAAACACAGATGAAGAAACCACTCAGAGAGTGGGAGAGCCTGCCCGTTTATGACAGCCCTGTTACTGCAACCACATCTGGCCAAGGCGGATTACCTCTTCTTATAAGGACACCAGTTATATTGAACAAGGCTCACCCTGAGGACCTCCTGCGAGCAATACCTCATCAGGACTTTAGGGGAGAGAAGAGAGTCTGTTCGAACACAGATCTTCTGCTCATGGTCCTCAGCTCCAGGTGAGCTCCACACCACAGCACCGGCCTTGTCCCGATGCAGATTCAGAGGTGAAAGCGCCGTAAGGGAAGTGCGAGGAGCGGCATGAGGATGTGATGCTCAGTAGAGAATGAGCCACAGAGAGGCCAGCAGTTTAATTTGCTGGGGTTGTCATAGTAAAGTACCATGGACTGGGCAGCCCACACAACTGAAATGTATACCCCCGCAGTCCTGGAGGCTAGAAGTCCAAGAACAAGGGGTCAGCAGGGTTCGTTTCTCCCAGGGCATCTCTCTGGCTCAGCCTCTCCATGCATCCTCGCATGGTCTTCCCTCTCTCTGTCTCATTACCTACTGCATGTGTCTGTGTCCTGACTGTCTCTTCTTTTTTTGATTTTTTATTAATCTTCACCCAAGGATATTTTTTCTATTGAATATTTTTTCCATTGATTTTTAGAGTGAGAGAGTGGAAGGGAGGGAGGAGAAAGAGAGAGAAACATCAACTTGAAAGAGACACATTGAATGGTTGCCTCCCACATGTACCCAGGCTGGGGCAGGGGATCGAACCTGCAACCCAGGTACATGCCCTTGACCAGGAATCGTACCCCCAATCCTTTGGTCCACAGGCCGACACTCTAATCACTGAGTCAAACTGGCCAAGGCCGATTACCTCTTCTTATAAGGACACCAGTCATGTGAATAAGGCTCACCCTAATGACCTCCCTCTTTAAAATGGTATCTCCAATATTCTGAAGTACCAGGGGTTAGTTAAGACATCAAAATAACAATCTTGGGGTCAGGACACCATTAAGCCCATAACACGAGCTCTTGGTAAAAATCAACAATCCTTCAACATCTTACTGAGATTTATCCTCTTCGGCCCTGTGTGTACTAGAAATAATCGAAAAACCCTTATTAGAACAGAACAAGGGGGCCTAGTCGTGTGAGGTGGCAGCAAATCTCACATGATCAGCCTCCCCATCCCCCACACACCTTAATTCTTTCACTCAAGAACTCGTTTGGGGTTGAAGTTAATATATTTCAGGAGCTCTGCCCCATGCTGGGGACACAGTGGTGAGCAAAGCGGACCTGGCCTGGGCTCTCAGGTAACGCAGAGACTATTGAAAACATTATTTCTTCTGGTCCCGGCCTTTATTCTTTATGAGGTTGCTTCCCTCAGTGAGCCTCAGTTTTCACATCCGTGAGATGAAGAAAGTAATACCCCTCATGAGAGAAGTTAACACGGCACATAAAGGGTCCTCAGAATTTATGGAACGCATGCATCCTCAGTCAACATAAATCTTCTTCCCTAAGTCTTACTACCTAAGATTCCACGTAAAATAATACACGGTAAAAAAAAAAAATTAAGCTTTTCAAATTTAAAACGGAGCATCTTTATTTTGCTTAAATATGCTACTTCCTATTCCAGGGCAAGACAAAAACAGTACCATAACTTATTAGTGGAGACAATGAATATGTTATCAACAGAAATGCACATTCCAAGATAGCACAGGTCCTGCTTCCCAGGGCTCAGGGCATCCCTCCCTCTCTGACGCGGTGGGTTGAGGAAGGACTGGCGCCATCTTGGATCATAAATCATTTCCAGACAGTTCCTGGAGGGCACAGACCCCAGAGCGGTACCTTCCACACAGCTCAAGAATTTCCTGACCAAACGGATAAGAATTTCCTGTTTTGCTTTTCATTATTACTTTAAATAATCATATTCAGAGGCTTGGAAGATCGTAAGCAGCAGGGGCTGGGAGGGTGCGTCCACATCTTCTCTAGATTAGCTCAAAACAATTGCAGACGCTTTAAAAATGCAAGTTCAGCCTGGCCGGCGTGGCTCAGTGGTTGAGCGTCAACCTATGAACCAGGAGGTCACAGTTCAATTCCCGGTCAGGGCACATGTCCAGGTTGTGGGCTCAATCCCCAATGTGGGGCATGCAGGAGGCAGCTGATCAATGATTCTCTTTCATCATTGATGCTTCTATCTCTCTCCCTCTCCCTTCTTCTCTAAAGTAAAATAAAAAATATGTATTTTTTAAAATGCGATTTCAGATCTGGACAAAATGACCCGTCGGGAATGAGAACAAGGACAGCTGACACATGGGGACCCCTGTTATTTGGCATTGAACGTTACCTGCACCTTGGACCGTGACCTTAGACTAGGCAGGAGTGTCCTCCCTGTCACTGGGCCTGATGCTCACCTTGGAGTTCGGGAGGGAGCCCCAAAAGCCCTCCTGGTTACCAGCTTTCTCTCCCAAGAAGGTCCCAGGTGCCCTTCGAAGCATGGACCTCAGGGGCATCTCCAGCAACTGCCAACCAAATCGCCCCTGCCCCTCTGGGGCACCTGCACATGCTCAGAGAACACAGGCGGGACAGCTCGATGGTCCTCTCTGGGAGTCCTGGGACATTGACTTGAAATCTCACACAGGAGGACTGCTTCACCGAACTGCACATCCACAACCATTCCTCCCTACACACTCCCTCGCCCGGAGACGGGAACAGAGACTCCCCCTTATCTCTAGAACTGAGCACACCTCACACCTCCCTTGCTCCAAACTAATGATGCATCCTGACTCCCTCTTTCTGTAGATGCCACGCTGTCCAGGCATCTGAACTCAAAACTTCCTGCTTTTCTTTATTTCTCCCTCTTCCTCCTTACACATCACCGACCGTCACCAAATGTAAGCCACTTGGGTAGGGTGCCAAGGCCTGTGCTAGCTTCTTTCACATGTAGTCTCCCTTGCATTTGTCCTATTTCTTCTGCTGTTCCCACCCCGAATTCAGCCTCAGGGCATTAAGGCCTCGTCACCTCCAGCCCCAAGGAGAGCAGAGGCCTCCACCTCATGTCCCCCACTCCCATGCTATTCTAATCACCCCTTCTCTAGAGCTGCATCCACACACGGCTTCATGGGTTCCCAAACCTGCTCAGAAAGGCCAGGGCCCAGCAAATAAGGCACAGGCCCCCCTCTCCTGGCACTCACAGCCCTGCATGGTCTGCTCTCAGATTTCTCTCCTTATTCCTCCCCTCGTGCACCCACACTTCAGTCAAATAGGCAGTTCTCCGCTTAGCATTTCTCGGCCTTTGCCATTCCCCGGGTTCTGCTCCTGCCAGGCCTTTCCAGACACAGTGTTTTCTACTCTCTGCCTCTGAGTGCAGCCTTCTCCATGAAGTCTTCCCATCAAGTCCACTCAGGGCGGGTGCTCCCAACCCCCCGCCCCACACAGCTCTGTACTGTTTTGTCACCATGTGACACCATATGGGTGGAAAGACTGTTGTCAAATATTTTGAGTCTCTCCTTCTGGCCATACGGTGGATGACCTTGTCACTTGCTTTGGGCAGCAAAATGTAAGTGAAAGTGACATGTGCCATTTTGTGCCAGAAGCTTTAAAAGCCAGAATATGCTTTGCCACATTTTCTTCCCCATGAAATGTGGGTTGAGGTGGAGCCTCCATCAGCCAGAATCCCTGCTATGATCACATGGTGTGAGTGAGAAACAAGTCTTTGCTTCTTCAGCCATTGAGATGTGGGGGTTATTTGTTATCACGGCCACGTCTATCTTATCCTGACTACTTGAATAAGAGACCTCAGAGACCATGTAGTCCCACCCCCTTTATGGATGAGGAAACTAAGGCTTAGGGAAGTGAAATGACTTGTCCAGGGTCACATCATTAGTAGTGACTCAAGTAGAACCAAGGTCCCCTAAGGTCCGGTCCAATATTTCTTCCATGACACCCTCTTCAGGATCCTTGAGACAAGGACGTAACATCAGGAGTCTGAGGTCTTCGCCCTGCCTTTCACTACTTAGCTATGTAATCCTGGATCATCGCTCCAACTCACAGGCCTCAGTTTCCTCTCTTCTAGAATGAGACTATGGAATAAACAAAAACCCCCTCTGTCCTGTCTTTCTACGTTCCCCTCTGTGTGCATTATCTTCCCCACAGTGCTCACTACATGCCTTGCGAGTGGGGATTCAGGTACTGAGGCTCGCCTAGCAGTCCCATGGGCATATCCCATCTTTCCTGCAGGAATAAGCCACACTGCCTTCTCCAGGTGGCAAAGGCCAGACTAAGTGCACTGACCCACCCTTGATTCACCCTTCACATCCCCAGTTCCCCATACGATTGCCCAACGGGTGCAAGTTTATGCTTGACTCTCATCTACTTCGTTCCGCCTTTAACTGTTAGTCACTGAATTAACATTCACAGTCCTTAACTGACTCCACGCAAGTACCTGGCTTTTGGCAATAGAGTGCACCCCTACAAAGAGAGGTGTGGTGTGTGTTTGTTTGTTTTGTTGTGTCTTATCACACCCCAATCCTTGAGTATTCTAAAAGCTGTCAGCCCTTTAACCAGGTCACTGGGTTTCTGTCCAGGACACGCTTTAATTCCCTTTCCTTTGACTTTTTATTTCCTTTTCTTAGGCTACCTGTGTGAAAAGAACCAATTCTTGGGAAGTTAGGATATGTATCAAGGTTTTAAAATGCACCAGACCATCTCTTACTCATGGACATAGTGTCAAAAGTTGAGGCTGCCCCTCAGCCATTAGCCACAGGCTTGGCTTTCATGAGGGGGGGTCAACTGCAGAGCAAGAAGGATCTCGGAGTCTGGGTGACCTCTTCCTCACACCGTGGCACAGAAGACAGGCCATGACCTGGTGTAGCTCCTCCCAGAGCACGCACATCGCCACATTCACTGGGTCACAAGGTCACTGACAGCTATGGACTTCCCCTCCCGCTTTGGGACAGCTCTGTGAGGGACATTTGAGAAAATGGATGAGGAGCAGCCAGAGGCCAAGGTCCCTGCAGCCACCAAATGAGAGCCTTCCCTGGATAAGTGAAATAGCCAGACCCAAAATGGAGAGGAACCCAGAATGACTAGGCCAACCTGTCCATGGGAAACAATACAAATCACATATATTTTTAAATGTTCTAATAACCGCCTTAGTATAAAGAAATGGGCAGGTAAATGTAAATTTACTAATTTATCTTATTTAACCCAATATATCCAAAATATTATCATTTCAGCATGTAAGCAACATCATCATTATTAATGAGAAGGTTTCATTCTGTTTTCTGATCCGTCTTTGAAACCCAGTGTATGTTTTACACTTACAGCACATCCCAATGTGGACAAGTCTCTTACAAGTGCTCAACGGCCACCTGTGACCAGCGGCCTCTGCACTGAAAACACAGGTCTAGTTAAGCCTCTTGTTGCTATAGATGAGGAGACTGAGGGCCTGGGATGAGAAGCAAATTACATCGAGATCCCACCTTCAGAGGCAGGGGGAGAGCCCAAGTATTTTTTACTGTACCACTAAAAAAAAAAAAATCAGAACAAAACAAAAATACCCCTCAGCAAGCAAATCAGGTATTGGTTTATACTAACGATTTTCAACTAGTGTGTCCCAAAAATTTTTAAAACATGCGATACCTGACTATTTAGTCAGGGGCACTGGCCTCTTTTCCCTTAGATTGTCAAATTAAAAAACAATAACAGCCAACACAACAATAGCCGTCCAGTAACAAGAGGCTAAATTACGTGAATCAAAATTATACCTATTTTTGTCAGATCAGCAAGAAATACATTTTTTGGTGTGCCGCAAATTTTAGTAATTAGTTTATGTGTACCATGAGATGGAAAAGGTTGAAAATCGCTGGTTTATATGAATCCCAGAAGAAAAGCTAAGGGTGCAGTCACAGGGTTATGAGAAGGAGTCCTGTGACCTTCAAGGTCAGGCCAGCTGGGCACTGCAGGAAAGGCCTATGGCCCTCTGAGGGTAGTGGGTACTTGTGCTACAGTTTACGCTGGGCAAAGGCAGCTGCCCTGCTAAACAGACATGTTCCTTCCCAGAGAAAAGCTGCCACTCACCCAGCTGGCAGCGCCTACACTAGTGGCCACTGGGTCCATTCGCTTGGCTTGTGACCTGCAGCAAAATGTTGAACAAAACAGTGGAAGAAAATAGACAAGAGGGTGAGTTTGGAATTAGGTTGACTCTGATTCCATTCCCTGACAGCCTCTCTGAGCCCCTGCTCTCTCTGTGGAATGTGAAATGGGGCGGCCGCTGACAGAGCCGACACTCCCGCTGGTGGCAGTGGACAGATCCAGGCCCTGCTGGTAAGCGCTGGCGCCAGGCAAGCCTCGGTAAACCCTGGCTTTCCTTCCCTGGTGCTCCTGAGCCTGCTTTCTCACAGCACATCAATGCCATTCTCCTACCTGCTTTGGGAAAAGGGGGTCCTCTGGCTTAAGGGTCACTCTGGGCCAGGGCCACTTGGTTAACGGGAGGGGACTGCTACCCGGAGCTAGCTCCTCACTTTAATGAACGTCCCTCGTACAGCTTTCCAGACCCACCGGGACGTGCATGGAACATCGTCCTCCTCCAGCCATCAGTCTTCAAAATCCAGTGTGTACGTTACACTTACAGCACATCCCAATGTGGACGAGTCTCATGGCAAGTGCTCAACAGCCACCTGTGACCAACGGCCCCTGCACTGAAAACACAGGTCCAGTTAAGCCTCTTGTTACTGGAGATGAGGAAACTGAGGCTCTGTGATCCTCCTGGCAAAGTTGCTGCCCGGGGTGAGAAAGAAAACCCACGTGGGGGTGCACAGCGCTCTGTCACCCGTGCCATCCGGGCCAGTCTCCGAGGGAGCAAGCCCTGAGCGCAGCCGTTTTGGAAGAGAGTGCCTCGGTGGGGGATAAATTTAGTGCCCGGCGTGGACATGGAAGTTCCTCTCTGGTATTTTTAATTCTAACATCAAGTAAAAATAGAATTTCCTGTTGATCTGATAAGAAATTCCTGTTTTTCCAAGGAGCGTGGCAGCCTATATTGGGGGCACAGACAGCGGGGGTTGCCAACCACTTCCGAGATGGATGATTAAAGAAAGGAGGGGCCCAGTGGCCCTCGGTGCACATTCATTTATTTTTAAAGTGTGGAGACAGCTCCTGCCCAGAAGAATGGCAATGAACAATTTCCCATGTACACTGAGGACCTGGCTGGCTTTGGGAAAGCCCCGTCGCTGGTCCCCCTGGAGCCTGGATGTTTTCTGTTGCCAGTTGGCTCCAGACTTCTCGCTGGGCTGTTGCACCTGACCCAAGGAGCATGGCATTTAAGGCCACACCTTGCAGGGGCTGTGCAGGTGACAGGTCCCAACATTTACCCCAAATCCCTAGTCACCCCAAACTGTGCTCTGCTGCTAGGGTAGCCCCACAGCCCGTGGCTCAGCAGGGCCTGCTGGGCTTGCTTCTGCATTATCAGTTCAAGGAGTTTGGCTCTAGTCTACATTTGAGGCTTTGGGGCCTCCCAGCCTCCACTTCTTCCTTCCGTTAACACCATGGTCGGCAAACTGCGGCTCGCGAGCCACATGCGTCTCTTTGGCCCCTTGAGTGTGGCTCTTCCTAAGCCTTAGGAGTACCCTAATTAAGTTAATAACAATGTACCTATCTATATAGTTTAAGTTTAAAAAAATTGGCTCTCAAAAGAAATTTTGATCGTTGTACTATTGATATTTGGCTCTGTTGACTAATGAGTTTGCCAACCACTGTGTTAACAGGTCCTCCATTTTCATCTGGGGAATCACCTGTCCCCTGTCCCCACCAGAGTATAGGCCTGGTGGAACTGTCAATCAAAGATTCTTGCCCACCCCTAGGGCCTCATCAATCAGACCCTCTCTTGGAATTTGGAACCCTGCTCCAGGGTCCCCCCAGACCTTGTCTGGCCCCTACCCTTTTGAGCCTGATTAATCATTTCTCTGATTCTGTGGGCTACCCAGTAGCCTTCTAAAGATCTCTATGTTTGAGTACTTGCAAATAAATAATAATAAATAATGCAATGACGAACACAAACCCGTACTGATGGTGAGTCAGAATTGTCACCTTGCGTGTCTTCTACTTGAGAAATAATTATCATGGCACAAATGTGTGATCCATGATGACTGGAGAAGCACCCCGCCTAGGACAGCTCCGTCATCCTTCCAACAGCTCTGTGAGAAAGGCGAGCGGTGATCATGGCGCCTTTTGAGAAATGGGAGCCCGAGGCTCCAAGACCTACCCAGCTCCTCCAGCCTGGAAGCAGCAGAGCCATTACTTCAACAGGGATCTGTCTTCTTACTCAACCCAGGACGGTCTCCTCCAGCCTCCTGAGCGGGACTGGCGCTGCTTCTCCAGGATGGGGGCTACCAGGTCCTGGCTCCCCAGGGACTGAAATTGGGAGCCTCACCTTGGAAATACATTTCATGAAGTCCTGCCACAGCATCAAAGCAGAGGACACATAAAGACACATCTTCAAAGTCATCCTTAACATGGCATCAGGACTGTGTGTGCATGTTTCTATTGACTACTCACAACAGCCCAGTGCTCATGAATGAATGAATGGATGGATTAAAAATGTTGGTTATATCCATACACTGGAATATTATTCAGCCATTAGAATGAATAAAGTACTAATGGTGCATGAAGTACTACAATGTGGATGAATCTCAAAAACCTGCTCAGAGAAAGGAGCCAGACAAAAAGGGTCACCTGTATAATCCTATTTGTGTGCAGTATCCAGAAGGGATAAACCCACAGAGTCAGAAGAGAGCTTGGTGGTCACCAGGGGCTGGAGGGAGGGGGTATGGGAGAAACTGACTAACAGGTCCAGGATTTACTTTGGAGCAATAGAAATATTTTTGGTAACTAGATACAGGTGGTGGTTGCACAACATTGTGAATGTCCTAAATGTCACTGGATCACTTACTTCAAAATGGTTAAATTGATGTTGGGTATAGTTCACCTCAATAAATTATAAAAAACCTTAAGTTGATAAATAATAATAAAACTAATTCGAACAAAATAAAACAAAAATGTCATCGTGACCTATCCTTTTTGTTATTGTTGTTCATATTAGTCTCCCTGACTCATTTTCCCTTCTCCGGTGAAGCATTCAGACCCACCTGTCACCCCTGGGCTCCCTTCACACCACTTTTCATCGCGATGCTTGCTCTCTCAACAATGATCAATGACAGCCCAGGGACTGCAGGTGAAGGCTCAGTTGATAGTTCAAAATCTTCCAGTCTCTACATCTAAATTGCCAAGCATCCCTCTGCTTGACCTGCGCTCCTCCTAACCCATCTCTCCTAACCTCACAGGAGAAAAGGTCTCCATGAACCTTCATCTTTTCTAAAGATGGGTGATGATGCCCTAGCCCAGTGGTCGGCAAACTGCGGCTTGGCAAACTGCGGCTCGCGAGCCACATGCGGCTCTTTGGCCCCTTGAGTGTGGCTCTTCCACAAAATACCGACTTCTGCACATGGGCCACAAAGTTTCAATCGCACTGTATGTGCGCACCCACACGTGGTATTCTGTGGTATTTTGTGGAAGAGCCACACTCAAGGGGCCAAAGAGCCGCATGTGGCTCGCGAGCCGCAGTTTGCTGACCACGGCACTAGCCGGTTTGGCTCAGTGGATGGAGCATCAGCCTGCGGACTGAAGGGTCCCCAGTTCGATTCTGGTCAAGGGCACATGCCTGGGTTGCAGGCTCAATCCCAGTGTGGGGGGATGGGGGAGGGCAAGAGGCAGCCGTTCAATGATTCTTTCTCGCCATTGATGTTTCTTTCTTTCTCTCCCTCTCCCTTCCTCTCTGAGATCAATAAAAATATATTTAATTAATAAATAAAGGTGGGTGATGATAATGATGATGATGGTGGTGGTGGCAATGGTGGCGATGGTGTCAGTGAAGCACGGCTGCTGCTAATAAAGCTTCCATTTGTTCAAAACCGTGTATGCCCAGCTCTCCCAATGTTTCATAGCAGGAGGGGATGCTTCCCGTAAGAACAGAGACAGTGTTCTGAGCTAGCGCCCTGCTCGCGGTGGGCTCTGCTATTAATGGTATTAACTCTGCTCCGGTGACTACTTCACCCCCTTCCCTTCTGCACTGGACAGGGTGCAGCCTTCTCCGACCCCGCGTTTCTACCGTGATAACCTCTACTCTCTTTTGTTTCCCATTTCCCCTTACCCTCTCCCCTAGTGGATATGTAGGCTTTATGTGGTTGGGTATTTGTGTGACCTACTGAGGCTGGACAATGGCATTGGAGCCAAGAGATCAGGACAGTTGCCTCTGTCAGGAACCTTCCTGTGAGGTGCGTGCGAACAGGCCACGAGGTCCTGAGAAGATTAAGTGAGGTCTCCTGAGAACAAACATCTGACTTGAGGGCAAAGGACCCACGGGTGGGCTGGCCTCCACTGTCCACTGCTGGGTGGAGGATGGGGCTTAATTAGAGAGGAGCTTAATCAATGTTTGTTGAGTGAATACATGAAAAGGACGAGCACCTTGGGGACATGGCAGTGTCGCTGCCCCGTGCGACCCCATCCGGGCTGCAGGCTCCTGCTGGCAGCACCGAGCTTGTCTGAGCACAACGCCCAGGCCTAGGGCAACACTGAGCCGGCAGAGTTGCAGGAGTCGCCCCAACTGGCTGGCCTGGCATTACTGCTCGTATTAGCGGTGGCCTGTCAACCCTCTACTTAAGGCGCACATGTTTGCTCTTGTACCACAGACAGACCTGCCATTAGGAACTCTCTAAACCCAACCCCGGCCGCTCTGAAAAGCAGTAATTAAATCAGCAGACCGAGATGTCTGCTTTCTGTTCTTTTCACACCTGTCTGCCAACGGCAAGATGACTGTGTAAAAGATCTTGGCTGTGCCCAAACGGGTGAGCACCCTGTGAAAATATCCGGGAGGCCTGGGGCCAGCTAGGGGGGAGGTGGTGGTCAGTCACGTGCAGACCAGTGTCTAAGACCCACACCGCAACCCCGCAACCCATGGACATTACTTTGGGGGCTGCCTTGAGGCCTGGGGGAGCTGGAGGTGGGGTTGGAATGAAAGTTCACACTCAGAGCCTGCAATAGGCTGTTGACATCAGCCTGATACCTGTGCACTTCATGAGCAGTTATTGGGGCTCCCATGTGCCAGGGCTGTGTGGCACCCCTGCCTCTTGGTACACTTCTTGCACTGCCAGAGGTTAGCCATTGCCCAGGGTGAAGACAGCACAGTGTGCCCACAGAGACATTCTGGAAATACCTACAGGTTGGGCAGGGGTAGGGGTTGGTGACAGCTGAGATGGGAAGCCAGGGCTGCAACAAGCTTGGCTGCTGAGTTCCCTCCCCTCCTTGCACAGCTCAGGCACCTCCCTGGACAATGTCCTGAGTTTGAGGCAACGGGCTCTGAGGATGGAGAGGAGCTGCCTCCAGGCTCCCAGGGGCCCCTGAGAATGCAGGTCGTCATGTCACTTTCCTCTCCCAGGACCCCCCATGGCTTCCATAAACACACACAGCCTGGAATTCCTGACAATCCCAGCTGACTGTACAGGAAAAAGAAGAAAACAATCACAGAGCCCTGCCCCCTTCCAGGTTCCACAAAGACTCGATGTTTAAAAATACATAAAGCCCTTAAAGGGACGCCTTACTCACCAAAGCCCAAGGATGGGGTCACAGGCCCTGGGCAGCAGGCGCAGCCCCTCGCAGAGACCGCCGAGCTGCGTGCCTCTGTACTGGGGGTTTGGCTCAAGAAAGCGGAAGAGGAAGTGTCCTCGACTCCGGAGGCCCTAGAGAAAAAGTCTGCGAGAGGCCTGCTGGTTCTCAGAGAACCAACTGAGGCCTGTGTGTTTTTCTTGCTGCTGAAAGGAATAATGCAATCAACTGCAAGACACTCTGTCGTGATCACCAAGTGGGAAAAGCTGCTGCACTTTCTTCTCCGATGGCCCCTGCATGACTCTAGCTTCCAGGCCGTCCCTGCCTCCTCGGCCCCAGAGGAAAGGCCTGGGTGTGTGCAAGGTGGCGATGTCCTCGAGGGGACTAAGGTTCCGAGGAAGATTTCTACCCAAGGGAGCAGCCTGAGCTCCAAGTTTGCCCCACACTGCTGGAGTGTGTGTGTGTGTATGTGTGTGTGTGTGTGTGTATGTATGTATGTGTGTGTGTGTGTGTGTGTGTGTGTGTTTTGTGTAGAATGTGTATATGTGTAAGTATGTTTTGTTTTGTTTTGTGAAGGTCAATGAGAATATGTATGTGGTAGCATTCGGGAATGGATAAATAGAGGCCAAGAGACTTATAAAGTTTTAACCTCTTGTAACTGGAGAACTTAGATTGAATCCAGGACCATGACTCCAAAGCTCAGCCTCTTACACATTGAGTCAAGTAAGTAGTATCTAGGAATAAGAATAACCACAGTGATGCTGATTACAGTGATCACCCATGGCCTTCAAAATAGCTCAGGTCGCTCTAGCTGGTTGGCTCAGTTGGTTGGAGCGTCATCCCATACACCAAAAGGTTGCAGGTTCTATTCCTGGTTAGGTCACATACCCAGGTTCTGGGTTTGATTCCTGGTCGGAGCATGTACGAAAGGCAACAGATCAATGTTTCTCTCTCACATTGATGTCTCTCTCTCTCTCTCTAAAATCAATAACATATCCTTGGGTGAGGATTTTTAAAAAGTAACTCATGCCACGTGGCACTTCTGTGTTCATTAGAGATGTCCCTTTGTATAAGGGGACACAGCTTGGTGAGAAGAACAAGGTCTCTATTTCAGACCTCACTCACTCCTCTGCCAGGCACCCTTGGGCAGTGCCCAACCTGCCCAACTCCACATTGTCAGCCCCCATGGTTATCACCTTCAGTTTTTAGTTGTTTTTCAGTAGCAGGGTTCTGTGTGGTCAACCTTTTACTAACTCCCAGGTTGGTTCCTCACAGAACAGCAAAAGCAGTGAGCCAGAGTGTAGACTTTGGCCAAGAAAGAAAAGTGCCAACCTAACAGACAGACAGACAGACAGGAAGGGGCAGCACCCTCCATCTCCTCCTTTCCTAGAGACTAGGGAAGAAAGTATGGCCTAAAAGCAAAGGGAAGAAAGGGTATTGGAAGGAGAGGGGAGACAAGCATGTGAGCAGGATTTCGGTCAGGCAAGTTCTCAGCTCAGAGGGGAGAGGGCGGCATTGTCACACTTGCCTTTAGAGAAAGGACACAGACTGAAGGGAGTGTTGCATGTTCCCAGTATTCCCCGAGGGTCTCCTCCATTGCTGATGCAAGCTTTCCCTACACAACTGGGAGGCCTGGCCACCCATGTAGCAGCCCAGACTCCCATGACCTTAGCGAGAAGAGCTGAGCCTTCTTGGGTTGGACTTGCATCTCAGTTTTCCAGCACACTAGCCCAGTTTCTTCCCTGGCCCCTTCTCTCTCCATGAATCTCTCAACACTCATTAATTCTGGGTATGGACCAATGGCAAAGCTTGTTTTCATGCATCTTGCCTTGGTGGAGACATGACCCACATCCTTGGGTACACAGGACTCCATCCACTGCTAGCAGCTGATGGACTAACTCAACATCTAGTGGAAGTCACATAGCAGCTGGTAGGTGAAGGCAGTCAGCTGGACAATACTCTGCGTGTGTTTCTGGGTCAGATGTGTTTCTGCATCAGAGAAGTCAGTGGGTTACCTGATAAAAGCACAGTTTCAAGTCAACTGACCTAGATTCAAGTTCTGACTCAGTTACTCACCCACCCAGTTCGTGACCTGAGTGAGTTAGCTAACCTTTCTGAGCCGATTTCCTTATCAGAAAATAGAATTAATGCCCAGGTCATGTTATCACTATGAATTAAAGCCATAATTTTTTTAAGGTATGTGACTGATGAAAGACTACAGTGAGGTGTGAAATAAAGGACATGGTATTTGGGATTAAGAAGCCCTGCATTTGGGTTCCAGTTCCACTGTTTACTGTGCTGGGACCTTGGACAGGTACTGAAACTTAAAAAAACAAAAAACAAAAAAACAAAACATGAACTTTATCTTTTAGATCAGTCCTCATTTCACAACAACATTGGGCAGAAATTATAGAAACTTCCATATACCCCACCTCCCCACCTCCACAGCCTTCCCTACCAATTACACCTTGCACAAGAGTTACATTTGTTATAACTGATAAACCTACATTGTCACCCAAAATCTCTATCACCCAAAGTCTATAGTTGACATTAGGGTTCACTCTTGGTGTTGTACATTCTGTGTGTTGTGACAAATGTATAATGACCTGTATCCATCATAGCATCAGACAGAGTTGTTTCATTGCCCTAAAAATCCTCTGTGCTCCACTTATTCATCCATCCCCCCACCCCCACACACCACCACCACCACCAACCCAGGCAACCACTGAACTTTTTACTATCTTCATAATTTTGTCCTTTCCAGAATGTCATACAGTTGGAATCAGACAGTATGTATCCTTTTCAGATTGGCTTCTTTCACTTCGTATAAGCATTTAAGGTTCCTCCATGTCTCCTAATGGTTTGAATAACTCATTTCTTTTCAGCACTGAGTAATATTCCATTATATGGATGTATATAGGAGTTTATTTACCCATTAATTTACTAAAGGGCATCTTGGTTGCTTCCAAGTTTGGGCAGTTATAAATAAATCTGCTATAAACATCCATGCTCAGGTTTCTGTATGGACATAAGTTTTCAATTCATTTGAGGAAATACCAAAGAGCACGATTCTGAATCACCTGGTTACTATTGTTTTTCTGAGCCTCAGCTTCTTCATTGGTAAACTGGAGACACATAATCCTATAGGGGTTGTGACGTTTAATTGGGCTAATGCACATGAAGCTCTCAGCACAAGGTCCAGTGCACAGGCAGTGGTAGCTCTGCCTGTCACCTCCTCAAACATTAGTGACAACACTAATGTGAAGGATGTGAGTCCCAACATAGACTGAGGAAGGTGACAAATGGGTCTGTCGTGGTCATGGATCATCTGTCCATGAAGGCGCAAGGCAACAAGAAAGTCTGGAAGGCTATCAGAATACCACTGCCTGCATGGAAGAGGAATGTGGTGGTCTACCCAGCATCCTGAGCTGAGCGAGGGCAGCTGGAGATGAACCCATAGTCCCATAGTAAAGTTTGTCCCAGGTTCAGCAAGTCAGGGCCTTGGGAGGATCATGTGCCCTTAGGCATTTGTGGTCCTCTCCTTCCCAAGCCTGCTCCTTAGGCAGCTTCCCCAGTCCCCTTCCCCACCTGACTCATCTGAAGCTAAGCCGCACCCATAACCAGAAGCTCGGAGGTGACAAAAACAAGGCCTTTTTCTGTTTTCACCTACTTCCTGTGAACTCACTTCATTGTTCCCAGAATTACCAGGTCACCAGGAAGCATGGCTAGCTCAGGGTTTTTTGATTATTTGTTTTTCTTTCTACTTCTCTGGAATCAGGGCCCACTTGGGATCTGGATGTGTGTGTAACGTGTGAGCCCGTGGCGTTTCTTCGGAAACCACTTCCTCTGTATGTCTTTGGAGAGGCTGATGAGGGCATGTGACTGAGTGACAAAATGAGGCCCCCTGCGTGGGGGTGGTTTTCAGAAGGCAGTGTGTTCTTTCCTGCCGAAGCGACTGAAGACCCATTCTCTGAGCCTCCAGCGCTGGGTCATGTTAGCTGCAAACAACAATGGTGGTTGTTTTTGTTTATACCCCACCCTTCCTTCTCCAGGCTGCGGTGGAATTACGAGGTGGTCTGAGTCAGAATTGGGCCACGTCTTCCCGGAGCCTTTGCTTACTCAGTCACTGCCAGTAGCTCCTTAGTTTAGCCTTCTGTTAAATGGGGTCATCACACCTTCCATGTGGCCTTCACCTCTCCCATCCCCCTCCCTCATGGGCAAAAGCTTGGGGAGAAGCAAGAACGGCTCTACCCTTTCCTTCTGGAAGCAAAGCCCTAGGAAAGCTGGTGTTTCTGCCAATGACACTTACAAAGTGCATCCAGGCTGCCGGCCGAGAACCTGGCATAGGTCCCACTCCTGGGACATCACTTGAGCATCCTCCAGCACACCACCTCTAAAGTGAGGGTGTTGGACTTGAGAGCTCTTTGGTCTCTTCTATACCCATGTTACAATACCTTTCCAAGAGATCTTAGCACTAGCCAGTAGGAGTTTCTGTGATGAGGAAAATATTCACTAAAGCTAGGCTACCAAAAACTGGCAGCCACTAGCCCATGTGGCCATTGAGCACTTGAATGTGCCCATTGCGGACGAACAACATTTTCTAATTCATTCCCGTTTAAATAGCCACAAGAGGCTAGTGGCTACCATATTAGACAACAGGTCTAGGGAGCAGAATCCCATCTTTTAAAACCTATATTCTCTCGATTCTACCTGAAAATGCTGTCACAAGTCCATCCCCTTCTCATTGCCATGGTGAGAGCCACCACCATCTCTTCTCGCCTGGTTTCTCTTCTCACACCTTTACCCCTATGGTCCTTTTCCCACAGCACAGAGTGATCTTCTTAAAGCATAAAATTAACCAAGCTGTTCCTCTTCCCAAAACCCTTCCCCCAGGACCAAGCCCTCCTGTGGACTTCCGGGGGCGTGTCCACAAGCATCACTGAAAGTCCTCACAGACATGCAGAAGGACTCACTGTCATCAGAGCATCACCATTGTTATCTTGGGTTGGTCATGATTTTATTTTACTTTTCTTTCTTTCTTTCTTTCTTTCTTTCTTTCTTTCTTTCTTTCTTTCTTTCTTTCTTCATGATTTTAAGTGGCTGACCTTTTTGGTCCTGAATGAAAACTTGTAGTTGGTTCATCATTGTCTATTTAGGTTATTACGGGTAGTACCCTTATAGTACATATGGATGCAGACTGGCATTTACACAAGTGGGACCTATACATTCCTAATACTTGCTATTCAAATATGAATAATCTTAAAGCTAAAGCATATACATATACATCCTCCAAAATTTGCTTTAGAATGATATTTTATTGTAATCAGGTTCATTTTCTACATGATGGTATGGGCTACAGGCAGAGTCATTTAACCAGCCCTGCTATTGTTACTCTTCTGTTTTATTGGGAAGGAAAAAACCAATCTTTGCACCAAGGCCCACCTTCCTCAGTCAGAACTGCCACGTCTTCAGGCACTGCCTCGCCATCTTGTAGAGTTTTTCTCCACTTACCACTTTCCCCAGGCCCACCCTGGCAAGGCACACTGCCAGCCCTGGGTTGGGTTTCTCTGGCCTTCAGAAGTAGCAGCTAGAAGCACCCCCGGCCCCTATCTTCTTTTCCCTCTTCCCAGGGCTCCTTGATGCTTCAGCACCTCACACGGGAAATCACGGAGCCCAGCAGCAGCCCAGAGCCGGCTGCAGATCACCCTGGGAACGGTCTCCTGGGTTCAGGAATGTGTCAGACACGATGCTGGGCTGTTACATACAAGACCTTTAACCTTTACCATGGCACACATTTGCAAGGTCAGGTTAATGTCTGTCTGTTTTGTGCAGATGAGAGAACTGGGGTGGGAGCTGAGCCTCCCACTGAGGACCCCTCCTTCACGACCCCTCACAGGAGGTCAGCATCTAGACAGCCCTTCCTATGCCTTATCCCATTGATGTTAGCTTGCTCAAAAGCAGCAAGATTCTGCTGATTTGCAATGTAGAATACAGATTTTTTTAAATATTGAGGATCATTTATCTACAGGGAAGTGAGTAGCTCTTAAGTGGGTTTTGATAGATGCTTCACCCACACCCCATTCGACAAACAGAATGCTTCCACCTTCCAGAAAGGCTCTCCTGTCCTTTCCCAGTTGGTCCCCACCCTCCAGAGGAAACCACCGAGGGACATGTTTAGTTTTAAGATCTTCCAGTTTGTTAAAGCAACGGGAAGCAGCGGAGGGAGCACCAGGGAGAGAGCAGAGAAGCAGCCCAAATATTGTCACTGTTCTGGCCACAGCCTGTAGCAGTAGTGCCCATTCTCCCTTCCTCCCATGGAAGCAACATGTCCTTAACTGTTTCCTCCGCTTTCCTTCCAAAGGAAACAGCTTCCAAAAGTGGGTCCCAGGAAGCTCATGCTTATTCCCCGGTGGCTGCGCCCTGGTAGGACTCGGAATCTACACAGCCCCCACCCTGAGACTGAGCCCCAGCTGAGCCCCCACGGTCCTCCCTGGCTCTCAGCCACTGCTCTTCTGCCCCCTGCCATGCTGCAGCTTCAGGGTCCCAACTGGGGTGCAGCAAGATCAAGTTAGCAACAGAGCAATCCACAGGGGTACAGCCGAGGGGCCCAGATGAAGAAACTGCGCAAGGGGCCAGTCCCCCTAACAGCTGTGACTGCACCCAACCCCCCCCCCCCTCTGCATTCCTGCTGCGACTTGGATGACATCCTGTTCAACATGTCTGTAAAAACAACCCTTGTTATGTTCATCTCGGCACTGTTTATGGTAGTAAAACAGCTTGGGAACAGGCCAGATGTCAACATGGGCAGATTCGTTCAAGAAAACATGGTGCCATCCATACAATAGAGAAGTACGTATCCATTAAAAATAACACTGAGGAAGAGCATTAATAGACACGGAAAGCTGGGTGGATATATTGGTAGGTTTTAAAGGCATCTCACAAAACAACAAAGCCTTCACCGCTGCTCTGTCTGAGTGTCAGGGTTATGGGTGATCATTACATTCCTCTGATTTGCCAGCGCTTTGTGCAATGAATATGCACTGTTACATAAAAGTTATTTGTTGAAGGCCCTCAGAATGACACTGTTAAATCCCGAGGAAGACAGCATGCACAGGACGTGCAGAAATGTTAGCCATTTCACTTGCAGAACTGAGGCAAGTGGCACCTCACTTCCCCCGCCCCTCATGCCTGGAGCCTGTGGCTGCCTCACTCCTATCCAAAGGATGTCCTCTACCCAAGAGTTTGCACACACATCTCATCGTTCAGAAGAAACTTGTTCGGTCACACCCTGAGAAAGGCTGGCTGTTCTCACTGCTCCTTGCATGAGGTGTCCTGCCTCTGGTTTGTTCTTCCCATTCTCTCTTCCTGAAGAGCTCTGGCCTGGCTCAGTATATGTAAATGCTCCCCATCGGTGGTAGGCATGGTACTGGCTCTCCCAAGATGTTCACGTCCTCATCCCTGGATCCTGTCCGTTTGTTAGCGTGCATGGCAAAAGGGACTTTGCAGATGTAATTTACGTTATAGACATGGAAATAAGGAGGTGAGCCTGGATTATCGGCGGGGGAGAGGGGGCGGGGGGATGCGCAGTCTAATCACATGAGCCCTTAAAAGCAGAGAACTTTCTCCAGCTGGGGTCAGAGAGGTGGCAAGAGGACAAGTCAGAGAGATTCAAAGCCCGAGAGAGGCTCCACCCCCACTGCTGCAGGGGCAACATGGAAAGCACGAGGAGGAATGGCGGTGGCCTCTCCGAACAAAGACAGGCCCCCAGCTGAGAGCCGCACAGAACAGGGCCTCAGTCCTGCCACCGCAAGGAACCGAGTCCAGCCAACAGCCTGACTAAGCGCAGAAGCACATCCATCGCCAGAGCCTCCGGAAGGAACGCAGCTCTGCCTTGATTTTGACCTTGTGGAACTAAGCCAAAGACCCAGCAGAGCCACACTGACCGGCAGCACTGAGGGACAGTAACTCTCTTAACCATTTTCAAGTATGCAAAACAGTATCACTAAGTGTAGGTACCGGGGTGTCCATTACAAAGTGTTATTTCAATGCACTAACCTGTGGTGCTTTGTTAAGGCAACAACAGGAAACTAACACACCACACCCCGAGCACCAGTACAGAATGCCCATTCCGTGAAGCCTTCTCTAGTTCCTCCAACTGTAGTTGCGTGTCCCCTCTGAATTCCCAGAGCTTTCTGCCCCTGGGTCTCTTCAGCCATTACACCTGGCATTAGGGTTATTACTATACCCATCATATCACTCCTTTTAGACTCTGTGCTACTCAAGGGCGTATCAGAGGCTCAGCAAAGAACTGTTAAGTAAACAGGCTTTTCTAAACTAAGTGTGCATGTTAGAAATTTAAAGACTGCCTCTAAAAGAGCAGAAATAGAAAATAAAACTTCCAAACTAGTGGCGAGAACAGGGTGGGGAAGGAAAGAAAAAGCTTGATTAAATCAATGGAAGACAATGAGAATAAGAGAAATAAAGAATATCGTCTGTAGAAAAATACCCAATTAGATGACATAAGTCAAAATATATTGTTAGTCACAATGGCTGTAAACACATTATTTTGCCAGTTAAAAGAAAAACGTTCCCAAATTGCACTTAAACACATGCATAGACACACACATACTATTTATAAGAGACCCGACTAAAACATGACATGGACAGCTGAAAATAAAGGAGCAGAGAAGACATGCCCAGAAATGCCAGTTTAGGGTATGAGCCTTAGGCAAAAATTCTCAAACATTGCAGAAGCAGGGGTGCTCGAGGATATGATAATAATAATAATGAAAGATTGGAAACAGCATAAAGATCCATTAGTATGGAGATGAAAAAATAAAGTTTGGCCTATACATATAATAAAACGATATAATAGTTGTGGCTGGTGTGGCTCAGTTGGTTGAGCATCATCCTATGCACTGAAAGGTTGCTGGTTCAATTCCTGGTCAGGGCACATGCCTGGTTGCAGTTCAATCCCTGGTAGGGGGTATTCCGGAGGCAGTTGGTCAATGTTTTGCTCTCATGCCAATGTTTCTCTTGCACGCTCCCTCTCCCTTCCTCTCTCTCTTAAAAAAATCAGTGAAAAAGTATTAAAAACAATAACAAAAACCAACAATGATATAACAGATAAATGAACTAGATCAAATGAGCTAAGGTAGATACATATTAAAAGCATACTGTTGAATGGAAAAACAACTTGTAGAAGGATATCATCACATGATATCATGGATGTAGGTTTTTTGCAAAGGAAACTTTCTATTGCAGAATAATGTAAACACATAAAAACATACAAATCATAAACACCAGCTCAATAAATTGTCACAAAGCGACATGTCCTTGAAACCAGCACCCTGATAACGAGATCAAACCTTACCAAGCATCC
This sequence comes from Myotis brandtii, assembly GCF_000412655.1. NCBI lineage: Eukaryota > Metazoa > Chordata > Mammalia > Chiroptera > Vespertilionidae > Myotis > Myotis brandtii. Next base: position 1,234,991 of record NW_005371933.1, on the reverse strand, counting down.
CAGAAGGCCTCTTTACTCTCTTTACTACATCCCTCCAGAGGTAACGATTATTGTAACCTCTAACCCTATAGATTGGTTCCACCTATTGTTGAAATGTACGTACATGGGATAAAAGTGTGTCCCCATTTAGTGTCTGTCTTCTTTGGTTTCATGTTATGCTTTTGATATGTGTAATGTTCCTATTGAAGCATGTAGCTGTGTTTGTCCATTCCCTTTGCTCTGCTGGGTCCCATTGTATGAATCTGCCACGACTCATTTATGCACTCTATGGGTCATCTGCATTTGGGACTTTTTTTTAGTTCGGGGCTATTACAAGCAGTGCTGCTACGATCCATTTTGAACTTTTCTTTTGGTGCATCTGTGCATGCATTTCCCTTGGGTATACTCTCTAGTAGTCGCTGGGTCAGAAGTATGCATACTCTCAGTAGAGACTCCCAACTAGTTCTCCAAATTGGTTTTACCAATTTGCTTCCCTAGAAGTGTCTGCGAACTCCAGTTACCCTGTATCTTATTAACACTTGTTTTTTCAGTCTTTCTAATTTCAGTCATTCTCATGGTTGATGGGAGTGAATTTTAAAACACACTCACACATAAGTAGTATATATCCTGTGGTTATATACATAGTAAAGATATGAAAACATGAATGGAGATGACATAAACCAACCTTGGATTACTGATTACCTCAAGGCCTAGTGGAGAACTTGAGGGTGGAAGGATAAAATGGAAGGCTTCAACTATACTTTTAACACTCATTTTTAAACTAGGGAAACAAATATGGCCAAACAAATGTTTTTAGAACTAGGTGGAGGGTACATATGTGTTTTTTCTTTTTCTCCAAATTACTTATGTTTCATACATAGTGTAATTAATACGTTTTAGCTAAGGAAAAAGTTCTTAAGGGAAAATATATACCCTCCACAGGGAAGCAAAGAAAATTATAGTGCATCTGATTATAAACAATATTCAAAACATGACTCATAGAACAGACATCCCACTTCTGGGTATAATCTCAATACACAGAAATGTTTTAAGAAACTGTGCTACAAAATAAATAATTATGTGGGTCTGATAAAGGATTCAAAGCAAATGTCAAAGTTGAGTATCACCACTGATAATTTTTCTGCAGGGGGGCTAATTCACTGTGCAGGGGTGGCTAACTCATGACCATCCATTTAGAAATAAGAAGTGTTAGATATATACCTAATCTAGGAGAGATTTCTATTCTACAGAGAGATGGTTATCACACACTTGCTGTGTAGGACTGATACCATGATGACACAGTGAGACAGCAAGATCAGGAGAAAGAACCAGACAGGTTTTAATTCTGCCCCAGCCACCCCCAGAGTCCTCCGCCGCTTCCCTGACGTCAGGATGGTAGGAGAGACCAGGGTTTCTCAACCTCAGCACTGTTGACGTTGGGCTGACTAATTCTTTGCTTCATAGGTCCTTTCATTTCACATTACAACATGACTTTCTTCTTTTTATAAATGAGGAAACTGGGGTTCATAAGGCAGGTAATTTGCCCGAAGGAAGAGAGCTCATACCTGTCCGAGAAAGCAGAGCATTCACTTACAGTCCAGGCTCTTTCCAGTACATCCCTGAGCAGAGTCTGGCGCCTGCCCTTCAGGAGCACATGGCATGTGAACTTGAGGAAGGAGAGAGCCTGACTGTGGGACTTAGGGACCTGAGGGCTGAGCTACTTGAGAGCCAGGGTCCTCATCAGCTGAGGTTCACAAATGACCAGCAACTGTACACAGCCACCTCTGGCCTCGGGGACAAAGTAGAGGTCTGGGATGGGAAAGGGAGGCTGTTGTCAGGTTAGGATAGCTCATAGGAAAGCCTAGACCCACCCCAGAGCCACCAGCTACCGTGGGGCCAGTGCCACCAATCCCAAAGGGGCTATGGAGTACACAGGGTTCTTGCAAGAAGCCCTGAGCCCATGTCTAAGAGCACAGAGATCACTTCCATGTGACTTTTCCTGAGACCCCTGGGTGTCCAGGAGGAAGAAGAAATGGAGCAAGACCCCATACATATGCTCTGTCATGCAAACAACCTAACTGGGCCTCCCTCCTGAGATTAAGGGCCCCCAGTGGATGTGGAGGAAGTGACCATAGGGCAATTGTCACTGGTGCTTTCCTCTCTCCCCACTGAGGCCACTCAACATGCCTCTGGCCCTGAAGGGGCTCTTCTGGGTTTGGAAAGAGAGGAATAGGCATCTTCCTTCTGGCAACAAGCCAGGCCCCCCTCTTTGCCTTGGATTCAAAGCTGGTATAGAGGACAGTTAGAAGAGGGGTGTGTGTGTGTGTGTGTGCATTTTCTGATGCTTGCCATTCTCCTCACAACTCGATGGAAGAACCATCATTATCCCCATTTCACACTTGAGAAAGTAGAAGTACAAAGATTTAAGCAAATTGCCCAACAGCTAAGTGAGAGACTCAAGACTGGAACTCATGACTTGGTTTCACAGTTAGTGCTCTTGATTCACCATCATCTTCTGTCCCAGAGCCTCTGTTTGCTCATTCATAAAATGGGTGTGATTGCAAAACGTACCTCATAGGTTTATTGCAAGTTACGTGAAACAATGCAAAGTAAAGTGCCTTGTGTGAGACTGTCAGTTGCTGTCATTCCCAGACAAGATTAAACGTCGCGGGTAACAAAAGGGAGGGGCCATATCCTTCCAGGCTTTTTGATAAAGGCCAGGAAGACAGCTGGGTGAGATTGGGCTCTGTTCCCCAATCTCACTTAGTCAGCCACGGGGAGCTGAGAGCCAGCCCTCCTCCCTACCTGGAGTGCTGGGAAAATCACATTTGTGTGAGAAGCTGAGACATGCTAATCCATCACTTTTGTCATTTGTGCTAAAATATAATAAGATGAGCTGGTCTTACCTGGTTTAAGACCACAGCTCTGTGTGTGCTGCCAGTTGGCTCATTCTTGCATCTTCCTTCACTCCTGTGTTTTGATCAAAGACCTGGAAATGACAGTGGTGCACTCTTCGAAGTACTTTTAAACCTCTCTCTCTCTCTCTCTCTCTCTCTCTCTCTCTCTCTCTCTTTCTTTCTCTCTCTCCTCACAGCAGGTGGGTATGATTATCCAGGCCTATTTTACAGATGAAAAGACTGAGGTTCAGAGGAGCTAAGCGACTTGCCCAAGAGAGAAGAAGAGAAAAGAGGAGCAGAGGGTTTGGCCAGCCTCTTCCTGGTACACTGAGTTCCTAAATAACTAGGCATGGGCTGGGTGGGTTGCCTGCCACTGCCCCCGGGCAGGAACTCAGGCCAGCCTTGGTGGGAAGCAGGGAAAGCCTTCCTCCTGGGTTGGGGGAAGGGGGAGGGGATAGGGAGGCTGGAACAGAGGACGCAGGGCAAGGATGTGTGAGTGCTTCTCATGGGCCACACTGAGAAAGCTGACCTAAGGCTATTTTGATCCCTGGGCACAAGATGGCCCTCTCTCTGTTGGGGTTACATGACCACCCACCCCCCTCCAGGCAGTCCTCCTGGGTGGCTTCCTCTAGTATAGCCACACTGGTATCCCTGCCCTGACACTGCTCCTTCCCTGTCCTGCTACCTCAGGTTGAACCAACCACAGCTTCTCAAGCTGCTCTCATGGTTTGGGCTTCTGAGCGGCCCACTCGAAGCTCTCTCTCTTTTCCCCCCTCCCCCACCCTTTTGGTAAGGAGGATGTACAGCTTGCTATTTTCAAAGAAATCCTCTCTCCAATCTCCCAGCCTCTATATTTCAATCCCTTATTCCCTGAGGTAGGGGATGAGCTAAAGGTGGCAAAAGCATTTCCAGCCAACCCCTCCACAAGTCTTGCATAGATGACTTAGCACCTCAATCTGGAAAGAGGGGATGTTTGGCACTTAGGGTTTCATGCCCACCTGTGGGGCTTAAGAAAGAATCCCACTTGAGCTTCCTGTCCTAGGAGCTTAGGCAGCTGTAAGGCCTCTGGCCCTCCTGCCATGGTGTTCATCTTGGGCCCCAAGCTCTCCGTGTCTTCTTCCCGGCCAGTGTAACTCGATTTCTATGCTATCCCCCAGCCATCCAACCCAAATGCATAAGAGAAGGCTCGAGTTGATATATTGATCTAGTTTAAAGAGTCTGGACCAGCAGTCAGACAGCCTTGCTGTAGGCCTGTCTCTCTCACTAAAGGGCTGTGCAACCCTAAACAAGTCAGTTACCCTCTCTGGGCTTACATTTTGCAGCTCTAAAACAAAGAGCTTGAACTTGATGGTCCCTGAGGTCCTTCTAACACTGGGATGCTGAGTGGTCTGGGGAATGTACAAGGCCAGGGCCAGGCCAGTTCAAGGGCAGAGATGACGCCAAAACCCTTCGGGCAGTGCCTGACATTTGCACTCCTGTCAGTGGGCTGTTTTGTTTCAGGTGACAAGGTTGTCACGGGATCTGTCTCCTGCCTTAGGGAACAAGTAGGCCCCCAGTTCAGGATAGAGACACAACAAAAGGGCAGGCCCCTGAGCCTGGGGGGCCCCGGGTGATGTCAACCTCTGCAGGTCCAGGAAGCGGCATGCCCCAAATAGCCTTATCCCAGCATCTAAAATAGGCAGCAAATGGAATGGTTTCCAGGCTCCCCTTCAGCAAAAGATAAAAATATAATGGGCTCAGGGATGTCCCGTCATAAATCAATCAGCTGGGACTATTTCTGTCCTTATCCCTTGCTGGGGTCCCTCCTATGACCTCCATCCATTCTGTCCTCTCGTCCTGGTCTCCCAGCCACCTTAGCTCTGAAGTAGGAGGCTGCTCACCCTCTGCCTTGGGACGGCGGTGCAGCAGCCTGGGCCCCCAGTGTGAGGATGTTACCCCCGCCTGCAGGTGCACAGATAGGCATTCAGGTGCCTCCACCAGCCTCTGTGAGCCTGCCCCGCATGAGTCCACCCTGACAGGCCGATCAAGTCCCATACACGCCAGGGTTCCGGGCCGCATGGCAGTCCGTGGGCTGGGGTGGTTTTCCAGGAGTAAACGTCCCTGAGGAAGCCCTCTGCCTGGCTGTGGGTAGGGCTTCTCCTTCATGTCATTACAGAGGTGAAAGGCCCACCTCTTAAGGGCACTGGGAGGAATAAAGGAGACTCCGTAAGTAAAGCACTATACTCAGCACCTGGCAAGTTGCCTACCCAGAAAATAAGACTGGCCCCGCAGCCCCCATTGTCAGGAGCCCAGACTTTCAGGACTGACCCATGTCCTCAGAGAGGTCCTTTGAGGAGATTTCTGCCCATCTGAAACCCTAAGTCAGCTGCAAATCCGGCTCTTGGAGAGACTTTTGAAGGCATGTGGTCTATTCTGAGAGACTAAGTCAGTTCCCTAGTAACTAACCGTACATGCAATGCTGTGGGGCCTGCACACTACATTCTCATATGCTGTCCTCCACCGCCCTCTGCAGGTTCCTGTGCGATACTGCAGGCACTGTTGGCTGCATCCTTGAGACCAAGGATCCTCACTTTGTAGACAGACTTGAGGCAGTTTACTGACCGAGACAGCAGGGCAAGGCCAGGTGTCTCAGGAAGACAGCACCTCAAGTCACAAAACACTTGCTCGTTTGGTTTTCATGACCCCTCTGCCTTGCCTCTGTTCTGAAGCTCTGAAGGGAATTCACAGTCATTGTTCAGCCCTTCCGGCTGCACAAATAGCAGCGGACACATCAAAGTCTGGGGTATGCCCTAGAATATTCCGGGAAATCATTTGAAACAGACAAATACTGGTTGCATTTCTAAAGCTCTTTAGTTTGAATCACACTGTCTAGAATACTCTGAGGAAGGGAAGTTTGTAGGAAAAGTGTGTGTGTGTGTGTGTGTGTGAGAGAGAGAGAGAGAGAGAGAGAGAGAGAGAGAGAATATTCCCCAGAAACGAAGGCTGGCTAAGATACGGCAGACACTAGCAGTTGGTGCGGTTATGACGATTACTAAGCATTTCTCATATGCCAGTCAGCTAACAGTCTCATTTTTTAGTGACATCAAGCTCCAGCCTCAACTGCGTGGTTCCACTATCTTTCCATGGCCAGAAACTTGAACCCTGTCTGGCAGAAGGTGGGTATTTTATACCATGAAGGCACATGACAATGTCACATCGTCCACCTAGTGCCACAGGGTGATGAAATCACCAGTGAGAGAAACCACAGGGATGTCTGCCTTTCTCTTGTTCTCTTTACCAGCCTTAGGTAGGGTCTTAGCAGAGTTCATTGCACCCATAGAAAGGGAGCCAAGTCGTTGGCACCTGCAGGTTCCTTATATCAGTGGTGTTTCCAGGTCACGTATTTAGAGACTGTTAGAGCTGGAGAAGACCTTGGAGATGATTCCAGTCCAGTCCTTTCATTTTGCAGTAAAATGAAGTGCAGAAAATGGAAGTGACATTCCAAGGTAAAGACAGAGACACAGCTGGGATGAGAACCCCAGCTCCTTGACTGCTTTTCTTCTGGCTGATCTTGATTTTTTTATATATATATAATTTCTAGGTGGAAAGTACTCTGGCTTCATGGGAAGATTTTTATAACTGATTTTTTTTTAATACACAAAGGGGAAGAGAAGAACTCACCACATAGTAGGCACTCAATAATTGGGTTTGTTGGTTTGGGTGTTATGGAGTAATCTTACTTTATGCAACTTAACAAAATTAGACCAAATTAACCTTGAATTTGTTTCATTCTTTATTCTCTCCGATGACCCAAAGGTGGTTAGAGGCTTGAATCTCACCACATTGTCCCATTAAAATTTTTTAGGTATGGATCTGAGGTGATAATATGATGTTCATTGGCTCGAAGGAAAGGCTGCCTGAGGAAGGCATGTGGATTTAAAGTAGCTTTCATTCAAGCTTCTGGAGGTTTGTGGGATTCCAGAAGGACAGACATTGTCAGCACCTGAGGTTATATAGTCTGTCCAATGAGTTGGGACATAGCATACACACTTCCTGAATCTATTTAATCATATACATGATTAAAACAGACCTGAAAGGACCCTTCATTGCCTAATAGCCACTTGGGCCTTGAGCCTAATAGGTCTGAATTTGCTTATCATTATGTTTAAAAATCACATTTTTTATCAGAATCTTCCAATGCATTCAGTGTTCTGCGTTGTCATCCTGCAGTTTTCATAGATTCGTGTTCTTCAGGGCATGTTCCACACTTCACATGAGAAGAGTCCCCTGGGGGCTTTCTCTTCAGACCCTCCGAGACCAGGGTTTATAGTTTCCTGGTACATCAGTGACACTCTAGAAAGGAACGACAGAGAACTCACTGCCAGGGTCTTCCCATAGCGCATGCCCCCCTCACCCTATGTACATGCCACCTCCCACCACTGCCAGCCACCATGCTAAGCCCAAACACCACTCTGCAGTCCCAGCTGTTGGAGATGCCCCCCGGCAGGACCCCTTAATTTCCTAGTCATTCATTTCTTTCTACTGAGCACTTTTCATGTGGCAGGCACTCTAGGAGGCTCTGAAGGTACAGGGATGACCAAATTCAGAAGTAGTCCCTTCTAGGAGACATTCTCAGTTCTTCAAAAGCATAGAACCAGCTGCTCGGTTAAGTCCCCTGCAGGGACTTTAAATTGCTGGTGTGTTTTAACACAGCAAAGGGGCTCATTAAGTCATGGAGTTGTGCATCAGATTGTTTACAAGGAGCTAACTTAGCAACCTGTGCAGTTTCTAGAGAGCCATGCAGCACTTCCCCTCTCGGGGAATGGGGTTTGGGGACCTGTCAGCACTGGGCCATGGTGGAAGGTACTGGGCTGTGCGAAGGTTGCTGCACAGCTGTGGGCATCCTCCCTGCCTGATAGCTCCCGCCCCACAGCTAACGCTATTGGCAGACCTGAAGGATGACCGGACTAGAGACGCATCCGCCTCCCTTCCTCTCAGTGCTGAGATCTGGGATGGCAGAGGTGCCTGCCCGAGTGGCTCTCCTGCCCCCTCCCCATCCCTGGAACACTTTGGCTCCATAAGTACCTACTTCACCTCTAAACCCCAAGGGCCTATCAAATTTCCCACCAAATAACCCAGGAATACAACTTGGGGATTGGGAAGAACCTGGTTCTGCTACCTCAACAGAGGCTGCCATTGCAAACTCAAAGCGCAGGCTGCTTCGGAGGGTCTAACAGTAGAAGACACTATCCTAGCCTAGCCTCTTGTTACTAGGCATTGTCCACTATGAGTACCACATAGGGCCTTCCCCAAATGATCCCAATGCCCATGGAATTCCTGTTCTATTCTGCTACAAACATCTCCAAGGTGGTAACCCACATAATGAGATCACGTGGCTTCGTGAAAGGCTGCAAAGTCTTCAAGGGCACCCGTGTGTCCCCAGTATCTGCATGGCACATGGTAATCACAGAACAACTGTGGGTCATCTGATTATTTAACTCGTTCTTCTTTTTCTCTCCATCTCCTTTGTACCTCACACAGTGTTTTTAACAAAGAAGGGTCTCGAAACACATGCTAGTGGTGGACACTAACAATTAGGCTCTTCGGGAGCTTTAGCTATCACCCTCATCTTCATGGAAAATAATGAAATCCATGGGTATATAGACTGCCCTCCTTTTTCTAGGGAGGTCCCGCTACAAGCTGCAGCTTTAATGGGAGTTATTGTTCTTTGCTTGCAAGTTCAAGGGCGTGCCTCAACCAGAGAGTGGAGGGTGGCCTTAACCGGTGTGTGGTTGTGTGGTTGAAAGAGAGCCTAATACCTCTGTCCCCTGGCAGAACTCGCCCCTGCAGCTCACGGGCCTGTGCCCTGGCCTCCCCCAGACTGAGTGGGTGCTCCAGAGCCATCATACCAGGGTGGTGAACTTGTCCACGCAGGCATTGCGGATCTTCTCCGGGGTGGCAGGGCTGTCTAGCTGGAAGAGCGCCTTTGTATTATTGTCTGCATGCTGAGCTCGGGCTGCACGGATGGCATCCTTGATGGCAAAGAAGACGGAGGCGGCCAGGAAGAGAGGCGGCTCCCCGACAGCCTAGGGGGGACAGAGTGAGAAACAGGAACTCAGGCCGAGAAGCCCCAGTCCCCACAGCAGGAGGGCCAGTGATGCTGGAACACCAGCTGCCAGCACTGACAGGCCTCAATCAATCAGGGGCCCAGAACAGTGACTCTAGTAAATGACTCGACCTTGTCAGCGTATTTCTTTGAATTTTTACTGTGTGATTCCTTGATGACACCATGCAAATATAATGTACCATGAAATGTAATATTAAATAGTCACAGTGTATAAACAAACAAAATCTGGCATGAATGTTTAACTCTTTCCTTTCGGTGATGAGCCTAGCGAAATAATCTACCTGCAACTCCGACCCCAACATGTACTGGCATCATAATTATATGCACAGCATCTACAGGAATATAGGCACCATGACAAACATGAATTAAAACACTTTCTAGCAGAGGTGGTTTTGTCCCCCAAAGCACAGATCAGAGACTGTGTATCAGAATTACTAGGGACACTTGTTAAAAATGCATGTTCCAGGGCCCGAGCCCAGATCTACAGAATCAAAATTTCTAGGGGTGGGTCACCCAGAACTGCTTTTTAAAAATATTTTTTGATTCCAGAGAGGAAGAAAGAGGGAGAGAGAAATAGAATTATGAATGATGAGATACATTGATCATCTGCCTCCTGCACACCCCACACTGGGGATCAAGCCCACAACCCCAGGCATGTGCCCTGACCAGGAATCTAACTGTGACCTCCTGGATCATAGGTCAGTGCTCAGCCACTGAGCCACACCAGCTAGGCCAGAACTGCATTTTTATCATGAGCCAGTGGCAGGGGTTGCAAAGTGTCTCAGATGCTCCCATGATGATGTAGCCATGAGATGAGCAAATGGGTGGGTTTCATTGCTTTCAAATGATCAACTGTCTTCCTTAGACCTAGGACTAGATCAATCAGCTTGATGGATTTTCAACCATTTTTCCATACGTATTGGGGACAGGGAAGAAACAGGATGGTTATCATCCTTCAGGTATGCTGATCAAGTCTTAAGGTCAGGGGCAGCCCCTGAAGGAGGTGATGGGGTGCACAGAGGCACTGCCCCATCTTCAGTGAATGTGCTGGTTCTTCTAGGAGACAGTGTTACTGGATCTGTGAGATCGTGTCTAGGGCCAAACCTCAAGGATGGACACCTGAAACGGGGGTGTAGGTCAGGGTTTGGCCTATAGGATTGGGTTAAGGAACTCCTTGCTACATGGAGGAGCTATCATGTTCAATCCAGTTCCCTGGTTCTCAGGCAGGACTGCCCGCCTCTCCATCGCCAAAGCCGGTGTCAAGCCCTCTTCTCAGATGAGCCACCTGCAGACCCACATGGGGGTGGAGGGGCCTGTCACCACCCGGGGCCTCCCACAGTGCAGACAGGAAGGCAGCCCACAGGGAGCCAGTACCTTGGATGCGTAGATGGCCTTCTTGTTGGGACTGTCACGGAGCAGGGACACCCTGAACTCAGTGGGGATGTTGCCAAACGCCGGGATCTTGTAGGTGCTGGGGCCGCGGGTGAGCAGGTTGCCCTCGGGCGAGTAGTGCAGCTCCTCCAGTGTGAAGAGGCCCAGACCCTGGACAAATGCGCCTTCCACCTGCAGGGCAGACGGACACCGTGGACACACTGCCTCCCCATCCCCCAGGGACAGGTACTGCTTCCACCACGGGCACCAGGCCACCCAGAGCGGGGCCTGGAGCGAAGCTGGAAACAGCCCTGCCCTGCTGACCTGGCCCCTCACCACCCGGGACAACCTCTCCAGGCCGTCGCCAGGCATTGGCACTGAAGGTCAGTTTTAGAACTCGTCGGCGATTCCGGAGGCCCATGCGGTGGTAGCATAATTTCCCATTAAAACCTGCCGCAGGGCAGTGCACATGTTCCTCCCGTGTCACCACTGGGGAGACGGTCACTCCGCACTGAGGCAAGAGCTCACAGGCTAATGGGTGCCGAGTGCCCCTCAGGGGCCCGCGCTCCTTCTGTGGGACCCTGCACTTCTGAGCAGCCCCAGGAGAGAGGAGAAGCTTTCTGATAGTAAATTGCAGGCTTTCTGAACCCCCAGCCCTGCCTGCCCTCTGGGAAAAGGCGTGCCTCTGCGCTAGCTTATAGGTCTGTTTGGGGGCACCTGCCTCGCTCTCACAATCGGATAGGTGGTGCCATGTAGCCAAACAAGAGTGTTTAGGGGAGACCAGGTGCTAATCATCTTTGTGTCTGCGGTGCCCAGCTCAGCGCCTGTGCACGGCTGTTCAATGAATGCAAGAACTGATTGGATGAGTGATGACATTTCTGTATACTCAGTAATTGTCCATTCTAGAGAGATATCCATCACGTTTTCTACCAGGTGCTCAGTACTTCCCTCCTTCAGTCTCCTCCTGTTCCACCTGCTCTGTCTAATACTCTTGTATTTTCTAAAAGTGCTTTTCCTTGGTCAGCCCTTTCCCCCTCTTGCTCAAACCCAGGCTTCGGCCATTGTTGTCCTGGGTGGGAGAGAAAGGAGGAGGGGAAAGCTTGCTGACCTCAGACTTCACTGCCTGCACATTGATTCCAAACTCCATCTCCGTTTAACTGTGCTCCCTCTCAAACTGTGCGTTTGTGCGTGTGACTGTGTGTGCATGTGTGCGCAGGCCTGTGTGTGTGCATGCATCTGCATGCCCAGTGTTTTCCCCATTCATCTTGTTCTCCGAGGCGTGAGAGCCCTTTCTAGATCAATCCACTAATTTGCCTTCTGCCTCAAAAGTTGGTTGGTCTCTCATCCATCTAAGCATCACTCTGCGGAAGACCCTCTTGGTAACATGTTCAGACCCACATAAAAACGACATTGGACAAGATGCTGCGGCTGGTGGCCCCGGGAAGGGGATGGGGCACATCAGTAGCCGAGTCCATCACCACCCAGGTTCCCTGTGAGCCTTACCTGCCCAATGTCGATAGCAGGGTTCAGACTGGAGCCAACATCCATGACGATGTCTGTGCGAAGATTCTACGGTGGACAGGGAAGTAAAAGCAGCATGAGAAGAAGGGGAAGTGTGGAATGATAGGTGGGTCTCGGTAACCCTAGACCAGTGATGGTGAACCTATGACACGCGTGTCAGAGGTGACACGCGAACTCATTTCTTGGTTGATTTTTCTTTGTTCAATGGCATTTAAATGAGAACCACTGTCTAAGGCAGTGATGGCGAACCTATGACACGCTTGTCAGAGGTGACACGCGAACTCATTTTTTTTGGTTGATTTTTCTTTGTTAAATGGCATTTAAATATATAAAATAAATATCAAAAATATAAGTCTTTGTTTTACTATGGTTGCAAATATCAAAAAATTTCTATATGTGACACGGCACCAGAGTTAAGTTAGGGTTTTTCAAAATGCTGACACGCCGAGCTCAAAAGGTTCGCCATCACTGCCCTAGACTATGAAGTGCCAACCCGGATGGTACTTCCGCAAGCGGAGTGCTCTGGGCATGCTCAGGCAGTCCCCAGTCTCCACTGCCACCATCACTGCTGAAGTTTGAGTTCTTAGAGCAGCTGGGGAAGGGGTGGGAGTGACCAGGGTCTCAGTAATCCAAAATAACTACACACACACCCATGTGTGAGTGGGAGGGACAGGCTTGCAGTCCCTGGGGCTTTGAACCTGAGTCTGGGAAGCTCATGTAAGGACGGAGTCAACACACTACATTCCATGGGCTGAATTCAGCCCGTCCCCTGTCTTTGTACAGCCTGTGAGCTATTAATGGTTTTTACATCATTAAATAACAGACAGAAATAAAAAGAATATGTGGTGACGTGAACACTGTGTGAAATCCACATTCAGTGTGTGTCAGTAACGCTTTAGGGGCACACAGCCACACTCATTTTTTTCCATAGGTCTTGGCTGTTTCGTGCTGCAAAGATAGCGTTGAGGCAGTGTCTTCGTGGCCCCAAAAGCCTAAAGTTTTTACTCTCTGGTCCTTTAAAGGGAGTTTCCCAAGCCGTAATATAAGGCATTATTTTCCCAACCAGAGTTTGTCTTTGGTATTATAATTGAGTTGTTTCTCTTCTTTCCCCCCCTTAGTACTGAAGTTTTGCAAACATCTTACCTTATGGTCCCCTGTTAAGCAGTCAATTTCCACTTCCGAGCAAGCCACCCCATAGGTGAAGTAGTGGAAGGGTTTCCCTGAGTTGGTCTCAAAGCTGTAGCCAACGTTGGGTGTTCTGGGGGAGAAAAGAGAAGATACTTCATGTGTATTAAAATGAATATGCCCCCCCCCAAAAAAAAACACACACAAATGGCTTTTCCCACAAAATTTTTAGACCCAAAGGCTTTATTTTTTTCATTCAGCTGTTCTTCCCAGTAGCCCATGTGCTTTGGACATTTTAACCTGTGAATGAAACCCAGGAATTCCAGAGCACTGATTTGTTTTGCCAATGACCCTCGGGTGAATCATTCCGTACAGCTGAGCGGTGTTTAGAGTCAGCGTGCTGGCCTCTACGTGGTGGAAACTGACAGAGTTCTCCCAGCTCACGAAGGACGTGAAAGTCACACCCCAGAGGATCTATGAGCTAGAATTCAAGATCTCAGAACCGAAGGCTCCTGTGCTGGCTCCTGGGCTGTTCCCACAGGCTCACCTGCCCTTCTTCCTCAAGGTGGAAATTAACAAGATCAGTATCTCAGGCCAGCCTGGGTGCACTTTTAAGTAGCCTCTTGCCTGTGTTACTCTTCTTCTATTGGTCCCTTCTAAATTTCAACAAATGATTTGAGGAAAGTGTTATTAATAAAAGCAGATGGCCTCTTACATTTTTTCTTCTTCAATCCTATCTTCTATAATTCTAATTTTGAGTGAGTCCCATATATGTGTGTGTGTGCATTACACAGAAATTATGTGAGCTAATGTGAATTCTAATTTTGAGTGAGTCCCATATATGTGTGTGTGTACATGTGTGTGTATATTCTCACACTAGAGTTTATAGTAGTATCTATGGTATTCTATACATTACACAGAAATTATGTGAGCTAATGTGGCCAGAATCTGCATGAGAAGAACACCAATGCAGGGTTGAGGGAGAAGGCTTCTCCCAGGGGAAACCACCACTGTCTTTGACCTCTGGCTTCCCCACCTTCATCTGGGTGTTTCTGTATATAACCCCAGTTTATCAACTCCAAAAATGGAATGTGAATTTGTGAGAAAACCTGCACTAGCTTATGTTTGTGTACGCCAAATGTTATATAACCCAGGGAGCACTGACAAAACATTACTTTGCCTACAAAATAAAAATATATATTTACAAAAAAAGACCTTTTGAAGTAAACATTGAACTGTTTGCCAAATCTATTGATCTATGAAAGAAAAGGTCCTCGTTAAACTTCCCAGAGAAAGCTAAAACGTTGTGGCTGACAAGTCGATATGATCCTGTCTTTTTACAGCTTCTAAATCAGATGGGCCGGGTCTCTAATTCTTCATGCAGCTACTGAATTTTAAAGTTACACAAGGTACATGCTCTTTTCTAAATCTCACTTTAAGTTCTGTTGAATTTCACATCTTGTAACAAGACCGTATGCTCTAAATCTTCCCCTCATTCTCTTTTTTATGTTTTTGTTGATTTTTTAGAGAGGGAGGGAGGGAGAGAAATAGAGAGATGGAAACATTGATGAGAAACATCAATCTGCTGCCTCCTGCATGCCCCCTACTGGGTATTTAGTCCGCAACCTGGGCATGTATCCTGACCAGGAATCAAACTGGTGACTTCTTGGTTCATGGGTTGATGCTCAACCACTGAACCACACTGGCCAGGCTTCCTCTCATTCTTTTGAAGTAAAGTCTCCATAAAGAAATCCAATGCATGATAAAAGGAAGGAAGGAAGGAAGGAAGGAAGGAAGGAAGGAAGGAAGGAAGGAAGGAAGGAAGGAAGGAAGGAAAAAAGAAAAGATAAGAAAAGAAAAGAAAAGAAAAACAAAAGAAAAACAAAAGAAATCTAATGAATAGTACAAAGTAGCATGTGTAGGTAACTCAGAACATAGGACGCCCTGGTTGTCACAGGGGAGTGCTGACAGAGGAGTGGTTGGTAACTGTCCCATTCTGTCATAAATGAGGTTACAGGTTCAGAGGGAACCACTGATTTCCCCAAGGGCAATAGTCCACTAAGACCAGAACTAGAATGGGGGTCCCTGATATGGCAGCTCATGCTTTTGCCTCCTGGGCACGTAGCTTGGTAACCCCACGTATTTTAGAGCATCTTTACGTTGAAATGAGTGGAAGTACGCTGAAGAGGTCAGAGTTTTGGTGGAACTGTTCTCTCCTGACCACAGGCTGATAGAATTCAGGATTAGGAAGGACCTGAGAGGCCAGAATGACAGCACGTTGTGAGATGGGTGAGATCACCACCGTACATACTTGTAAAACCCAGTAGCAGACAAGCTCACTGCATCCTGGTAGGCAGCCGTGACCTGAGGAGAAGAAATGGCCATCAGGAAGGGGTAAGCATGGTTTCCAGTAACCATGACCCAGGACTAAGCCTTTGTATGCTCATCCTCCTCATCTGGAAGTTGATCAACCCTTGACTGGTGACTCTCACTTCCACACCTCACCTCACACCCTCACCACCACCCCCTGCATCAGGTCCTTGACATCAAAGCCTGGAGCACTACAATGGTCTCCTAACTGGTCTTCCTGCCTCAAGTCGCCTCCCCCTACTGCTGTGTAACCCAGCCCAGCCGAGTGATCATCTTAACATACTGCACTGCCCATGTCACTCTCCTTCTCTAGAGCTTTCAATGACTCCCCATTGCCTAGAGAGCAAATACCTGATGTTAAGGGCTCCAGTCTTCTCTGGTGTAGCACACACACCATTGCCACTCTTCCATTGCCTCGGTCTTTACAACAGCAACTCTCTACGTTGTTTATTTGATGCCTGTGTTCGTGTTGGTACTTTCCTATTAATAAAGCTATCCATCTATCTATCCACCCACCCTATCTCCTAAACTACATACATTCTCTAGGGCAGTGGTTCTCAACCTTCCTAATGCCGCGACCCTTTAATACAGTTCCTCATGTGGTGGTGACCCCCAATTTCATTGTTACAAATTGAACATAATTAAAGCATAGTGATGAATCACAAAAACAATATGTAATTACAAATGTGTTTTCCGATGGTCTTAGGCGACCCCTGTGAAAGGGTCGCGACCCACAGGTTGAGAACCGCTGCTCTAGGGTATCCCTAGCACTGGCACAGCACTAAGATTTAATTTATTGTTGCTACAGTTTGCATCATGATTATTGTCAGTAATAAAGCTCTTTACTATGTACCAGATGCTATTGAATAATTTGCACACATCATCTGACTTAATATGCAGCACAACCCTGTAGAATCAGTATTCTTATTATCTTCATTTTATAGATGAGAAAACAGAGGTTTAGAAAAGTTTCTTTAAGATCCTTACCATATGTATATGGAATCAAATATATGCATATATAGTGGTAGTGGTAGTAATGGCTTATTTTCAATACAGTACAGACTCAGTAGGAGATTTGGTGCCTATCATTCCTGATCATGTCTTTTTGATTGTGGCCTTTTTTGAGGTTATCTGCTTATAAAGAACACTGGACTATACAGCTCATGGTTGAGGACAAAGCTCAGGTCAACAAATTGTAAAGGCTGTTGTTGAAAACGTCAACATCACCTTCCAAATCTACACTAAAACCTAAACTACCCAAATCAACCTCCCTCCGTGAGGTATTTATGTGTGTGGTGTTATGAGTATGGGAAGGGAAGGAGAGGTTTGGGAGGCTGAGTAAGATGAGAAACATCCATCAGCTGCCTCCTGCATGCCCCCAAAAGAGTTCATTTTTTGAACCTATTGTACTATCTGAGCTGGTTCATGTGCAGTCACATATTATGTGTCATTGCTGTGCCCAGTTCTCCCATTCTGATACAGGGAATGGTGAAGCAGGGCCACCATTAATAGTTCTGCATCTTGGAGAAGCTAAAGTCTCCCACCTGAGAGCCTTCCTGCAGCTTCCCTCCCAGGGTTTCTCACATGCAGGCCTCCCAACCAGAAATCAGAGAATCGGGTTCATTCTTATTAGGAGTGCTTGCTGTGTGACTCCCTAAACCACAGGAATGATATAACCCTTGTACAATGTCTTCCTCCCGCTTCCTCACAGATGGAATCTCAGTGGACCCGGACTCAAAAGCTGGGTAAGGGGAGAGGCTGGTAGGGGCAGACCTCTGAGAAAAGGAGTTTGAAGAAAACCCAGCTGATCAAGCCTGTGGACGAATGAGGTGTGGGACTAGGCTGAGGGAAGAATTCACAGTGAGGTGTGTTTGCTGAGCCTCTCTTCTGGGGCTCAGGGTAGCCAAACCCCTAATTCCCACAGAGCTATCAAAATCCTGGATCAAACATTTTTCTCAGTGACTTCCCTCAACTGTGAACACCACTGAGAAATGGGGTCCAGCAAGAGTGAGCATCTACTTGTCCTGTGAAAGCATGCAGACTCCCTCAACTTCTCCCCGCTGTGTGACTAGATCAACACCTCCTATTCCTGATCTTCATTTCACTCTCATTTGCAAAAGTGACTTGGAGAAGCTCAGACTTACCCAGTCTTCCCAGGAGCCACTGGGGTTCTTTCTCTTGAAGGGCTCCAGCCTCTTCAGGATGGTCTGACAAGCTTCCTAAAGAACACATCCACCACACACCAGACCCGTCAGCCCTCTGCATGCCCCAGCACAGGGAAAACCTGAGAGCCTCCACCGAGCCACCTCCCAGGGATGCTGTGCCCAGGGCGCCATTCAAACAGTCTTGTCACCCTCTAAGACAGCAGTCACCAACCGGTGGTTCGTGGACCACTGGTGGCCCATGAGGTCCGAAAGGTTGGCGACCGATGGTTTAAGAAAACCTTTGGAGCAGCAGTCACCAAACAGTGGTCCGTGGACCACTAGTGGTCTGTGAGGTCCAAAAGGTTGGTGACCACTGCTCTAAGACATCACCGAGGCTAGGGGGGAAACCACTACTAGACCCTTCCCAAGGGATCACCACTGTCCTGTGCTTGGAGAGCACTTCCTAAGCCAGTTCTCACACTGACAACAGGTAAAATGCTTGAGGGCTCTCTAAGGAGGTACTGTCTCACATTTGTTTGATGATATCCTCCACCTGGGAGAGAAAGCAGGTAGGTCTGACCTGGCCCACCCCATTTCAATCTCAGCCCATTGTCCAGTGGCCAGTTCTCACACCAAGAGTATGTCTCCCCAGAATCCCCTGTATTTCTCCAACTCTCTTCCCCCTCCTCCCCTCATCCTTCCTGACTCTGATGGACATGATAGTGGTTCTCTCTTTTAGCTCAGCATTTGGAGGAGCAGGGTTCTGCTCAGTAAAAGAGCCCAAGGCATGGTCACAGCCAAGAGCCTGCAAGGACCACTCCAGCTCCCATCCCAGGGACTCCCTGGGCCCAAAGCCCTGGTCTGGCCCTCCGCTCCGCTGGTTCCTGAGGCTCCTTACATAGACAGCCTGTCCATTGATGTCAGTGCTGACAGAGGCGGCCGTGGGAGAGGTGTTGGGCACTGTACTAGTGCTCGTCTCGCTGATGTAAATCTTAGAGGTGGGGATTTTCAGAGCTTTGCCGGCCACCTGCGAAGAAAGACGACATACATATGATAGAGAAGATTCTTTAAGAATGTTCCTTTAGGGAAGGGGAGAGCATGGGACTTGGCTGCCTTTCCCCCAAGACAGGATTTAGGTTCACAGGTACAGGCAAGGAGACAGTTTTGTAAACTATAATTCTACTGAGGCTGGAATGTTCCCATGTCTGCTTGAACTTGAAGCAGCACTTTATGGAATGGTTTGGGTGGAGAAAAATTTTTTAAACCTCATGGTGATTAAAGTGCCTTTTAACAAAGTGGTAGTTACAATATAGTCCCGGGGATGTAAATTACAGCATAGGCAATATAGCCAATAATATTGTAATAACTATGTATGGTGCCAGGTGGGTACTAGAAAAATCAGAGGGAACACGTTGTAAAGTATATGATTGTCTAACCCAGTGATTCCCAAAGTGGGCGCTACCGCCCCCGGGTGGGCGCTGCAGCGATCGGGGGGGGGGGGGCGGGGATGGCCCCAGGGGCATTTGGGGGGGATGAGAAACTGCTATTAAAATTTAAAAAAAATTAATTTCCAGGGGCTGAGTAATATTTTTTCTGGAAAGGGGGCGGTAGGCCAAATAAGTTTGGGAACCACTGGTCTAACCACTGTACTGTACACCTGAAACTATTACAAAATAACATTGAATGTAAAGTGCAATTGAAAAATAAAATTTTTGTAAAGTGCCATTTAAAGCTAACCCTTATTTTAAAAAATCCCATTTGGCCAGTCCCCAGGAGCCAAGCAGGTGTGCTCACTCTCATCCAACTCCACTGTGAGGCGGCTCACTTGTGCGGAACTAGCTACCTTTATATACACAACACCCACCTTACACATAGTCGCAGAACCCTAGAGTGTTGGTGACGGAAGTGACCTCAGACAACACAAGGCCAACCCCTTGGCACAAATGAGGAAACCCTTGCTCAAGGTCACATTTAAATGGGCAGCAGAGCCAGGGCCAGAGTCTAGGCCTGATTCTGCTCCTGGGATATCCCATCCCTCAGTTTCTCCCAGCATCTCCCCTACACAGATACCACAGTCCGCAGGCTGCTCACCTGTACCATCTTGGTGTGGAGACCCTGGCCCATCTCAGTGCCCCCATGGGTCAGCAGCACGGAGCCATCTGTGTACACATGAATCAGGGCTCCTGCCTGAGGGGAGAGAAGAATGCCAGCCACAAAGGTAGTCAATTCTAGTTCAGCTTAAGACTTGAGACAAAAGGTACTGCAGCCCAGGGAAAAGAGAACCAGCAGCAACATTTTGGATATAAACTCCCGACAAAAATTAAAGCAGTATAAATCTCATGGTTTAATTAGGCAACCCTTCAGCACTTTGCAAAAATTTTTTAGCTCTCTCTCGCTCTCTCTGCCTCCCATCCTCAGAGGGAGGGAGGTTAAATATCTTTGTCCTCCCTCTATAAATGAAGAAATAAGATCAGAAGCCGAGTAACTGTCCATGGTCCTGCAATCAGGAAGGGTGAGAACTAGAATTTGACCCCAGGTCTCTGAGTCTCAGGCTGTCCTGTGGCATACTGTACAAATAAAGGATATGCAAATTCATTTACACAGCAAAGAGCTCCTTAGCCAGTTCTGTTAACAGGGCCAGTTGGCTTTCCCTTGCAAAGAGGGGGAAATGGGGCCCCAGTCTCCTGGAAATGGACAGAATTATATAAAGCAATTACCTGATTCAGAAAAGGAGTAAGGAAGGATATTCCAAACTTGGTAGGAATTATGCACAGTCCTCTCTTTTTCCAACAATTCTCCCTGGAGGAAAAGGAACATTCTCATAGTATCTTCTCTATCCTATTTTCGTCTGGTTGAACAAGTTTTCTGGCAATAATTTAAAATTGATATTAGGCATCCTCAGAGCTGCCCAAAGAGTCAGTGTGATATCTGCATTGTGTGGACAGAATGGGAAAGGCAGGGATTTGGGTTCTGGGTCCTTCAGTGCAACCGGAGCAGGGCCCACCCCTGAGCATCTGACTTGAAAGAATCATCACTCTTCTTCCCCAAGTGGAATTCAGATTGGGTCAGACTGTCCTGGTGACCTTGGACTGTGCTCATCCCAGGGAAGGACTGGGGCTCACTGATGATAATGATAGCACCTCCTCTGTGCTTTATATTTGGTTTTCCCAATAATTTAGCGAAGAAGACAGAGCCAGCAGAATTACCCCCTTTGTATATGATGAAACTGAGGCCCAAGGAGGTGGGGTGACTGCCACGGTGACATTTATAGATTAGTGTTAGAGGCAGGTGCATAACTCTGGCATTCTCAGTCCTGGGTTGGTGTCTATAGAATGTGGTATGACCAGGAAGTAGACAAAGATGAAAAAATACCACACTGAGGGGTTATGACATCGAATGCAGGCTGAGCCCACCTGCCTTGGGCTAAGATCATTTCACAATCTTAAAGGGATGCCTATGAACGAGTTGGCAAATACAGCAACCTCATAAGTTATTCATTAAACTATTAGCTTTGTATTCTGAGTTCAGCAAAAAGGCCGTAGAATATAAAACGCCGCCCCTCCCAGCGCTTACTTGTTGAACTTGTCAACCTCACTCTTCCGAGCGTGATACTGAGAGCTTGCCAGACATTCATCCCAGCACCTGGGCAAGGTGAACCCCTCAAGCTTCTGGTCGAAGAATGTCAGGTCCCCTTCTTTGTACATGTTCTTCCTCCGCACCTTCCCAAGGAGAGAGACACTGAGGCCTTGTTGGCGTGAGATGAGGGCAAATCCTACAGTTAAGCTTCCGGCCCCTCTCATCAGCCCCTGCCTGTCCTCTGTCCCCAGGGGAGATACCCAAAACACAAAGTAGGCTAGCCCACTTTGACCTGTGCCACCAAATTCCCAGCTTACTTCCTCAGCAGGCAGCCCACAGGTCACTGCAACTTCACTCATCCAGTGCTCGGCAATGAGCATCCCCTGGGGCCCCCCGAAACCCCGGAAGGCCGTGTTGGAGGACAGGTTGGTCTTGCATAGCCGCCCAGTGCCCCGGATGTTGGGGATTTTGTAGCAGTTGTCCATATGGAGTAGAGTTCGCTCCATTACCTAAAGCAGAGGGAGCCAAAATGGGAGAGAACAACTTTTTTAGTTTTTATATTTGCATGGCAAAAAGTTTTATTGGACAGCATTGTTACAGACAAATAAAAATGAGCAATCTGGGTCTGCATGTTTCAAAATATATAATCTCAAAAATGTAAGGTTGATAGGAAAAAGGAAGCAAGTTGCAGGAGGACAACTAGAGTATCCTCCCATTTAAATAGGTTGAAAGGATTGGATTATAGTTGTCTTCAGGAAGGGAAGTGTGTGGTGAGAGATGAAGTGGCTGGGGGGCTTCTCATATATGTCCTTTGCATCTTTTAAATTTCAAACCATGCAATTGTATCATCTAGTTAAATATATTAAGAGAAGTCTCCTGGACCCCAACCAATTCAAGAAAAAGGCCCAATGTATATACAGTCTATTTGGACTTTGGCAAAACCATATTTATTAGTTATTTATTGAAATCTTCTCATTAGGTTATCTAAAAAAAAGTAATCCTATGTTTCTTCTCTGTGATATTCTTTATCAGCTATTTAATTAACATCCATATTTCTAAGCATGTGCTTATATTGCCACCCCTAACTTTTCCAGTTGTAGACTTTTGAGGATTTAATTTCCACCAAACCCACTTCCCCTGAATGCACACCTACTTCCTGTCCCCTGTCCTTCCCATATAGTTATATTTCTATCTGATCAACAGTCAGTTTAATGCTATGATTACTTCTCTTGCTTGATAACATTTCCCCCTGGAGTTTATAATTTTTGTCTTTATTTTTCCACTTGCTTAGTTCTCTGGGCATTTATTACTAAGTCAACTTAAAAATGTATGCTCATCAGTTTGGGGAAACTGCTTGAATTGCTTCTTGAGAGTTTACTTCTCTCTTTTTTCCATTCTTCCCTTTTGAATTTCTACTATATAGATCTTCTGGACTGGCTCTCAAATTTTTTTGTATTTTCTCTCCTTTTATTTGCACATTATTTTCTCTTTTGGGGGCAGACCTCCTCCATGTTCTTTCAAAACTTCTGCTTCCACGGTTATGATTCACAGGAGTTCATTTTTATTCTCTGGCTGGTCCATTTTTATAGCATATTGTTCTTTCCTTAAGGTGTAATAACTCATCTCTCTGAAGCCATAAATGGTAGCTTTTATTTGTTTCATTTGGGTGTGGGTTTTATTAGTTTGATTATATATATATATAATCGGGCACAGAGAGGAAGGAAGAGGGAGAGATCAATAATGAGAGAAAATCACTGATCACCTGTCTCCTGCACGCCCGCACTGGGGATCAAGCCCTGACCTGGAATCGAACAATGACCTCCTGGCTCATAGGCAGATGCTCAACCATTGAGCCACGCCAGCTGGGCTGTTTCATTTGGGTTTTAGCTTACTTCCTCACACAGTTTCTCTTTCCCACAGGTTGCTTTTTGTGTCTAATTATTTCAGTCCTAGTCATCCTAAACAATTTTTGTATGTCTCAATTCCCTCTTTGCTTTTCCTTTGCATGCTATCAACTTACACTTTTATTTTCTCTTGTCTGTTATTATCTGTCTCCCTCACCATGCCGGGAACTTCCTGAGGGCAGAAACAATGCTATATGCTTTTTCATGTTGCCACCCTAGGCACTTGATAAATATTTGCTGGATTGAATTTAAAAGCTTGTAAAATCTTTGGGGACAAGTACTACATCTTTTTCAATCTGATTTTTCTACAACACCAAGAAGCCAGTGTTGTGAACTGTAAGAACACTAAAAATATTTTCTTTTTTGAACAATTTTTACAGCAGAGCTGAAGTGTGAAGTTTCCTAATTGAGCCGATTAGAGAGCTCCTAGCAGGGAGGGGTTGGGGAGGCGGATAGTGAAAAACTTCTGCTTTTCCTGAAATGTTTGACTTTTTCTTTTTTTACAATATATTTTTATTGATTTCAGAGAGGAAGGGTGAGAGAGATAGAAACATCTATGCTGAGAGAGAATCATTGATTGACTGCCTCCTGCATACCCCCTACTGGGGATCGAGCCCAAACCCAGGCATGTGCCCTTGACCTGAATCGAACCCGGGACCCTTCAGTCTACAGGCCAATGCTCTATCCATTGAGCCAAACCAGCTAGAGATGACTTTTTCTTTACAACAAGAATCTATGCACATGTAACTAGTATGGTTATAAAATTAAGGTTTTTTTAAAAAAAAATTTTAAAAGGAGTACCACCAAGATAACTTAATTTTCAAGGTTGACAAAAATATGTCTATACAAGACTCTTAGGAGAATGTTCAAAGCAGCATTAGCCACAAAAGCTAAAAACTGGAAATAACCAAATGTTCAACAAGTAGTTAATAGAAAACCAAATATGGTCTATATCAAGAAATATTATTTATCAATAAAAATGAATGGAGGAACGACGCATGCTATAACATGGATGAACTCAAAAACATTATTCTGAGAGAAAAAAGCCAGATACAAAATCATACATAGTGCATGATTCCAGTTATTTGAAAAGGAAAATCTACAAAGACTGAAAGTGGATTAGTGGACGTCTGGTCCTGGGCATGGGAACAAGAGTAACTGCAAATGGGCACAAGAGGTCATTTGGAGGAGATCGAAATGTTCAGAACCTGGATGGTGATGATGGTGCATGACTTTAAAACCATGAAATTATATCATTCAAATGGGTGAACTTTATGGTATGTAAACTATATTTCCATAAATTGTTTTTTAAAAAGTAACTCAACTCCTTATTTAAAATTCAAATATCACAGAAATGTGCAGTGTAGAAAATGACAGTGTGTGTCCCCCCCGCCCCCTTAACCCATCCAATCACTGTTTGGTGTATCTCCTTCAGACTTTTCCATGCATATCGCTAGACATACATGCACACACACACAATGTCACCATATTATATATGAAGTTTGTAACTAACTTTGCTTGCTTGTTAAAATATCTTGCACAAGAAGGATGAGTTTCCAATCAGAGAAGAAAGATGCTCATCTTTGTGCTTTAGAGATTAACCAAGGATGGGGAATCTTTGAAGGCAGGGACCAGTTGGGAAGCTATTGCAACATAACAGGCAAGAATGGAGGAGGTGTGTACCTAGCTGTATGAATAGGTTGGCGGGGGGCACGCACTTAAGCTCCCAGTCACCCCGACGTGCAGGAAGAGGCCCTACTTACACCCCTAGAGAGATCCAGGGAGTTCCCGGCATTGCTGTAGTGCTCCACCTCCAGGGCGACAATCCTCCCCGTCTTCATGAAGCCAACCTGATGAGAAAGAGAGTGGTTTCCCAACAGTCCCCTTGCTCTGTCTATCTCTACCTCTCCCCTCCCACCTACGCTGCCTGGGGGAAACAGAAAGAGCAAGACACCACACCATGAAAAAAGGTGAACATAAGACATCATCAGAACCAGAAGAAAGGAACTAACATCTCCCCAGGGATGTACCCTGGGCTCAACCCTGGAACACCTTCTCCCCACACTAGTCCTCCTTTCTACCTACTCCTGCCTTCTGGTTCTACCCCTGTCT
The DNA here is from genome assembly GCF_000412655.1 of Myotis brandtii. Classification (NCBI taxonomy): domain Eukaryota; kingdom Metazoa; phylum Chordata; class Mammalia; order Chiroptera; family Vespertilionidae; genus Myotis; species Myotis brandtii. The sequence continues at coordinate 1,209,886 of NW_005371933.1, read as the reverse complement.
ATCTCCACCTCTCCCCTCCCACTTTTGCTACCTGGAAAAATATAGAAAATATAGTGTTGGTAATGACAGGGCAGGCAGGAAGGACTGGGAAAAGAAACTGGGAAAGTGGCTGGTGTCTCTCCTCATAGCTTTTGACCAGAAAACAACAAAAGCTACACTTTACAAGAGCTTCAGCGTGCTCTGACACCCCTCACCATACGTAATCATCGAAACAAACTCTTAAGGGTCACTTGATAAGTGAAGAAACTGGGACCCCCAAAAACCAAGTTACTTTCTTTAAGCCCACAAGAATTAAGAGAAATATAATCCCTTTGGGGAAGTTCAATCATGAAACAATGAGAAGAGTTCAAAGTGCGGGTGTTCAAAGCCAGCTCGTGGAGAGAGAGGACGCCCAAGTTCACAGAGCTAGACTGGAACCTGAAAGGTGGTACTGGTGTGCAAGGGGACAGGATTCAAAGTCAGAACAGGAACTGGTCACCCAGAAAAGGCCTGTCTTATAGGGAAATTGGCCAATGCACAGCCACACGTGATCTGGCAAAGCAGGTGCCCACCCTACCAACGTGTGCCTCTAACAACTTGTGCCTGTCCAGGCCCTGGGAAGTTTTGTTTCTTATTGTAAAATATTAAGTAGTCATCCTGGTTTTCACAACCAGCTGTGAACATGTTAACATTAGACCATCCTGCAGGAAGGATTTTCCCAGGTCTGCTGACCAATTATGTTTCTGAACCTGAGTGGACAAAAACTTTCATAAAAGTTGGGACCACCACCCTGTGACACTAGGAGGCCTGCCAGCATCCACAGCATCACCCCTCTATGTTGGCCAATATGAATGTCTCCGGTGGCTATTTCTTCTTACAACTTTTACAGATAGTCCTAAGAAAAGTGAGAGTCCATCCTAAGGAAGTGGCACTGCCTGCCCTGGCACAACCCCCAACATCTGGAACCTTGTATCTGCCCAGGTAGGGATGTCTGCCGCCAGTGATCAGCATGTCCTCATCACGATCCAGCATGCAGCGTACAGGGCAGCCAGTCCTGAGGGAAACACCCGAGGGTAAGAAAACTGGGGTCCCCCCAAACAGCCCAGCCCTGTGACTCTCGGGGGTGAAAACAGCAGGGAAGTCTTCTTTGTCCACCTGGTACACTCAGCACCCCGGCTTTGCTGTCTAGGCCCTGGGCCCGACAAGGTGGGGAATGCAGGATGTGAGCAGTGTCCCTGCCCTCAGGGCCCCCACAGCCGGGTTGGGAGTTAAGGACACAGAACGCTAAGAACCACGTGATGTTATCTTCACCCCTATGCCCCAAAGTTCTAAAAACCGAAGGCTGTGAAAACTAAAAGCAAAGAGAATCTACTTCCCAAAGAGGGAAATCCAGAAAGCCTTCCTGGCAGAGGCAGCCTTCTTCTTCCCAGAGCCCATGGGGAGGACTCACTTGTGTGCAGCCAGGGCCACTGCTGTGGATACCAGGGTGCTCCGGGTCTCCTTCCCTCCAAAGCCTCCTCCCATTCTCTTCACTCGGACCACAATCCGGTTTGCTGGAACCCCCAGCATGTTTGCAACAAAGCTCTGTGGGCAAAAGAAAACATACTTGCTCTGAACACATCATCTGGACTTACTTCAGCTTTCACCCAAAGCCTGCCTGATAAGAACAGGCCTAATTACTGCTGCGAATCTGAAATTCCCAGATTCGAGAGTCCCCCTTCCTCCCAGTGCTGACCCTTGGGTAGTGATCCTGGGGTCCAACACTAATCAGTCACTGAAGACTGAACTCAGGCACTTGCTTTCAACCAGAGGGGCAAGCAGCTAGTCACAGCTACTTTCAGAGAAAAACTCATTCCATTTGTCCCCCTTCCTCCCAGTGCTGACCCTTGGGTAGTGATGCTGGGATCCAACACTAATCAGTCACTGAACTCAGGCACTTGCTTTTAACCAGAGGAGCAAGCAGCTAGTCACAGCTACTTTCAGAGCAAAACTCATTCCATTGAGCCAGGAACTGGTGGGTCATAAGTGTAGAACCGGCTGCCAAAAACGCTGGCATCCACTGTCACATAATAGGCAGTATAGAAGTGAGGACTATTTCAGCTGCTGCAGATAATTTAGTAGTTCCTGTAGCTATCACCCAACCCCTTCATTCTACAGACGAGGAAGCTTAGGCCAGATACAATGTGACCAAGGCCATACAACACGGGAATCACAATAGCTAACACTAGGCTCTATCCAAGTATTAAGACCCATCGAATCATTACACCTACCCTACCAGGCCCTATTTTATAGAAGAGAATGATTTCATAACAAGCTCAGTGACACCAGCTTGTTGGTGACAGGGTCTGGTCCAGGACCACTACTCTCTAATTCCCTTATGGACCAACCCAGGTCTCCGTGTTCCCATTTCCCACAATGCCAGGAGCTCCCTGGTGTCCTTGACAGGCCCCTGAGCTGACCCACAGGGCACCCACCTGGGTCTTACTGGTGTTCTGTGTGGACACAAAGAGCTCCATCTCCCCTGCCTCGCCTTTTGGGACAGCGATGGTGCACTGAGTCTCCAGGTAGAAGTGATCTTGGCCACCAATATACAACTCACCTGGGGAAGCAACAAGACCCCCACAGTGAGCCTGCTGCTGCAGAGGGGACATGTTTGCTTAAGAAGAGTGTGTACTTGCCAAGTGCCCAAGGCAAGAATCAAGTGCTCCCAGGTAACCTCCAGGTTCCCCAACTGGTGTGAAAAGGAGTCTCAGTCTTAGCCATCTGGGAGCTGAACCCCCCACCTCAACAAAGAAACCAGAATGACACTGAAATGCATCAGGCATGAAGCTCTCTTCATGCTGCAGCCAGTGGAAATCGAAGAGATTCAAACTATTACTGTAAAATTTTGGAAAAGATAAAGAAAGAATCAATAGAGGTGATTGGAAAGCTAAAAATACCTTCCAGAACGGAAGCTATCAGGCCAGTTAGTGAGTTAACTTACTAGTGACTTAGCAATGCACAATAGAAACAGAAAATTCCAAAAGGGGCCCATCTACTCACAACTTTGCCCTGGGGTTAGAGCTATGCACCTGATTTCAGTGTGGATGGTGGAGGAGGAGGGGGGCAGGGAACTTTGCCCTGGGGTTAGAGCTATGCACCTGATTTCACAGTGTGGATGGTGGAGGAGAAGGAGGGGGGCAGCAAGAGTGCTAGCTGAAGATGGGTGAGAACGGCCTTTGTGGGGGGAGGGGGAGGGCCAGGAGTCCACGTGGTTAAAGGCCTGGCAGATCGGAGGCTGACCAGGCATCTGAGGCTGTTACCTTCCCCAGACAGTCTTCCAAATCCACGACACTAATCTCTCTCTAGATCATTTAGGTGTCTCCAGCCTACAGTCAGGAGAGTGGAGAATGACAGAAGTTCTTTCCCAGCCAACTGTCTACTATTTTGTTACAAACACCAGAGGAACTCTTCTGTTCGGAAATGATAGGAAATCCCTTCCCTGCCCCAAGACTCAAGGTACAGCTCTTGAATTTCATTCACAAGCCAGGGTCGGCCCAATCCCACTGCTGCACGTGCAGCTGTACCTGAAACAATGTTATCTGCTTCCGAAAACCCCTTCCTGAGGTCTCCTTTCTCGATCTTCAGCTCTGGCCCCCAAAAGGAGTTGTTTTTTATCGCATCCTGAGGATCAAAAAGAAGCTTCAGCTACTTGACTTTCAGAGGGAGGAAGGTGGTTTCTGAGTGCGGAAGAGAAGCTCCCAGAATGGTGGCTCCTCTTTTTCACACAGGCATCTCTGCAATCTTCTCCTACAGATTTAAAGTAAGCTCACGTGGAGCCCAGAAAGTCAACCCGTTCCTTAGACCAGGGGTTCTCAACCTGTGGGTCGCGACCCCTTTGGCGGTCGAACGACCCTTTCACAGGGGTCGCCTAAGACCATCCTGCATATCAGATTCATAACAGTAGCAACATTACAGTTATGAAGTAGCAACAAAAATAATTTTATGGTTGGGTCACAACATGAGGAACTGTATTTAAAGGGCCAGAAGGTTGAGAACCACTGCCTTAGACAGAGGTAGACGATCTTAGATCTTGAGGAAAAGCAAAGAATCCCTCAAGGGCCCAAATGGAGCTGAACTTGGGTAGGAGGGACTCAGTATGGCTGTTAGGCACTAACAGTTAGTGGACCGAGTCTAGGTTTCACAGGACCACTCAATCCCAGGGCCGGAAGAAATTAAAAAACCTATCTCGTCAAATCCCACCCAGTGCTAGAATCTCCACTAGAGGATCCTAAACAGTGCGCTTCCAGAGACGGGGGGCTCACCCCTCTCCACAGGCAGCCCATTCTCATTACCTCAATGGAGATAATGGCTGGAAGTTCTTCATAGGTGATTTTCACTCCTTGAGCTGCTCTCTGTGCATGCTCTGGGGTGTCGGTGACCACGGCGCCAATGATGTGCCCAACGCAAGTCACCTAGGAGTAGAGCCAGACTATTGAAGAACACCACAAAACTCCTCAAAAAGCCAATTATTTTGAATTGTTCAAAAGGGCAAAAAGGAAGTCCCCCATCCCCACAATTTCCTATTAAGACACATCCTAGGAATGCTCTGGGGCCTTTTCTCGTCCTTATTCTATTATTTGGGTTGTGTGCTCCTTTATAAGTGTTTAGAATCTGTGGGAGTAGAAAGGAACTTGGAGATGACTGGTATTGGGATGGCAAACTCACTTCATCTCAAGGGCCAATTCTGATGATTTAGTACTGACAGCCTATTGAGAAGCTGCCCAGGATAGAATGTGGTGATTGATTAGTGATGTCTGCCTTGAGCAGCAGAATGGGAGATATGGCAGCATGACCTGTATCTGTCAATTCAGATCTACTACAACCCCCTTGTTCTTCATACAAAGAGATGGAGACCCAGACAGCAAGATCACAATTGGCTTGTTCCCAGTCCATGATTAAATCTCGGGCCCTGACTCCCAGTTTTATTTTCCTTCCACCACCCACTCTCTTTCATCTTCTGTTTGCCAGATTTATACCAACAGCTCCTCAAAGGTAGCCATCATCTCATATTTACATAGATGCCCAGAAGCAGTAGTTTCCAAATGCTAGTTCTTAGACTTGATGACTCGTAGTTTTTTGTTAGATTTGTAGAATAATTATTCTTTTTAATTAATAGTTCAGTTCCTATAAAAGATTAATTCTCTCCTTCAGAGAGAATTTTCTTTCAACATGCCCCCCAAAATAAGCAACAAACAAAAAATTTGTCTAACTCATCTCTTTGGAAAACGAGGTTTCTGACAATAGGAACCAATACTTAGTATGCCTGTCTCTGATCATTTTTTCTTGAGGACCCTGTTAAGTTATTGACTTAATTGGTTAGTGCAATGGTTGTTGAACCTGAATGACTCTCACTAACCATAATGCTAGCCGTGCTCCTGGGGCTCTTGGAGTTTGTAAAGCAATTGGTTTTTCTATCAAAAGCTCTCCCTCTGGAGTCCTTGTGCCTTGGGTCTACAGCTTTTCTTTTCCTTCTTCACTTTTACAGCAATAATAAGGTGAATTTGCCCTTCAGCAAGACCGATCCACTTCTAATTTGCAACGTTTGGAATTATAAAGTGACTGCTTGAGAACTACTCTGTAAGTATATGGATTTTGTAGCAGCTGTCTTGAATATTTGGAAACTTGTTTTTTGGCAGGATTCCATATATAGTTGAAATCAATATATGGACTTTCATATAAGTGAATTATCAGTACACACATAATGGTGGTATTGTGATTTCTATCTGGTTAGTTTATTTAATGTATTTTTATTTTCTTTTAGTAACGGAACTCAATATCGTACCCTTAAGAATCTGATTGTTAGTCCAAATACAATCACCAGCCTTTTTTTAATGCCACTTTGGCATGGAGTCATTCTACTATGTACAAACAGCAGCCATCAACTAAATAAACAAATAAACATTAAATGAAAATAAAAAGTGCTACCAAGCATATTCTCTCCCTTTACTGATTTTCCTGAATATTGGCCAATTGGATGATGCCAACACATGAAAATGTATAGTCTTTTCAATATGAGGGATTTGGAAGAATGTGCACAAATTAAAACTTAAATACTCATTCCACTAACTTTATATTTTAAAAATGCAAGCCATACCTTATCCTTCGCAAAGATTGTTTCATCATCACCAAGTCCAGTTGTGTTACTCCCAGGAATATCATCAGCAGAGATAAAGCAAACAAACCCCGGCACCTTCTGAGCTTCTGAAATATCTATGGACCTGCAAGAGAGAGCAGCATGAGGGGTCAGCAGGAAAACCAAAGTGGGAGACCCAGACCCCAACTGTCCTCATTTTGATGGTTTTTCCTCCCCCCTAACTTCTCCCTTCTCTACATTCTATTCTATTCTATTCTATCCTATTTTATTAGGCAAGTGTTGATTAAATGCTTACTATGTGAAGGCTGCTATGCTGAATCCTGCTGGGAAGATAAGATGAAAAGGACAGTCCTGCCCTCATGGACTTATTACTATACCCTGTTCCGATGGCCAAGTACAAGGGAACAAAATATAGTGAATAGCAATCTAAATGCTGGCTAAAGCCCACCTCACAGCTAATACCCATCTACAATGAGCATGTTAGGGCCCTGCTGTACTCATTCAATGGACCTGAGCATCATCACACAGACAAATTTCTCTCCCCACATGCACAGAGCTATCCCAGAATGGTAGGGCACCCCAGCTATAATTAGACAATTCAGGCCTCCAAGGGAGAATGCATGGAGAGTCCATCAGTTATAACAGTCTGAACTGTGTCCCGCTCATTCTGGCCCATGACCCCATGGGGACATAGAGCAGAGGCACCTCAGAGAAAGGTATGGGAACTGCTCTGTACCAACCAACTTTCAAATAGGTAATCCTCACCAGAGCCCCAGAAAGTCACTGTCATTGTCCCCACTTTACATTTGGGGAAACTCGAGCTCAGGAAAGTTAAAGAGCTTGTCCCGAGTCACCCAGCCAGAGAGCAGCGTAGCGAGATTGGGACTGGGGTTGAGTGTGAAGAGCGCCAACGTCAGGTCCACTTGTGCTCTACCACACTCCCTTCCAGGTGCCAGCAGTCGGGAGAGCCCCCTCACTGCAGTTACCACAGAGTCCCCCACCTCGCCCTCCCACATCCATCCCGACATGGCTGGGATGGAGCAAAGTTGTTTGAGTGGAGACGGTGCTGGTCATGGGACTCTCAGTATGCGCTCAAGACAAGGACAAAGGCAAATGAATTTACCCCATCGCTGGCAACCATATCATCTTAAACAAACTTGTTTTTTTCAGGGACCTGGAAGAGTTTCCCATTCCCGGGATCTTTTTCCAGTCTAGGAGTGTCAGCAGAGGAAAGACCAATGACAAGGGGACCCGATCCCACATCCATGCCGTGGTAAGACCCAAAGAGGGTCACTCGTCGCTGGTCTACTCAGTGGGATGTGTCTCTAGGGTCACCAGGAAATGAAGTCCCATTCTCCATCCTGAACACCCAGAGGCAGCACAGCCCAGTTGCTAATGCTGCCTGGCTTCAAACTCTGGCTCTGCCACTTACCGACCGTATGACCTGGGCAAGTCAGTTACCCTGCCTGTGCCTCGGTTTCCTCATCTGGAGCATGTAGAGAATAATAGGACCTGCCTATAGGATTATTGTGAGGAATAAATAAGCCAATATATGTAAAATGCTTTACACCAAAATGTGGTGATTAAGTTCCATATAAATGTTAAGGGGTTTGTTATAATCATTACTATTAATAATAATAATAATAACAATAACAACAACAACATAGAGGTGGCATTCTTGCCGTTCAGGCTCTCAAAGTTCCACAAGCAGTAATAATAATAATAATAATAATAACAACATAGAGGTGGCATTCTTGCCGTTCAGGCTTTCAAAGTTCCACCAGCAGCTACAAGAGACTATTTTCTGCTAGGTCCTTTGTGGACACTATCACTAACCCTCACAAACGCATCCTATTACGTACTAGTACATATGGGGGAACTTAGAGCTTAGGCACACAGGCCAAGGTCATGGTTGCTAAGCACTGGAGCAGGCATCTAATCCCAGGTCCCTCACTCTAAGGCCATGTTCTTCCCTTTAGTGCTGACTCAAGTTCTTCTGAAATTTCAGATGGAAGTTTAGCCCAATACCCAAAGTGCAGATCTAACCTGATCCTGTTAAGGGCCTTTCCGCAGCTCCTCATTGCTTTTGGCTCAAGTGTAATCTCTCTGTCCAGCAAATCCAAGGCTTTGCTGATCTGGCCCCTGCTTACCTCTGCAAGTCCACCCTTCACCCTCCTGGCATCCCCAAGCCCCTAACCTCTCCGGCTCCTCTACAAGCTGCAGTTTTAAGATGATCCCCATCTTCCCCTCTGGACTGACAAGGGTACATCTCCAGTGCCTAGCAGGGTGCTCCCAGCACCCTCCTCTCCAAGTGTATTCACTATACTCACTTGATCTTGGCGTGTGCCAGGGTGCTGGTGACCAGCCGGAGGGACAGCTCATTCTCATAGCGAGGGATGTCGTCACAGTACACGGCCTCTCCGGAGGCCTGCATGGCAGAGGCCAGGTGCGGCAGGGGCCGGCCCACCGTGTCCTCCTCAGACTGACCCTTGGGCACCTCCTGGAATGACATGGCCACCAGTCAGGCTGAGCTGAGCAGGAGGGGGGGTGGAAAGGGTGGGGGGAGACACTGTTCTCCTACAGGCCCAGGGAAACCATGGGGAGTCTCAGGCCAGGCAGCAAAGCAACCCTAAGGAGTGAGAATGGAGGGGCAGGAGGGGAGCAGGCGAAGAAAACAGAACGGCATGTGCTAAGGTGGTCACAGGCTCACCACATACAGGACCGGAAAAAAAACAAGAGAGGAACCTAAAAGGGGGGAGACACTGTTCTCCTACAGGCCCAGGGAAACCATGGGGAGTCTCAAGCCAGGCAGCAAAGCAACCCTAAGGAGTGAGAATGGAGGGGCAGGAGGGGAGCCGGCGAAGGAAACAGAACGGCATGTGCTAAGTCGTCGGGAAGGTGGTCACAGGCTCACCACGTACAGGACCGGAAAAAAAACAAGAAAGGAACCTAAATGTCCATTCACTGGGGATTGGGTAAATAATGTTACTCTCCTATAATGAATAGTATGCAAATGTGAAAACATACTTTTGAAGAATTTTAATGAGAAGGAAGGAAGCTCGTGTTAAGTGTAACAGGACATAAAGCATTGTGTATGTGTATATGTAAAAATGATTTGAATTTCATAGAAAAAAAAGAGCACGTGTTATCAATATAGCATATACATGTCCATATATTCATAAAAATGGAAAGTAAACAAAAATATAATAATGATTTTTCTCTTAGAGGTAAGATTTGGGGTGATTTTTATTTTCTTCTTGAGTCTTTTCTGTATTTTTCAAAGTGTTCTAACATGTGTTCATTTCATAATAAAATTCTGTTTTATGTTTTAAGTAAAACTGGTAATGGCCAATATTTATTGAATGTTTACTATGTGCCAGGAACTACCTAAGCTATTTACTTTTACTGACACATTCAGTCCTCAAAACTATCCCATGAAAGAGGTACCATCATTGTCCACATTGTGGGGGTAATTAGCTTGCCCAAAGACACAGAGAAATTGAGGATCTTGTCTAAGCTTCCACGGTTATGTTGGATTCCAGTCCTGGCAGTCGGACCCCAGAGTTCATGCACTAAGCCACTGCATTCTAGTGCATGGGGCTGATGAACTGTGCCTGTTTTTATAATAATAAAATTCTGTTTTATGTTTTAAGTAAAACTGGTAATGGCCAATGTTTATTGAATGTTTACTATGTGCCAGGAACTACCTAAGCTATTTACTTTTACTGACACATTCAGTCCTCAAAACTATCCCATGAAAGAGGTACCATCATTGTCCACATTGTGGGAGTAATTAGCTTGTCCAAAAACACAGAGGAATTGAGGATCTTGTCTAAGCTTCCCCGGTTATGTTGGATTCCAGTCCTGGCAGTTGGACCCCAGAGTTCACGCACTAAGCCACTGCATTCTAGTGCAGGGGCTGATGAACTGTGGCCTGTGGGCCAAATCTGACCCACTGCCTGTTTTTATAATTAAAGTTTTATTGGAACACTACACCTTCATCTATGTATTGCTTCTGGCTGTGCTACAATGACAGAGCTGAGGAATTGCAACACAGATTATATGGCCCACAGAATCCAAAACGTTTCCATGAAAATTGACCTTTTACCTAGTACTTCTCAAAAAGCTTCTGCTGATAGAATGTTGTTTTTGTTGTTGTTCTGTTTTGTTTGCTTACATGATCCAGAGAACTCCTGACTCTGCATATTAGTCCCACAGAGGGGCCAGAAAAGATAAAATGGGAGGGAAATTTCTCTTTAAGGAGCAGGTGACGATGAAAGTAATCCCAGGAGAAAAATTTAGGTGAGTAAGGGGGGAAATAGCTTCCCTGACATTAACATAATTCCCATTTTCTTCCCTGGATACTTATGCACAACAGTACGGAGCTTTAAGCACCTACATGCAATTCGAGTAAGTCATTTGCCCATGGTCAGCGTCATCTGATGAACTCTGCAAGGACCCCTGATGTTAGCACACACTGTCTCCACTCACCTGGAAGAGCTGGACGTTGGCCGGAGGGTCTTTCTGAAAGAGGAAGGTGGCACTGGCAAAAGTGGGGTCCAGTTTGCCACATTTCTGTGGAAGCAAGATAACAGAGGTGACCTTGACTATTTCCATCATTGACCCCAACCTTGGTTGTCCCCCAACTGGCAAAAGTAACAACTGTTCCCCTCATCTCCTTATTTGACACTCCTTCTAATACTGGCTGGATCTGTCTCAATACTGACCATGGGCTCTGAGAGCTCAGTATTCACTCACAGCCTCTGCCTCTCTACCCCCACCATGCCCCCTGCGTAATGAGTGGCACGTACTTCTGCCCACACACCTAATGGCTTCCCTCCTCCCTGCATTTATGCATGCTGCTCTCTGTTGGGCTATCCTCCTCCCAGCCTTCCTGGAAAAGTCTTCCTTTTCCTCCTCAATTCTGTGGGAAATATTTAACGATATGGGAAATGTTCACAATATCATCTCAATGGACTCAAGGGGGAAATAAAACTGCATGCAGCATGACCTCGAATTTATTTAGAAAATGATATATCCAGATAAAAAAGATCTTAAGATGGTAGATATATCGATGGATAGGAGGAGAGAGAGAGAGAGAGAGAGAGAGAGAGAGAGAGAGGAGATGGAGTAGACAAACAGAATGAGACAGATGGACAGATAAATGTAGAGGAAAGTTCAGAGGAAGAAGCAAAAATATTAACAGTGGTTTTCTCTGGGATCTGAGAGTAATTTTTTTATACAATTCTGTATTTTTTAAAGTTTTCTACAATAAGTCTTTATTACTTATATAATCTGAAAACATTGCCTCGTGAGGATTTTTAAAAGAGGAATTTTGCTCTGCTGTCCCCACACCTGTGAAGCCTTCCCTCCTTTTGCTCCTCAGGTTCCATCTCGGCAGTTATCACACTAGACTGGCCTTCACTGACCATGCTCTCTCCACACTCGGCTGCCCCCTGGTGGCCAGTGCAGTCTTACTGTCTAAAAGGTGCAAAATAAGTGCTTGTTGGTGAACCAGTCTGGGGAGCTGGGCCCACGTCAGCCAGCACCCTCTCCTGACTGCACATCCTTGCAGTGGCTGGAGATGCCCCACTTTGCATTCCCCTTCCACGCTCCACATTCTCATCATTCTCTACGCTCCCATTCCAACTACAAAACCACGGCTGTATCAGCTGTATGGCTGAAGGATCATCTGGTCTACCCGGCCCCTTTTGCAGATTTTATAACTGAGAATTGGAGTTGTGACCCATGTAAGTTCCCACTTGAGATAATGACACAGATGGAACAAGAACCCAGGTCCCTGACTCCCAGCCCAGTGCTCTGCCTCTCAGCCACCCAGTTGGATCCCATCTCCGTGTGGCTCCCTGGGCTATGTTCCTGGTCCTTGCTCCTCTGCCCTTTCATGTCCACAGGAAAGAAACAAGTTCACCACCTCGTCCACAGCACTGTCTCGTCCACACCAGCTACCCAAATTCCCAAACAAAAATGCTGCAGAGAGTCTGTGCTTTGCCCAGGCCCCACACTCACATCTTCCGGATGCTCTTTGCCCAACTTATGAAGCACCGTCAGGTAGAACTTGAAGAAGAAGCTGAGGGTGAGTGTGCGCCGGAAGTCCACCATGCCGCCCGGGGCATCGGGGGGCAGATACAGCTCCTCCGCCAGGCCTGCACACACCTCATGCAGCAGCTTCTCGTTCCAGAAACTGCCAGAGAGCAGGTAGGTGTGGGAGAGCGCTCCCATCCCGCCCCCAGAATCATTGTGCAGGCCGTGAGCACAGGACCTCCAAGCCATGTGAACCTCAGTTCGAAATCCGGCTCAGAGACTCATGGTTGTGTGACTTTAGGCAAGTTACTTAGCCTCCTAGAGCCTCAGTTCTCTCATCTTTAAAAACAGATCCAATTTTAAAAGACCACAAAAATAATAGTTAAGTCTATTAAGTCCTTACAATGTTCTAAGTGCTTTTTATGAAACATCATTTTTAATTTAAATTAAAATGTATAGTAGGAAAAATTTTATACTCATTTTACCAGTGAGAAAACTGAAGCATAGTTGACTTATTCTATACCCATCTGGCAAGTGTTGGAGCCAAGAATTGGAACCAAACTCCAACATTAAGATTTATCTATCCATGCAGGTATGGTAAGGATTACATAGAATAGTGCCAGTGAAGTGCTTGGTTCCATTGCTCCCATATAGTACCTATAGTGATAGTAGTAGCCATAGTAATAGCATAGCACTAGTAATAGCATTAATAGCAATGCTGGTAGTAGTAATACTAGCATTGGCACATGTAGTGCTAGTAGTAGTACTGGTGGGAGCAATAGTAATAGTAGTAGAAATAGAAGTAATATAGTAGTAGTAGAAGAAGCAGTAGTAGTAACAGTAATAGCAAAAGCAGTAGTAGTAATAGTAGTAGTAGAATTAGTAGCCGTGCTAGTAGTAGTACTGGTGGGAGCAATAGTAATAGTATAGAAATAGAAGTAATATAGTAGTAGTAGTAGAAGCAGTAGTAGTAACAGTAATAGCAAAAGCACTAGTAGTAATAGTAGTAGTAGAAGTAGTAGCCACAACAGCAGTGATACCAGCACTAGAAGCAACAATAGTAATAATAGTTGTAGCTGTGTAGTACTAGTAATAGCAGTAGCAACAGTAGCAGCAGGAGCAGCAATGGTAATAGTACAGCAGCAGCAATACTATTGGTCATAATGCTACTAGTAATAGCAGTAATCACAGTAGTAGCAGCAATAGTAATACTGCTAGCAGCACAGGAGGAGTAGCAGCACCATAGGGCAGTAGCAGGGTTGTTTTGCTGTTAGCTCTTACTTCGACAGCTGCTTCCGCGTGGTCTTGAAGGCTGAGATGGTTCTGTCGGCCATTCCGCCATAGCAAAGGGCCAGCTCCTTCACCTGTGTGGTTCCTGGCTGGAACAGGACTCTCATGCCGCAGGTCACCTTGGCTATGTCATCTTCTCTCCGGGAGGCCTGCTTAAAGGCTGAGAAAAACTCGCCCTGAAAGAGAAGAGGACGGTACCAGTTTCCCACCCTGCTTTGCAAGGACTGCATATGGTGAGCCTGAAACACAGGGATATGAGGTGAGGTGAGGTGAGGAGACAACACCATCGCACATCAGCAAGGAGCTGGTGACAGGGATCAATAATGGAGGCCTAACCATCACATTTTCAGAAGTTCCAGATAGCATTCCCGAACCTGGGAGGGTCAGGGTTTCTCCCTATTAGTCAGGAAACAAAGTCAGGGACAAAGAAGAATGGGGTGCTGTCAACCCAACAGCTGAGAGAGGAAGGGTGTTTTCACAAAGTCTTCCCTGAGACCCCTCAGGCCCGAGAACCTTCCCCATCCTGGTGCCCAGTATCAGAGCACACGGCCTCTCAGGGGCTGTGCCGAAACCTCTGTTGGCCGGACTGCCTCTCAAGCAAATACAGAGAAATGCCCAAGAGTGTTTGAAACAGCCTGCAGCTTGCAGCCTCCTCGCTGGCTCCCTAATTGGCTCTCCCACCAGCCTGTGGGCTGTGCTTAGAAATCTGGCTTCCTGGCCGAAAGAACCAACCGCACTATGAGGCAGTGGCTGCCTCTGTCCGTTGATCACCCATTTCCTGAGTCTAAGCCAGCTCTGTCTTTGGGGTCAGGAGGAAAGTGTGAGTTGCTTTCCGGGTAAGGACCATGTGCTATCCAGCCCTCTCTGTGTCAGGTTCTGCTTGAGGTTCGCACTCACCCTGGCAGAACAAACTCTGATTCACCTCGCAGCGGGGAGGTGTAAGGGAAGGGTTGTTGGAGAAAGCAGGAGGCCCACTGCTGAGGTCTGAAATGACCACAGGCTTTTGTTTGAAGAAGGCATCGAGGCCCCTCCTGATACTAAAGCTGGTTCCGCTTCCTGGTGTCAGACAGGCCCTGAGGCCATGAGCCCAGACCTTGAACTTGGTCTTGGGACAGAGGTTCCAGCTGCTCACATCCAGGGCTGTGCCAGTCCCCTGTGACGTTTTCCCTGGGCTGCCAGGAAAGGTCAGTGTTGACTCAATTGTTCTTTCCTGAGAAATCCTTCCTGATTCTGGGTATTAACATCTCCTTTCTTTAAGAAGAGATATTTTATGTCCCTTGCCTGGCAAAATAAAAACCGGGCAGTTCTATGCCTGTTCTTGCCTCCTTTCCCAACCTCATAATTTAACATTCTTTTACTGATCTGTGAAATACAAACTCTGGGAATCACTGCTCAAAATGGTCTATAAGGACAAGCGAGAGCACCATTAAGAAACCACCTCAGGGATGTAATTGCTCTAATTTAATTAGCTTTTCATTAAGGAGTTTAAAATTAGCCAGGGTGAAACATGCCTTGTAAAAATTCAAGCACTAGCTGTGGAAAACCCTTAATACGCTCCTTTATCGCTGGTTCCCAGCCTCTCACAGGTCACTTTCTACAAGGCCCATCATGGAATGATGTGCTGCTGAGAGAGGCGCGAGTCACGCCAGGTGAAGCCGCCACAGGCCCCAAGGAACAAGAGCAAGGCGGCCAGAGGCGCCCTGACCTGCTGAACAAGCTGGAACCTTCATCCACCCAGAGCAAGGTCAGTGAGAAAACACCTTGTCAAGCGCAAGGTCAGCATGTGAGGGTCTGACTTCCAGGCAGCTTCTTCCCTTAGCACATGAGCCCCACACTTCACCTGATGAAATCGAGTCTCCTCTGTCCTGGGGAGAAATACTCGCCAGCAGGATGCATCCTTGAAATTGTGTTGCCAGTTACAAGTAGTATCCTCCTTCTGTGATGTGTGATCTCCACCGGCTCCCAGGCATCTGCCAGGAACCCTCGGAATTATTTTTCAGTCCTCACAATCACCTTCCCAGTAGGTAACATTGTGCCCATTGTTCAGGTGAGAAAACTGGGGCTCAGAAAGGTAAATTGACTCACTTAGGATCGTACATCTGGCTTCTCTCCATGCTCTATGCTCCCTACCCTAAAACTTCTCATTGTCCAGAGAGGAATAGGGCTGGTCAAAGGCAAAGTTCAGAGACAAGAGCATCGGTGTTACAGTTGAGAGATGCTAAGGTTGGTCCCGAAGCCAACTCTGCTCTCCTTGTCCGGAGCCTGGCGGGTGTGGGAGTGATTCGGGCACAGCATCTTACCTCCCTGCTGTAGGGGATCTCAATGGAAAGCAGTATCTCTTCTGGACCTAGCAGCGTCTTTCTGTAGCCAGGGAAGAAGGTGTGGTCCATCGGAACTGTTCTCCTGGTGCCTGTACAGAGGCAAGATGAAGAGGGACCGATGTGAGAAAGCACAGGGCAACCCACCAGTGGGCTTCTGCATCCTGGTCTCTGATGCCCACAGTCAACGGGAGTGGATGGCACAACTGGGGTCAAGGCCCTCCATCTGAAATCCTTAAGCAATGGTGCGCTGGTGAATGTTAACAATCAGCTGTTGGGGGTGTAGCCTGGAGTCGCTAGTGTCTATGGTATCAATACTCCCACCATAGCCAATTTCAAGCCACCAGAATGACATTACTGATGTGGAGTTAGAAAAAGGCCTGCTGTCCTCTGAAAGGCCTGTTTACAAGGTGGGCCCTTGGCTGTCCTCTGGGAACCTGGGTCTCCAGAGGGTTCCTAGCATTCCCTGATAAGAATGGCTCACGGTTTGTAAAAACAACATGGTTTATGCTGAACACCTGCTTTCCTTCTGGGCCTCTGGACTTTGGTATGTACCGGGCAGGCCTGTGTGACCAGCCCCCCAGTTAGATCTCTGGGTGCTGAGCCCCTAACAAGTTTCCTGGTCACCTGCACTTCCCATGGGGAGCTTGCTGCTGGGGGAGTCAAGGGCGTCCTGTGTGATCCGCTGGGAGGCCCTGGGAGCTTGTATCAGATTTCCACTGGACTTTGTTCCATGTGCCTATCCCTTTGCTGATTTTGCCTTGTAGCCTCCTTCTGTAATGAGCCATAGCCATGGGTATGACTATATGCTGAGCCTGTGAGTCCTCCTGGCAAGTCATCAAACCAGGGGAGGTGCTGGGGACCCTCTGACAGGAAGGATGCACAGTAGCACACCACTATATAGATCTCCACTGCAGGTAGATAGAGGGAAGGAGCCGCAACAGCACAGACAACAGTAAAACGAAGTAAAATAATTAGCAAGTGGTGAATTTTGAGTACTCATTACCTTTGTCATTAATATAATCTATCTTATTTCACGCTTATATAACTTAATTTTTAGTAACAGCCATGTTTCACAAACGCTGTTGACCCAGCGATCTGCTGTGGTGAGCTAGTGCATCCTGGCTCCAGCATCCCACTAGGTAAGGCCTCTGGACCGAGCTGGCTATGAATTCTTAATAAAGAAGTGGCCCAGTTCTCCTGGCCCCCAACACCAGTGATCCCTTGTAGCTTCCAGGAGTCCAAACCATAGGACAGCAGGGTCATTGGACCTTGGACTCTGTCCCTCAGGAAGTAACCCATCTCGCGAAACTTTTCTCCCCCAGGACCCTCTGCACGAGGCAGCTCACCTCTGGACACGATGGTCAGCTTGGCCCCGCTGGCCATGAACACCGGGTTGAGGTCGGAGATGGGGCTGGCGGTAATGATGTTCCCTCCGATGGACTAGGACAAGCAGAGAGTGTGCGTGAGAGCCCAGCCCGGAAACCCGTGCTCACCCAGCTGGCTCCCAAACGCAGGGTGGGAGGATGACAGGCATCATCTGTGAAGGGAGGCCCGACCTCCAGCCCCTGGAGACACAGCCCGGCGCAGTGAGAGCTCCGCAATCAGAACATCGAACATCGTGCGACACTTGTGATCTGACCGCTTGGGATTGGGGCCCAGCTCTGAAATTCAGCAGCCAGTGCACCTCACTCAGCCCCTTGAAATTCATATGTTGAATGTCACCCAACCTTTTTCTGAAAGCGTTTAGGTGGCTTATCACAGAGGCATAGAGAGTCAGTACTGCAGAAATAGAAGATAAAGATCAAGGACAAAGAGGAGGGAGATGTAAGGATGAATGATTTGTTCTAACTGGATCTGAGCTTCCCGGCAACTTGGCAAAAAATGTTGGGAGAACCAGACCCAGGGTCCTCACTCCTGGAAACCAGGGAGGAAGCCAGCTGCTCGATGAAAACAAATCCTCCCTGGGAGTAGATGCCAGCTGAGCTGGGGACTCCGGAGAGATTGCTTGTTTATATCTCCTCAACTACACCCAGAAGCGGCCGGGGCTTGGGGTAAGGTGTGGAGAATGGAGTGGGCTGTTTTGCTTTATTTTTTGTTTGTTTTCATTTAAAAAACCATTTTTTAAAAATAGAATAGAAGGGTTAGCTTTCCTCCCAACACCAGCAACAACTATGAGCCTCAAATGGCACTGTGTGCGAATGCCACTTGCAAACTGGGAATCTGGGGTTTAGTCTGAAGGCTGACTGTGACAGCCCTCCCTCCTCTCAGGGGTCTACCTCTGGTTCTACCCCCAATGCGGAAAGGCTGTGCCCCTCCCTGGTTTGGCCTTTCTCTAACTTATCTCTCATCCACCTGCTGAGAGCCTGGGCCAATCAGACGCGGAGGACAGAAGGCCCCATCTCTCCAACATCAGGGAGAAGACTGAGTCCAAGTGAATGTCACCTGGAGTGGCCCACAGACCACCTGCATCAGCAGCACCTGCAGGCTCACCCCAGCCCTTCCAGGCCAGCATCTCGGAGGCAGGGCCCAGGAATCTGCATCTTTAACAAACACTCAGGCAGTTCTACCCATTCAAGTGTGAGGCTCCTGGTGTGGTGAAAGGCCCTGTCCCCTGGGCCTCGAGGCCCCCGGGCAGGGACTCACCGCCACAGACTTGACCTGCTTCCCGGCAAACCAGCGCATCTGCTCCAGGACGCCTCTGAACACCTCTGTCTTGTGGGCAGGAAGCTTGGCCACGGCATCTTTCAGGGTCTTTTCCACAGATTCCAGAGGGCAAGCGGCTCCGAAGGAGATCCCTGGGAACACACGCTCAGAATAGCAGCGATCCCCTCCCCCGGGCAGAAAACACTTTCACACACAGAGTCTCTGAAGCTTCACAGCAACCTGAGTGCGGCTGCACCAGGACTCGCATCCTTATACAGAGGACGGAAAGTTGGCCCAGAGAGGTTAAGTGACTTGCCCACCACCACGCAGCTAATGAAAGATCCAAGACTCAACCCCAGGCCTCTTCTCCTACAACCAGAGTGCTCTTTCACTAAACCAGCGGTTCTCCACTCAATAAAATCAGGTTTCTGAGGGTAAAGTCCTGGCATATTTTTTTAAAGCACCCACGCATGCCTGCCCACACCAGGCTCCTGACCCCAGGAGTGATTCTAAGGTGTGGCCAGGATTGAGAAGGACTATTGGAGATCTCACAGCCCTTGCCCACTGTTGCCTACCATGATGGAGAAAGGCGGTGAAGGTTGCCCCTCCCCCTGTGCGGGGAGGCTCCAGGACAAGCAGGTGGCAGCCAGAGCCAAAGGGGAGGTTGTCCTAGAACCCACCATCCCCCAAGGGGACCCATCCCCAGCATCCCAGCCCCTCCAGGGGCCCAGGTGAACCTCCCTTACCCTCTGGGCCGTGCTCCACTAAATTCAGCTCGGGGATCCAGGCTGGGCTGACGATCACAGGAAACAGCCTGTTCTTAAACTTCATCTCAATGCCTCAAGGGAAACGGGAAGCCGGAAGTTAGAGGTGTGTGTGTGTGTGTGTGTTTAGGAGCAGTATTAGAAAACATGGGACATTAAAATATGTCAGTAACTACATATTAGAAAACATGGGACATTAAAATATGTCAGTAACTCTCCGAAGCACTACGTATTTTAACTCATTTAATCATCACAACAACCCTGGGAGATACTGTGATTTTCTCTTTATAGACGAAGAAACTGAGGCACAGGGAGATTAAGTTTCTTGCCCATGTTACACAGCTAAGCATGGGCAGATTTCAGTATTTGAGCTATTATTAGAGTTGGGATATAACTAATAATAACACGAAAGTTTAACATTCAGAGAAAAAGGAACATTGAGAGAAAAACTTCAAATCTGCTAATCAAGGTAGAAACTCTATGGACAGACTCGCCCTGTTCCTCAGACTCAATTACCCAGCACCTCTCCCAGCCTCGCCCATGGGCCGGTAGAGGGAAAAGATAAAAAGGAAATGACTGTGCATCGCCCCATGTCCTCCCTCTCACGTGCTGTTTGGGATTTCTGAAGGAGGCCCAGGCTCTGGGGAGTCTGACCCGTCTGAATACCAGCTCCCAGGACAAAGAACGTAGATGGAGACAGAAAGTCTTAAGTTTCTCTCTACACCCAGCTTCCCCAACACCTGCCCCAGCGTGAGTGGTTACTCTGTTGGGTCTGTATAAGGAAGGAAGAGGTGGAGCCGATGGAGTGATCTTAAAAAATTATTTCTAACTTGAAGCTTATAAAATCTCTGGGAATTCCTTTCTCTAAGAATCTAACTTGGCTCAGGATGTTTATGGCTCATGACAAGGAACCTGTCACATGGCAAAGATCTTGAAGATTCTTCCATCCAGTCATTCCCCACTTTAACTCATGCTACCCGGGACCATGGCTATATGGGCCATAGGATCGCATCACCTGAGGCAGATCTCACCCTGCCATCCAGGTGTCACAAAACTGGCTGGGGACTCTGTATGAACCAACCAAATCCAACCTGTGGGAGACTCGTGGCTCTGGTTCTGGAAGGACCCTGGGTTTTGGTTGGTTCTGCAGCCACAGAGAAGAGAGCTTGGCACGGTTCTGTGCTGATGGAGCACAGAGCTGGCCATGCCCTGCAAGCATGTGTGTGGTACAGAGTCCCCAGCCACAGAGGACCTCTGGTATGTCAAGTTTCCCCCAAACCAGAGGCCCTCTGTGGCAGACCTCGGCTGTGCCAGTCTTCCCCTTCCAGCCTTTCTGGGCCTGGGAACCAGCAAAGTGGATATGGGCCAAGCCCAGCTTAGAAATGGATGGAGATGAGCACGGCCTTGGGCAGCTCTGCTCCAGTCCCTTCACGCACCAGGAGAACTGCACAGCTCGAGTCTCCCTGACCTGTTGGCATATTGTGGGCCTCGTGTCCCAGGTGGAGGCACCACCAGGACAGGTAGCCATGGTCATGGGCAACACAAACGATCACCCTTGGATATCTCCTCTCCTTTGCCTTACCACAGCACCCCCAGAAAAGGGTGGAGAAGAGAGTGACATGTATGGAACCCCTAGCATCCATCAGGCACCAGCCTGGACAGTTTACCTACATCGCTCCCTCCTGCCTCTGACTGGGAAGACATGTGAGGGAAGGAACTGTGTCCAGTACATCCTGGCACCCAGTCCCTCCCAGGGTCCCTGGCACAGAGCTGGCTCTTTATAAATGTCTATGGAAAACAGTCAACAAGGATCTCAGTTAATACTCAGGACAACTCTTGAAGGAGGCATTATTGACCCCACACGTGAAATGGGAAAATGAGAGCAAGGGAGGAGACGTCATTTTTCTGAAGACCCAGGGGTTGAAACAGGTCTCCAAAGCCAGGAGTTTTACATAAGTTCAAGGGCCCAGGGTTCCTCAGTGGGTCCCTGGCCCCCAGTCAGGCCCCTCAGGCTCTTACCGATCTCCGTGTTCCCCACCACCAGCTTGGCCTCGGGGTGCTGCGCCTTGAGGTCCAGTAGCTCCTTCAGGGTGGAGGCCTGGATCCAGGTCACACGCTCCCCTTCAAAACGTAGCTGCTTCCGGGGCGCATCTTTCAGCCTCTGGAAAATGCCGTTTTCCAATGAGCTGTCTCCTTCTCCCCACTCCATTCCCACCGCCATTCCCATGGCCCTGCTTCAGGTCCACAATGGGACCAACTCTTCTATGGACTTGTTTACTACTGAATTCAAAATGAAAATACTTGCCAAAGAGAAGGGAGGAAAACTGCATGGATGGAGGCAGGAACTAGGTTGCAGCTCTTACATATATTAGCTCACTGAGCCATCAGAAGACTCGGTAAAGGAGGCATTGTGAGCCACATCTTGTATAGGTAAGGAAGTTATGTGGCCTGCCAAAGGTCACTAGTCACAAGGCAACCTGGACTGTCCCCACTATCTCCAGAAGGAGCAGTGCACAAGGTGTGGGCGGAGATGGGGCAGCAAAGGAAGGGGTGTCAAAGGGAATGCAATGCAGAGCTGGTCCCAGTGCATGAGGGGTGATGCTGGGGAAGAAAACCCCAAAATCACACTGACGGTTTCAAGGTTGCACAATCTAGAGGAGGATATGCTGGCGGCCTGCTGCACAGCCCTTCTCTCTGGCCCTTGAACTCAGGGAGTCCTTGTGTGCTCAACAGCCCCTGAGAAATCTGCACTTGAGAAGCTCTGAGGGTGGCTTGATTCTTTCCTCGCCACAAATGTTGGCGTGAAGGAACCAAATCAAGGGAAGAAAGGGGGTGTGAGAGGTGTCCTTAAAGCAGAGCTGCAGGCCTTGGGTGTGTCCTTTGAATCCAGCTTTGCTTGTTTGTTTGTTTATCAAATGGACTATTTGCTTGGGGGGCTTTTTCATTAGATTTAGCCAGGAGGCCAGCAGATACTTCTGGAGCCCCTGTTATTATACACAGGGCACCAGAGAGATCCACTTCCTGTCCTCAGAGTGACCGTGTGAGAAGGAGAGAAATGTAGGTCCCTATAGGAGCACATGAAAGAGGGACTTGCCCCTGGGTGTCAGAGAAAGGAAGGCAAATTCAGGCTGAGACCTGAAGGACAAGGAGAATACAACGTTCCCAGGGGGTATGAAATAAAGCAGGTCTCCAGGGGGCTCATGGCACAGAGCCTCAAGGGGCCTTTCCTTGGGGCATCACCTACCAGCAACTCTGGTGGGAAGATGGGCTCCTGGGTAGGATCCAAGGGCATGAACTCCTCTGGGTTGAATAAACATGGAGACTGAGTGACCTGCTGGGAAAGGGAACAGATGTGTGGTACAGTATCTCCCTGTTAAAATGCCCCATAGGACCAATGCAGCCCTTTGTCCAAGCAAGCTCACTCACAGCCCCCGGCAAGCTGGTAGAGGGGCAGGCAGCTCCTGGATGCAGGAGCAAGGTCTTGCCAGAGGACCCAGGGCTAATGTGCACAGTCTCCACTCTCTCAGTCTGGGCTTAACTGTTTCCTCTTCCAGCCACCCTTGCCAAGAGTACAGAGAGAGACCACTGGCTCCTTTGAACTGCGACTGGCCCCCAGATTTTCAGGGAGAGAAGGGCCCACTTACTGTGTCGTCTTTCTTCTGGTTCATGCAGCAGTTTGGGTTGTCCACATTCCCTCCACAGCACCCACCATCCTACAGAAATGACCAACGTTCACACAAAAATATTTGCAAAGAGTTTCACGGAAGCGGAAGAACCTACATTATTAATTTCTAGTGAAATCCAGCTCTGACACCCACTCCAGCATCAATAGTATTAGTAGATACCCTGTCCCATCCATTTGCCTTTGCATAGAGGTAAGGCCTCTGCTTTAACTTCCTCTTGCTTGGTTAATGTAGATTAAATAACTTGTGAATAAACAAATAAGATCTCTCCTGGAAACAGCAGGGAAAGTTAATGTTAAGAACATCCTATATAATAAAAGGGTAATATGCAAATAGATCGAAATGCAGAACAACCAACCAATCAAAGCGTGATATGCTAATAATATGCTAAACATGCTCAACTGCTCACTATGACATGCACTGACCACCAGGGGACAGACAGCCAACTGGTCAAACAGTCGCTATGACGTGCACTGACCACCAGGGGGCAGATGCTCCAACTGGTAGGTTAGCTTGCTGCTGGGGTCCAGCCGATTGGAACTGAGATGGGCTGGACACACCCTGGAGCCCTCCCGTGGTCCTTCCCAGTGGGGTCCTTCAGCCTGGCCTGCACCCTCTTGCAATCTGGAATCCCTCAGGGGATGTCAGAGAGCCGTTTTCAGCCTGATCCCGCAGGCCACTCCCCTTAGGAGGGCGCCAGAGGCAGGGCTCATGGCTGGCGAGTGCGGCTGCAGCAGCTTGAGCCTCTCCCAATCGGGACTGATTGGGTGTGAGCCCACAGCAGGCACAGTGGGGCTGGGATGAGCAGGAGCGACAGGTATGAGCTGCAGGTGGCATTGGACTGCGGGTTTCAGCCCGATCCCTGCAGGCCATCCAGAGGGACCCGACCCATGCACAAATTCGTGCACCGGGCTTCTAGTTTCTCCATAAAGATAGGTCGTCCTATTTTATCAAAACATTTCTTTATGTCCATCTCCCTCTTCAGTGCTGCTCCCTTAGGAAGAGGGACAGAAGTTCCCTTGGTTCTCTCAGCACTCAAGAGCCCCCTCTTTTAGATCCACCAAGTTCTTGTCTGGGCACCTCCCAGGTAGGAGGAGTCTTTGTGGGGCTCCTAATGAGAATGTCCAAGACTGCTTGTGGGTCCAGAGCTGTGTCTAGCAAGTGTGCCTGGGCCTCACCACGGCTGATTAGACATCTTGCTAGAAAGCTAAGCGCTCTTTATTCCTCATTATGGGCCTGTTCCAGTCTGATGGCCCATTACCTCTGGGGAAAGGACTTGCCCAGGACCTCTCAGGGTGCCAATAGCAGAACACAGAGGAGAGCCCACCTGACTGATGTGTCCCAGAGAAAGCAGGACTCTGAGCTCAGGACCCCACGGGACACTCCAGAATCATGGAATTGTACTGAGAGGCCAAGTGAGGGGAACTTCCAGGCACAGCCCGGGCACATTTCCAGGGCAGCCAATTCCTGGAGGAGCGGACCGGGGCAGCCCCTCTGCACATGAATCACGGGAGACACACTTCTATCCTGACATTTCCCGAAGGATGAGTCACAACCTATTTTTTTTTCCAAGAAAGCTCTCAGAGGGCCAGGGTGTGGCCTTTGAGAACTGGAAGGCCCTGGCAGACTTGGCATTGGGAGAGAAAACCTCTCTTGCCTTGACCCTCTGCAACTCTGTCCCAAGTACAGACCCCTCTGGCATTCACAGCTTTGCCGTCAGATCTCAGAGCTGCCCTGGTTTGAACCTCTCCACCCCCACCTTGCCCTTGCCCTTGCCCTTTCTATTTAGACAAGAAGGGAGGAAAGAAGGAAGGAAGGAAGGGAGGAAAGAAGGAAGGAAGGGAGGAAGGTTGGTTCCTATAATGCCTCTTCTCATCTTTCTTCTCGGAGAAGGAGTGATGCAGGGAGTCACCAGGTCCCGAGTGAAGTGAGGGGCACCCAGTGCTGGTGGGAAGGATGTATTTCACAGACGCACATTTTTCCCGGGCATTGAATGCCAACACATTCTTTCTTAAATCTTTGTTCTTGATAATTCATTGACGTTCTTATGACATAAACAATTGTGATGGACAATGTGTCACTGCCCTCAAGGTCTACTGAGGCTGGATAAGACTGCTTTCCCCCCTGCAGGGATTTCCACTTTTCTCAGGAGGCTGAGACACTGAGCTCAGGGTTGTTTTTATGGTTCCTTCCCTTCCTTGCTTGCTGCTGGATGGACACTGTCATTCCTCACTGGGAACAGTGTGCCTCCCTCTAGAAGATGCCCCTCACCCTTTTCTAGTATGTGCCATGGGCGTGAAGACAAGATAGCCAGGTCTGTTAGAACTGTGTGTAAAACAGGAGTGAAAAGGCTCTGTCTGGCAGGTTTGCTCAGTGGTTAGAGCGTGGGACCCACAGACCAAAGAGTCACGGGTTCGATTCTGGTCAAGGGCACACACTTCAGTTGCAGATTCAATCCCCAGCCCTGGACAGGGTGCTAGCAAGAGGCAACCAATTGAAATGTCTCTCTCATGTCAAAGTTTCTCTTCTTCTCTCGCTCTCTCCCTCTCTCTCTCCCCTTTTTCCCCTTCCCTTCCACTCACTCTAAATATCAATGGAAAAAATATCCCCATTTCTCAGGTGAGGATATTTTTTTTAAAAAGAGTGAAAAGGCTCTGAATAAAGGCTGGGGGTCTCTAAGGAGTTATTCACATGAGCTTCCAAGGACACTGTGTGCAGGCCATGTTGGCTGCTCAGAGAACTCAGCTCAGCTCAGCTCAGCTCTGCTCCACACTGACCGGCAGCTGGACAGAGGGATGCACCACCAAATACTGGAATCAGGACCCAGTTCAACCCTCCAAAGGAGCATAATTATCAGCTACACTCAAAAGCCCTTCTCTTTTGAAAAACTAGGAGGGCTGGTTACATTGTTCCTCTTTGAGCAGCCGCCTATGAAATACATTCATGGACAAGATTAACAATTCCTGGTTCTCAAAGAAGCCTGCACCATTGATAAAGATCAAGTATTAAGTCATGGAAGAAATGGACCGGCATCGTGACTTATAGCTGCCACTTACTGAATACTTAAGATATGCCCAGCCTTGTTCTGGGGACTTTGCAAGAGGTACTTTCAACATTCATGACAAGGTAGGTGTTATTATAATCCACATTCTAGAAACAAGGCCATTTGCCCAATGCCATGAACCAGTTAAGTGATGAAATGGAATTTGAACCCAGGTCTGCAAACTCTAGGTCTGAGCTTTCAATCATTTTTCTCAGAACCCACACCTCCTAATTCCTCTCAGGGTGTGGTGTCTTCCATCCTTATGAGCCCCACTTCCATCTCCACCCCTGTGAATTATTTGCATGAAACTCTCCTTTTTGTAATGCACTTACCCAACAGGTCAGCAAAAAGCTGAATCACACTGAGAGGATGAATCTCACTGAGAGGAGGTGTGTGACTGGAGTCAGGATCAACCTGACCCAGTTGGAGAATCAGGTAAAAACTGAGGAGATTAAGGCAAGAAAGGAGAGGCCAGCCGTGCGTCCTCCTTGCCAGGTGGCAGCTGTGTGCCTGTGTTTATATAAGTGATGCCCACACACCTGGCTGTGGCTTCCCACTCAGCATTCTGTGAACACTGCAGGGCTTCGCAAAGTGGCGATTTGATTAGCAGTTTCATCAGCCCGGCAGAGTGCCAACTGCAGAAGGCAGCCAGGAGAGGAAAGGACGAGGCGCCTGGGTGTGGAGTCATTCAGCACCTGTACTGTGGCCTGAGCAGGCCAGTCTCCAAGGAAGGCTGCCAAGCCTAAACGCCCTGGAGGAAATTAGTTCTTGGGCAACATGCCTCTTCTAGGAACCAATTCCCCAGGTAGCCACAGTGGGAGGACCAGCCACCTGGCCATCTTATCTCTCTTCTCTGTAATGCAGAGGCCCTTGGCATCCCTCCCAACTGTGATTCCAGGGTGTTGCTGCTTCAGGAGCAGGGCCACTGATGTCCTGGGGGCCCCACTTACCCTGGCAAAGGTGCGGAAGCCCTGGATGATGGGTCTGTAGCCTGTGCAGCGGCACAGGTTTCCTGTGAGACAAGGGAGCAGATGCGATGTCAGTGCAGGCTCCAGGGCAAGTGAGGGGCTCTGGTTGAGCTCGAGGCTCAGATGCCTTCTGCATATTCTGTTTTCTCTTCCTAGAATGCCCCTCCTCCTCCCTTGTGCTTCTTCCAGGAAGACTTCCTGGAATGCCCTAAGTGCTTCCATGGTGCCTAGTCATCGTTTTATGAGTGAAACTCTCTCTCCCTCAGAGTATGAACTCCCTGGAGTAGGGATGGTGTCTTTTATCCCCATGACCCTTGTTCCCTGTATAGTGCCTGGCTCATGATAGGACTCAATATAACTGGTTGAATAAATGATGAACTGAGATGGTGAATGGAAGGGGGAGTCTTCTCTATTCAGTTCAGAGAAACAGACACCTGGCTCAGGCTCCTAGGCCCCTGTACCGAGGGAATATGGGAAGCCATCCCTGCCCGAGCTCAGAATCCTGGCTGCCTTCTCAGATGGGCCTTTGCCCTACAGAGTCCTGTCCTGGTAAAAGCTGAGATGGAAGGAAGTGATATCACTAGGCCCTGTGGAGTTTCCAAATGGTCTCCCCACTGCCACCCACCCCAGTGCAGGGGAGGGCAGGAAGACACCTTGGGAAGATGAACACTCAGGCAAGCTGTCTCCAACCCACCTGTGTGCTCCTCAAACTAAGAGAGGCCAGCCCTCCAGCAGATCTTAGCCAACACGTGCGGGTAGGCTGAGCTTCTTCTCCTAAGGGCAGTGCCTCCGACTCCTGGCCCATTCCCGGCTTCCACTCGGGCCCTGCACTGACCCTCTCAGAGCCCCATCTGCCACCCTACCTCCTGGGCTGTGCCAGGGGCCCGTACCTTGGAAGGAATTCTCGATCTCCTCCACAGTGGGCTCGGGCTGGTTCCGGAGCAGCGTGTACATGCTCATGACCATGCCGGGGGTGCAGAACCCACACTGGGAACCGTGACTTTTGGCAATTCTCTCCTAAAAGGGAAAGATGACATGAACACCTCTGTTGGCAGAACCCCTCTCAGACTTGCCATGTGACTCAACTGAAGCCAGGCCACATCGACAGGCAGAGTGGGCAGCAGGCACTGCACAGAGTCAAATCCTAGTGCCACCACTTGCCAACTCTGGCCTTGGACACATCACTGAGCCTCTCTGAGCTGCAGGTCCCTCGTCCTGGTACTTACCTCTAGACCTGTGGTGAGGATTCAACGAGATAATTCACAAAAACTCTTACCATTATACCTGGCATACATGGGAATTCAAGCAGTGTTCGCTATTAGTAGGAAAGGCCCTTCAGAGAAGAGTGACTATTAGAGCCAGAAGCATCTTCTCACCCTCCATTCCCTTCAGTGAGCAGATGAGGAAGCAGGTCCAGAGATTAAGAGATTTACCCAGAGACACACACAGTGAACAGAAGAGCTGTGTCACCTTCTGTTACCTACACGACCCTGCAATCCACCTCAACCAGCCTTTGTTCAGAACCAACTGAATGCATCTTATTCCAAACTAGAATACCACTGTCTAGTGGTAATCCTCGACATCCAATGGGGACCTAAGATCTGAGAAATGGATCATATAGAACATGTCATATGCATTGACTATCACAAAATTTTCATTCAAACCTGCAAGATTTTCATTACAAGGAGATTTTCCACATTGTTGTTGTTGTTGTTATTATTATTATTATTATTATTATGTCTCTTAAGAGTCTCTCTTGGCACTTCCATTAGGTAAAATTATTAGAATATTGTATCCCCAATGCCTAGCATATCTATTCATTCATTTTATGAATAATTACTGAGAAACTATTATGTGCCAGGCATGGTAGGGGACCAGACAGTGAAGAAGAGAGATAAGGTCTCTGGTCTCATGAAGCTCATGTCCTGGTAGGAAAAATATTGACACACACAAAACCTAAATTCCAGGAGGAGATCAGCACTATGTAAGAATTAGTTCAGGATGGCAGGACCCTGAGTGAGTAAGGCTCCTCGAACTGGTCAGAAGTGGTTGCTCTGAAAAGGTGACTTTTAAGTTGAATTTAATAACAATTTGGATCAGGGACGAGTGTATTCCAGTCAGAAGGAACAGCATGTGCAAAGCCTGGTGTGCTAGAGTGACTAAAGGGTCAGTGTGGATGGAACCTGCTGGGACAAGAGACATTCTGGCAGAGATCACGCAGCTCCTCGTAAGCCGTGGTCAGGACCCAGATTTTTATTCTGGGTGTGATGGGAAGCCATAATGGGATAAGATCTAATTAATGTTTTTAAAGAATCTTCTGGCAGTTGGGTGGGGAGTGGGTTGTAGGGGGCAACAATAGAAACAGAGGATCAGGCAAGAGGGGATGGCGGCTCAGACCAAGCAGTAATAGGGAAACAGAGAAAATGGAGGTGTCACTCTAGGATTGGGAAGTAAACACTACTTCTGGATGGAGTGGGGGTGGCGTAAAAGAGAAGGCATCAAGGTGACTGCTAGATGTTTGTGTTGAGCAAGTGGATGGATGCTTTTGCCATTGTCTCTGATGGAGACAGACTGAGGAGGAAAGGAGTAGGGAAAGAATGGGCTTTTGTTACATTTGAGACTAGACACCATGTAGTGATGCCAAGTGGGCAGCTGGAAATCTGAACCTAATCTCTGAGGAGAGGTCAAAGCTGAAGATATAAATATGTGTACTGTTCACATGTAGACGGTATTAAACTCACATGGGAAGGATGTGAAGATGGAGAAGGATAGGGCCCGGGCAGGAGCCCTGGGGACCGGCAGCCACAGGGCCTGAGCAGAGAGGACCAGTGCATGGAAATGGGAGGAGACTGAGGGGAGTGTAGTGTCATAGAAACCAAGATAAAAAACTGGGTAGACAAGGAAAAGTGGAATCTAGCTCTACAGCTTATCTGGGAGCCAAAATAGGAGCATGGGGAATAAGGATTTGTGTCACTGGAAAGGCATGGGGTTTAGCCTAATTATGCAGATATAATCTCAGTATTAAAACTGTTCGTGCTTTCTTTCATCTATTTGTCTCAAAGATGATTATAAGCCCTAATGAACCTTCTCACATCTCCTTCAGGTTGGACAAGTTTAGCAATTTTCCCTTTTCCTGCCTAAGCTAAGAATGAAGTCACAGAGGTGGAGCAATACCACCCCCACCCTGCACTGGCCTCACCTGGCTGGTCCCAGAGGCTCCTCCAAGGAGTATAACCAGCTTGCTCAACCAGAGGCCCTGGTTCCCACATTCACGTCGGTGTCCAAGGACGGCATGCTCTGGACAACTCGTCTCCCCGAATGGTCAAGGCAGGACAAAGACCTGGGTGTAGCTCTGGCACCCTTTGTGATTGTAATCTCCCAAAGACCTCCCTGCCTCAGTTTCCCCAAACAAAAAGCACCGGGAATAATGGCCTTTCCTTCCCTCAGTGCTCTGCTCCCACGCGTGCTCCGTTCCACTTCACCTGAGAGCATTCTGCTTCTCTCCACAAAACCTCCCAGACTACTGCCCACTCTACCCAAAAGCGTTCCCAGTTTCAATCTGTTCCCGGGGGGTCTGGTAGCATCATGAAGAAAGCCTTGGTCAGACCCTTGAATGTCTCTGTTCTCTTATTCAGGCCTTGTTGACCTGCGTTTAATGAGGATGGAGGCCTAGCAGCCCACATTTGTATTATCTGCGGGTGGCAGGTGAGAGGTGCAATGGAATTGCCACTCGAGGGGGCAGGGAGTAGGTGGGCTTTTGATCAAGGGACACGGAGCACTTGGAATCTTGAATCTGGGAAGGCAGGGGGTTTCCCAAGCATATTCAAGCTCAAGGTGAGGAAGTTCCCCCACCTCTCCTCCCTCCAGTTCTGGTGCAGCTGGACTATCCAGCCATCAGATCCAGTTGACCTCTTGGTCCCCTTGGAGTCATGCAGTGTTACGTTCGCCCCGCCACAGGAGAGAGCTGCAGCATGGTGCCTCCTCCTTTTTCTGTCTCACAGCCCAGTCCCCACCCCCCACCCCTAAGGAGATGGGGAAGTGGCCCGGCCATAATGCCTCCTTTGCCCAGGGGTGACAGCCCAACAACCCAAAGCAAATCTGTAGCTTTGTCATGAGCTCCCTTTGCTCTGGTTACCTGCACGGGATGCAGCCTGGACTTGGTGCTTCCTATCCCTTCCACAGTCGTCACGGCAACATGGTGCAAGGAACAGATGGGGGCCAGGCAGGCATTGGCAGAAAAGTGGCTGCAACCCCAGATTAAGGTCATTCCATTGTCCATTCAGGCCATCGGGATGGACCTGACTGAGTGCAGGGCCTGGGAGACTTTGTGATGCTGTGTCATTTCTTTCACTCTACATTATGTCCTTTTCTCTTCTACAGGTGTTCTTGCCTCTCCACCCAAGACCCTGACCAAGGGACAAAGGACACTTTGCCCCCACTCCCCCCTGGTGAGGCCTGAACCCTCCAGCATTTGGGGGTCAGGCAGCAGGGCACCCTATGCCTCCCAGCTGGAGCAAGGGAGCCAGGGGCACTTTCAGATGCCTCTTACTCAGCCCGACCCTGGAGGCTGAGTTAAGGGGAAGTTTCTGACAGGTGCCAGGCCCAACATGTGCTCCTCTCTCTATAGGGCCCTTCCTTCACTTCTTTAATTTCAGTACCTCCAGGCACTTTTGCTTTCCTGTTTTCACCCACCTCTACCTCCCCCATTTCTCAGGGGACATGAGATACCAACCCCTTAGAGCTTGCTTACATCCATTCCTTTATCCATCATTCATTCACATGATCAGTTATTGATTGCCAGCCATATACCAGGCACTCTACTGAGGGCTGATAAGTAAAGGTGAATAAGATGAAATCTCTGTTCTTTAATCATTTGCAGTCAACCAGGAAAATATAAGCCAGTGTGAAGGTGAAATTTAAATATCTTATGATCAGTGCTCAGGAGGGCTGTGCACAGAGCACTATGGGACTAGCTCAGACAAAGGGCACCTAACACAGTTTAGGAGATCAAGAACGGCTTCCTGGAGGAGGTGGTATTTTCCGAGTCCTAAAGACAGCAGTGCATCTTTGGCCTCCCAGAAGGAGCCATGTACAGAAGTCCTGGAAGAAAGGATATTCAAAAAGACTTGGAAAACAGCTTATGCAAAGACTAAGAAATTAGTGGGAATGGAATGTTAGTTGTTCACAATTGTCTCTGCATGAGGGACTAGGATGCACTGATGAATGGAGTGCTGGGTCCATGGAAAAAGAAAACTGGAGAGGAAAGATGGGGTATATTGTGAAGGGCTTCATGTGCTGAGCAAAGAGATTGGACTTTATCCTGGGGGTGATGGAGACCTATTGGAGGATTTCATGGGATGTGAAATGAGACAGGATTTTAGAAAGGTCACATGTGCGTGCGCGCACACACACACACACACACACACACTCACACGCTCACTCACTCACTCACAAGCTGACTGCTGCTTCATAGTCCTCACATGGGCAATCAGCCAACAGGCAAAGGATACATGATCTTGTTCTGGAGACGATCATACTTGGAAAGCATCACGGTGCAAGCTCCACAGCCCCCTTCTCCACAGCCCAGCTTGGTCCCGCTCAGCCCCACTGAGTGGTCAAGGGTTAAGGAACATGAACTCAGAGAAAAAGAGTCTTTGCTGGGCGGCTGGGAAGTACTGGGCAGAGCTTCGAGTGTAGAGCCATCCACTGTCACACACAGGCCCCTCTACCAGGGAGGCAGCAGACCCACACGGCCTCCTCCTCATCAGAGAGGCTGCACTGACTCCAGGAGGCAGGGATGGGGCCATGCACTTGACTACTAGAAACTTCTCTTGTTGTCATGTCAGGGTCTTCCAGGCATGGCCTTATAGCCCCCCAGTCCTGTGATCTCCCTAGGCAAGAGATTTGAGCACCTCAAAATCTGAGCATGTGGGCAGCTGTCACATCTGCCCAGCCAGGCTGCCATGAAGTCACTCGGACCCAGAGAGAGACATTGATCTGTCCTGGGATTTGCTGAGTCCCAGCTTTTTATCCTGAACCTTTGAGGCTGATGAAATCCAGGCACCCAAATTAGGGCTGGGCCTGGCCTTTTAAATATCCAGTCCATAGAACATGTGAAGGGAAATTAAAAGGAAGATATTTTTGAGGTCAGGGAACAATGTCTTACACATACTTGCAGAAATAAATAATCTGATACTTTGCAGGCTCACTTCTGTGGGTGTGGAAACAATCCTTTGTTGTCCCCAAATATGTCACTGGGATCAGCCACTGGATATTCCTGCCTCTGGGAACAAGAGGGGTCTGTTGACAGAGGTCAGGATGAGCATCGTCCTGACAACAGACCCCTGGAGAGTTTCCAACACAGGTAGCAAGTGAAGAGCATGGCTCTACGCTTTAGTCTAGGCTGTGCCAATGTTTGCCCAGAATGCATGAGTGAGAAGGTCCCTCAACATGTGCAGACCTCACTTCCTCCTCTGCCAGAGGCATTGCTGTGGGGACCAGTGAGATAACCCACGGAAATCACCTTGAACTCCACCTGGACATAGTAAGTGTTCATTAAATGTCACTCCTGTTATATTTTTGTGATTGTTTTTGTTCCAGGGTCTCAGAATATTTTCCTACCCTGAAAGAACAAACGTTACAAGGGCTCATTATAAAATATGGGGATGTTGCCGAAACCGGTTTGGCTCAGTGGATAGAGCGTCGGCCTGCGGACTCAAGGGTCCCAGGTTCGATTCCGGTCAAGGGCATGTACCTGGGTTGCGGGCACATCCCCAGTAGGAGATGTGCAGGAGGCAGCTGATCGATGTTTCTTTCTCATCGATGTTTCTAACTCTCTATCTCTCTCCCTTCCTCTCTGTAAAAAATCAATAAAAATATATTTTTAAAAAATAAAATAAAATAAAATAAAATATGGGGATGTAAAGTACAGCATAGGAAATACAGTCAATAATATTGCAATAACTATGGATGGTGCCAGATAGGCACTGGACATATTAGGGGGAGGGGGAAAGAGGAACACTTTATAAAGTATGTGATTGTCTAACCACTATGCTCTACACCTGAAACCAATCCAAAATAATATTGAATGTCAACTGTAATTTAAAAATAAATAAGTAAATAAAATCTTAACAATGTTTGGGGGCTCTTACAGGTACCCTCCCCACACTGAATGAAGAGCAGAATCTGAAATCCCTGTCAGGTGTCCCCTCCCCAAGCCTCCGGCACTGTCATTTCCACAATGGGCGGCACCTCTACATAGTTCCCCACCTCAGGTTTCCCTTCTCCAACACACACAATGCTTCCTCTGACTTTCTCTCCACCTTCTCTGAGCTGGAAACTTTCCCCAGGAAGCCCATTTAGGTCTCAGGTAGAGATGGGCTAACGATAGTCTGGCTCCACTGAGTGGGAATGACCATGAAGCTGGCCAGGGCTAATGAGTGCCTATGGGAGCTGCTTGTTTTTCAGGCCCAGGGTCAAACCTTGGCTTCAGTAGAGTCTTCACTGGAAGAGATCTTAAGGAGCATCAAGAAAGATCTTCCAGAGAACCAAGAATGATCTTCCAGAGAACCAAGATGGCAACATAGGTAAACACCTGTACTTGATGCCTCTCACAACCACATCAAAATTATAACTAAAAGACAGAACAACTATCATCCAGAACCACTGGAAAGCTGGCTGACTGGAAGCACTACAACCAGAGAGGTAAAGAAGAAAGCCCATTGAGACTGGTAGGAGGTATGGAGAGGCGGAATGAGCTGGCACCTGGGTGCACTAATTTTTTAATCAGGAGGGAGATACAAGCTCCAGCTTGCTCTGAACTCCAGTTCTGGACAAAACTCTGGTGGACCCAGACACATATGGGGAGAAACTGGACTGTCTGGCATCAGGGCAGGAACACGAGGGAAGCTTTCTTTCAGACAGAAATGCTCACAGTGGTCATTGTTCCTGCGCTGGGACCTCTCTGGTGCAGGACTGACTGGCAGCCATTGCTGTTTGCTCCACCCTGGAGATTCCCTGAGACCCAACCCCACCCAATTTACAACCCCACCCAAGCTATGTGCAGCAGCTTTTACATATGAATGGCCTGTCCTTTCTCAGCCTAAAACCTAACAGGCATCTGGGTCAGGGAGCCCCAAAGCTAACAAAAGAAGGCCCAAGGCCAGCAGCAGCAGCCTGCCTTGCTTCACAGCTGGGCCTCATCTGGGCACTTCCAAACCCAATACAAAGAGGAAGAATCTGCAGATCTCTCTGTAGTTCCTGCTGGTTGGTCCCAGGCAGTGGCTGACTTTGTACCTCCTTGGAGATACAAGAGCCAGTGTACCCAGTGGTCAGTGTGAGACCATACCAGATTACAACTCTTCACATCCATAAGTGACACATTCAAGGGGCAGAAAAAGCATTTGACAAAATTCAACACCCATTTTTGATAAAAACTCTCAGCAAGGTGGGAATAGAAGGATCATACCTCAACATAATAAAAGCCATATATGACAAACCCACAGCCAACATCATACTCAATGGACAAAAACTAACACCATTTCCCCTAAAAACAGGAACAAGACAGGGATGCCCACTCTCACCACTCCTGTTCGACATAGTACTGGAAGTATTAGCCATTGCAATTAGACAAGAAGAAGAAATAAAAGGCATCCAAATTGGAAAAGAGGAAGTAAAACTGTCCTTATTTGCAGATGACATGATATTATACTTAAAAAACCCTAAAGACTCCATCAAAAAACTATTAGACTTAATAAAAGAATTCGGCAATGTAGCAGGATACAGAATTAACGCCAAGAAATCTATGGCATTTCTATACACCAATAGTGAACTTGCAGAAAGAGAGACTAAAAAAGCAATCCCATTTACCATCTCACCAAAAAAATTAAGCTACCTAGGAATAAACTTAACTAAAGAGGTAAAAGACCTCTACTCAGAAAACTACAGGACGTTGAAAAAAGAGATAGAGGAAGACATAAAGAGATGGAAGAACATACCATGTTCTTGGATTGGTAGAATCAACATCATTAAAATGTCCATACTGCCCAAAGCAATCTATAAATTCAACGCACTTCCCATTAAAATACCAACGGCATATTTCACAGACCTAGAACGAACTCTCCAAAAATTCATCTGGAACAAAAAACGACCCCGAATAGCTGCAGCGATCCTGAGAAAGAAGAAAGTAGGTGGGATCTCAATACCAGATATCAAGCTGTATTACAAAGCCACTGTTCTCAAAACTGCCTGGTACTGGCACAAGAACAGACATATAGATCAATGGAATAGAATAGAGAGCCCAGAAATCAGCCCCAACCAATACGCTCAATTAATATTTGACAAAGGAGGCAAGAACATACAATGGAGTCAAGACAGTCTCTTCAATAAATGGTGCTGGGAAAATTGGACAGATACATGCAAGAAAATGAAACTAGACCACCAACTTACACCATACACAAAAATAAACTCAAAATGGATAAAGGACTTAAATATACGACCGGAAACCATAAAAATACTAGAAGAATCCAAAGGCAACAAAATCTCAGACCTATGCCGAAGCAATTTCTTCACCGATACAGATCCTAGGGCATTGGAAACTAAAGAGAAAATAAACAAATGGGACTACATCAAAATAAAAAGTTTCTGCACAGCAAAAGAAACCATCAACAAAACAACAAGAAAGCCCACTACATGGGAGAACATATTTGCCAACATTATATCTGATAAGGGCCTAATCTCCAAAATTTATAGGGAACTCATACAACTTAACAAAAGGAAGATAAACAATCCAATCAAAAAATGGGCAAAGGACCTAAATAGACACCTTTTAAAAGAGGACATTCAGAAAGCCAAGAGACATATGAAAACATGCTCAAAGTCACTAATCATTCGAGAGATGCAAATCAAAACAACAATGAGGTACCATCTCACACCTGTCAGACTGGCTATCATCAACAAATCAACAAACGACAAGTGCTGGAGAGGATGTGGAGAAAAAGGAACACTTGTGCACTGCTGGTGGGAATGCAGACTGGTGCAGCCACTATGGAAGACAGTATGGAGTTTCCTCAAAAAGCTGGAAATGGAACTCCCATTTGACCCTGTGATCCCACTTCTAGGAATATATCCCAAGAAACCAGA
Organism: Myotis brandtii; assembly: GCF_000412655.1. Taxonomy (NCBI): domain Eukaryota; kingdom Metazoa; phylum Chordata; class Mammalia; order Chiroptera; family Vespertilionidae; genus Myotis; species Myotis brandtii. The sequence continues at coordinate 1,172,877 of NW_005371933.1, read as the reverse complement.
AACACCAATCAGAAAGGATATATGCACCCATATGTTCATAGCAGCACAATTCACCATAGCTAAGATCTGGAAACCGCCTAAGTGCCCATCAGTAGATGAATGGATTAGAAAACTGTGGTACATCTACACGATGGAATACTATGCTGCTGTAAAAAAGAAAGAATTCTTACCATTTGCAATAGCATGGATGGAACTGGAGAGCATTATGCTAAGTGAAATAAGCCAGTCAATGAAAGAAAAATACCACATGTTCTCACTTATTTATGGATAATTAAGACCATTATAAACTAATGAGCAAAAATAGATACAGAGGCAGAGCAACATCAAACAGACTGTCAAACTACAGCGGGAAGGCTGGGGAGGGTTGGGGTGGCGGGGGGAGGGGGGGTAAGAGATCAACCAAAGGACTTGTATGCATGCATATGAGCATAACCAATGGGCACAAGACATTGGGGGATATGGGAGGCTACGGGAGGGTCAAGGGGAGGAAAAAAAAGGAGACCTATGTAATACTCTTTGTAATACTTTTAGCAATAAAACAATTTTAAAAAATGCCAAGGGCAAAAGACCAAGAAGGAATCTTAAAATCAGCAAGAGAAAAATAGTTACCTACAAGGGAGTTACCATAAGACTGTCAGCTGATTTCTCAACAGAAACTATGCAGGCCAGAAGGGAGTAGCAAGAAATATTCAAAGTGATGGATAGCAAGAACATACAACCAAGATTACTCTACCCAGCAAAGCTATCATTTAGAATTAAAGGTCAGATAAAGAGATTCACAGACAAGAAAAAGCTAAAGGAGTTCATCACTACCAAACCAGTATTATACGAAATGCTGAAGGGTTTTCTTTAAGAACAGGAAGAAGAAGAAGAAAAAGATAAAGATAAAAAATTATGAACAACAAAGTGACAACAAATACATATCTATCAACAAGTGAATCTAAAAATCAAATGAATAAAAAATCTGGTGAACAGAATAAACTGGTGAATGTAATAGAATCAGAGCATGGAAATGGGAGCAGACTGACAATTCTCGGGGTGGGGGGAAAGGGGGTGTGAGGGGCTCAGGAAGAGATTGGAGAAAAATCTTATACCAATGGACAAGGATAGTGGGGGGCGCGAAGGCCTGGGGTGGGGTGGGGACCGGGTGGAGGGGAGCTATGGGGGGAAAAAGAGGAACATCTGTAATAATCTAAACAATAAAGATTTTGAAAAAATGATCTTCCTATTCAATAGCTGAGAATTGCAGACCCAGAGCTCAAATGAGTTGCCAGGGTCACACTGCTGCTGAGGGCAGCTAGAATGCAGGAGTCCAGAGCCCCAATCCAGTGCTCCTTCCTCCACATGCCACAGCCTCCCCAGCAGTCACTAGAAAATGACATGCAACCCAGAGAATGAGTCCCACTGGCCCTCTCCCTCACCCCACTCCAAAGTCAGGATACAGTTTCTTCTCAGGTAGGCCAAAAGGGTTGTTTCTGGATCTGCATTTTTCTCCACCACCTACAAAATAACAGGAAAATATATCATAGGTGTACTTAGCCGTTTTCTTACTGAAAAATTGGTAAAGTTAATGGGGATGTGTTAAATATCTTATGAAAACTAAAGGGTTTTTTCTTAAAAATTCCATAAGAATGGCCATATTAACTACAAGCCCAACTATGTATGTGCTGACATCTTCAATCCTAAGGTTCTACAGTAGGACCCACCACGAGGACTTAGGTGTTGCACCTGCCACGCTGGGCTGACCGAGGCAAAGCTCTCTTTAAATCAAACATTTCACCTCATTTCCAGCTGCCGATCACACCTGTGAATGCCAGGGACAGCTGAGGTGGCAGCATGCAGACCTCTGGGTTTGCCTCCTGGGTGTCCACACTCGGAGAGCAGAGGGCCAATCTGTGGACCTGTGCTCACAGCGGAGTATTGTACGCATTGGGCTATCACAGTCAACAACATTAACACATGTCAGAAAAGGAGGAGAACTCTCCAACCAAACGGCCACAAATGGAATTCCCAATAAAATGGAGGAGGTTGTCTACAGAGTGAAGTGCTAGTTCCCAAAGCAAATTTTCAGAGGAAATCTATGGAAAACCGTTTCATGCCTCCTCACGCATTACCAAGGGTGAAAGGGTTTGGGTGATTTGGGTGGTTAAAGGTAGAGAATTTGTGATGAGGGTTTCTGTAGAGAGCCCTGTGGTATGACTTCCACATCTTCCTAAAGTCAGGAGAGAAGTATCTGCTCACTCCTCATACATCATTAGGGGGCTTTCATAGCACCACACATGAAGCTAGTGTGTGGCCTTTGCAGTACTGGGGAAGCGGTGGTCTGGCCCATCTAAACAGCCAGAGGTAGGCCCACCAGACAGCTGAAGAAGCAGCATCAGTGTTGGGATTGGGGTGCACTCCCAGAGTTCGGGAGAGCAAAGCACATAAAGGGTTGACCATGGACCTAATGGAGGCCATGCATAAGAGAGAGACAAAGAGAGAGAAAGAGAGGGAGAGAGGGCATGCGGAAAGTAGAAAGGGAGAGAGGAAAAGAGAGGGAGAGAGGAAAAGAGAGGGAGAGAGGAAAAGAGAGGGAGAGAGGAAAAGAGAGAGAGAGAGAGAGAGAGAGAGAGAGAGAGAGAGCTGTTTAAATCATTCTCAAAAAAAACAACTACAGGTGATGGGACCTCCAACAGAGTCTGTGCGGAGGGGACCTCCCAAACCAGAGGCTGGGAGAGAGCAGCGGCCTGGGAGGAGCACAGACCCCATGTCAGAGCTCCCACTGAATGTGTCCCCTGGTGGGAAGCCACCTTATCCCAACACCAATCAAATGAAAACCTTCTTGCTGCCCTTACCTCTGTCCTGAACTGAGACTGTGTTCAGCAACTCAGAAATGACCATAGGGTTTCTTGTTAACCAAAAGTGGTCAAAGAGGTAACAAAACTGCCAGAATTCACCTCTTGAATCAAGTTTGAGGGAAGGGAAAGATAGGATGAATTTCCCTTTTTCATTACACCCCACAGCTTATTCAAGGTCCTGATTACAAAGTTTACACAGAAACTATGTCTTTCCTCTTGGAGAAGAAATCATAAGTGTACAAACTAAAGATCCCCAGCGCCTGTTCTGTAGACGGACATGAGCACCTTACCTACTTTCTTCTCCCCGAGTGGGTCCTTCCTCCTGCCCGCCAGCTCTGCTTCTGTCACATCACATCGGTCCCCTGCTCTGCCCTCAGTGACCTGCAAGGTCTCCCAGGTTCCTTAGGCTGTCTGTCAAAGCCCTTTTCAATATGTCCCCCATCTTCATTTTCAGCCTTTCCCCTGCCTACTTCCCCTGCCAAGCTGGTCTTCGTACTCCAGTGAAAACACACCATCTACCTTCTAGCAGCTCATAAGTCTTCAACCATTTCGTTCCTCTGCCATCTGCGTCTTGATTATCAGAAGACCCTGGACACCTCCTAGTAAGGCTTTTCCTATCACCTCAGCCACAAGCCCACCTCCCTGAATTCCAACAGAGAATGGCTGTGCCACTCTCAGGGCCTGGCTGCAGAGTTTGCCCCCAGAAAACCCCATGGAACCCTCTCTCAATAGGACACCAGTGGGAATCCCACAGGAAAAACACTTTGTGGGGAAGGGAGCTTAGGAGACACTGGGTTAGGCAGATTGTTTTAGGAAACCTCAATCACCAAAACAAATAATGGCCAAAATGGGTTTATAATCCATTAAGTAAAGTTAAAACCCATGAGTCTGAACTCATAATTAATAAATAAAGACACAAATGGGAGAAAAGGGGAAGTTTTCTTGGCAAAAGAAAACCAATTAATAAACATGATCGGCCATCTTATCACCTGCCCCGTTACTGATCCAGCCGAGAATGATTAACATTAAGAGATAATAAAACTAGTGGGTGAACGTTTGATAATGGAGATATTTACAGCCTCAAAGTACCTTCTCACAGATCATTTACTAATTATAAAGGAAGCAAGAGTAACCTGACAGCGGAGAAACCTGAGCACTGCCTCACCAAAGGAGCAAAGTTCACACTCAGTAATGCGAACGCTGACAGGATGTCCTGACAGGATGTCCTCCCGATAAGGTCGCACTACTTCTCTGCAATTCCCACCCACAGTGCAGACTCTGGATCGAATTATTAGGAAGCATGGCACAAACTCAAAATGAGGGACATTTAAAAAAAAACTGACTTGTTCTCTTCATAAACATCACCGTCCCAAAACACAAGGAAAGCTAAGAAGCTGTTCCAGGTTAAAGGACACTAAAGAGACTTGACAATTAACTGCAAGATGCAATCCTGGACTGGGTGGGATCGGGGGGGTCATGAAGGACGTCACTGGGAAAATGGAAATAATGTTGCATAAAATCTATAGATTTTTGATCATAGTATTATGTTAACACTAAACTTCCTGATTTTTAAAATCTGTGGTTCTGTTATAATATCTTTATTTTTAATTTAAGGGGTAAGAGGGTATGATGTCTGAAATTTACCCTCAGATGATTCAGAAATAAAATCTTATGCTTTATATATTTAGTTCTATTATTTGCATACATAAATAAATATATATTTGTGTACTTATAATACATACACCTATATATCTATGTAGGTACCTATAAATACATACATATATATGTAAAGAGAGAGATAAATAAAATACAAATGTGGCAAAATGTTAACACGTAGGAAAAGTCTATTTAATATTTCTTTGCATTCTTCCTGTAACTTTTCTGCAAACTTAAAATACAAAGTTTAAAAAATAAATTTCTTTGCCAGAGGATTTTTTAGGACTTTTACTATTCATCTATTCATTCTACTCACATGATTTGGGCACCTACTTTGTGCCAGCGCTGGGCTGAGTGGTTTAAGAATATCTAAGAGGTGTATCTCATGGGGATAGTTTCCTGTGAAATACATTTTGGGATATATCACTTTGCCTAACCATAATCCACCTCTGCAACTAGTTCATAAACTCCTGAATGGCAATGCCTCCAGCCCATGTATATCCACAAGCCCAGGTCTGGGAGGAACTTGCAAAATGTCAATGATGTGAGGGAGGGAGAGAGAGAGGCTCAACTCCCTGACACTGACTTCTTGTGGGGGGATCACTATTGGACACCTTCAGCTGCACCCTACATGCTAAACCTCCCTAGCTTCCTCCAGATGCCACAGTCTCCACTAAACAGAGAGTGATTGCTCCGAAAAGCAAGGATCCTACCCTCCCAAAGGACTATCACTACAATAACAAAATCCTGGGCAGCTCTTTCCCTTCCACTCTTTCGATCAGCAGAAGACGTGAAAACAACAGCCAATAAGGCCCATCATCACCACAGAAGGCCCCCTGGGTACTTGATGGCTGGTATCTTATATAGGGTGTCCCAAAATTCACGCAAGATTTGAATTTTGCGTGAGCATTAACAACAACAACAAAATAAAATAAAAGCCTAATTTTACTTGGTTTATTGAATCCGATTCTAATATCTGTTGCCCTTTGATTTCAATCCCTTCAATTTGATAAGCATTACCAAGTACCAATTATGGCCCAGGAGCAGGGACAATGAAGACCAATGAAGACCACGGCTTTGCGTTTGTGCCAGCAAAGCTGTGGAGGCCATTTACCCGATGTGCTATTCCATACATAACCCTATACTGTATACTTTATGAATCAATCAAAAATTTACAATTTTTAATTATAAACCTGTGTTTTCTATCAAAGTTACTTCTTGTGTGAATTTTGGGACACCCTATATCTTCCCCAGGACCCCAGCTAGTGAAGGACAGGGAGAGTTGAAGGCTCACATTGAAGAGTGAGTCACCAAGTTCTGGCCTCTTGTTTCATAATTTCTGTGTATAATGTCGTGTAACAAAAGGTCTAGAACATTTGGGACTCGACATGGGAACGCGCTTACTCACACCTGCCTTAATTTGTTTGGGGATTCCTTGACTGGGTCTTGTTTTTACAGTACTGCTTTTACCTCATCACTCCTTGCACTGCCTGTCCTCTTGCCAGCGGTTTCTCAAACATGGATATTCATCACAAAAACTGGCCAGCGTAGATGGTAGGGTTTGATGTGATAATTCCATCTACAAATTCCGAATTGCTTTCCTCAGGTGAAAATAAAACTCGTGAGAAAGCAATTTTTGCCAAGCCGGATTTCCCTGCAAATGCTCCAGTGCATCAGGGCAAACAATTTGTAAAGAAGAATAGAAGCTTGTACTGACACACAGGAATTGATGGCTCAATTAAAAAAATCAACCTTAGAGGTGGGTGTGGCCTTGGAAGTCATTAACCAGTAAATCCAGCTGCTCAAGGAATGTAAAAATTGCTTAGAACAATTCCACAGAAGACACCCTTCTAGAAAGCCAATTCAACAACTATTTCTTAAATCTCTGCAGTGTAATTGCTGAATGCAACAAAATTGTTGGAAATCTTGGGTGCAAAAGTCTTACTACCGCCAACGTGGAAGCTTCGCCCTACCTCCTGGTTTGCTGCCAGATGCCAATCCTGGAAAGAAACTGGCACGGAGAGACAACTTTGAACCCAGAAGGGCATGGCTGACCCCACTCCCCAGTGCCTCCCGATGACACCAGTCACAATGAGTCTACAGCCTTTGGAGCACTGACGTTACCGTAGCTCATGGAATTTTCTTGCTAGTCTCTCAAATATACCCTAACACTTAAGCACTTAAGCACTAGATGTCCTATGAAGCACATTTTAGTTCTTGAAAATTACCGTGAAAGTCACCCTGTTTTTCATCTTAAAACTGCCAATACAACAAAACAAATGAATTGCCTTTTG
>NW_005371933.1:1160066-1165981 GCF_000412655.1 Myotis brandtii | reverse complement strand
CTGGGCACATTATTCACTCACATGGTCCACATGGCTATTTACAATGTGCAACAATCCCTCTTACTGTCCCATTCATTCCCAACTGGGGAACTAAAGCAGATGCAAGCAAGTCAGCAGCGGTGTAGGGAGGGCAAGTGGAAGATGGAGACAATGTAATGTGCTTGCACCCTCTCTCTCTGCACCTACATTAGAATTTGCAAAGGTCCTCATCCTTCCAGTGATGCAAGGACATGGTCCCCATGTCATAAGTCCCCCTCTGCCCCATCTCACCCTCACCTTCCCTAGGTCCCTGGGCACCCCTGAAGTTAATCCAAATGGTCCATTTTTATCAAAGGGATTTGCATTATTAATATGTAGAACTAAGGGCAGGGGCAAGCATGCCCTTAATGAAAATAAATGTATCTGCCACAAGATGTCAGTATACGTACTCCCACAAGTTAGCTGCTATATTTCCATACATGAAATATCAGAAGCAAAGGCTGCATACATCTTATATCCTGATATTAGCAAAAAAACACGTTCCCGTTCCTTCCCTCAGTAAAGAGATCAACCGATGCCTTAGGCCATATTTGATTAAATCCAGAAATAGAAGTGTGGTGGGTGACCTCCAGTCTCACCTAGAACCCTGTCCTCCCTTCTCAGCTTCGTGCCGGTGTCTCTCCTGCTGCGGGGTGGGTGGGGTGGGAGAAGCTCCCAGACACTTCTCTCCTCGCTTCCCTCCCTCTCACTCTTTTGCCCCTTGAGTATCTATCTTGACTCTGGTCTAGCCTGGAGAAGGTCTTCTTTCCCCAAGGTCACCCCAAAGGCAGCCACACCTTTAAAGGAAGAGAGAGAAAGGAGAACACGAAAAGAGAGAGAACAGCCTCTTCCACTGGACACATAGCCCTTTCCAGGGAGCAGGGAAGCCAAAGCAAAGGTCAGCTCCTGCTTACCTTCTTGCCATTCACAAAGAAAACCAACTCGTCAGCTGTCATTGTCAACAGGTGGGTCCCCTGAACTCCAGGTACCTCACTCCCAAGAGGCAAGGGCAGTTATTACTCCTCTGCCACTTGAAAAATACTCCTCCCCAAAATAATGAGAGCAAGTAGGCCAATAGGAGGGAAGGAGCGTAGAGCCTCCGGGGGTTGAGAGTTCCTGGCAAAAAGCCATCGGTTTGCATAATCGAGGAAAATGAAAGCAATCATTCACAAGCAAATCACACCCCCAACACCTGTGTCAAAGAGCACAGAGGAAGGCACGAATCAGCAAGATTATCAGCCTTGGTACTGTGCCACCATGGGTCTTAGGCACTGCCCCGTGGAACCTGCTTCATCCTCCCACTGGCTGACGACAGAGAAGGGGGAAGGGCCATTGTCAGAGTCAGGGCAGTAGGGCTGACTCACACCCTCCTTGTCTGCACTTGATGGTTCACCAGATATAGTTACAGCAACGCAGACTCAGCACTTACCTGCAAGGCTCATCCTTCTGGAGGAACATGGAGGTCACAGATGTGGTGCCCAGTGACCCAGATGCAAAACCTGGCATTGGACCTCAGCCAGTTACTTATCTCCTTCAGAATTCTGTGCTCACCCTCTAAATGGGCACACCAATGACACCAAAAGCAGAAGGCTGAGGGACATATGATATATTTTGGAAGCACTTTGTCAATTTGCAAAGAACTAAAATATTGATTACGACTGCTGATGTAGACTCAACAACACAACAAAAATAATGCTAACAATAAATCATTTTTGAGGCTTTTATTTATGTCTCTCAGGAATGTGCCCTTAATACATCATCAGAGTAACTCATAAAAATATTTCGTAATACCAAATAAATTAAAATGCACACACTACCTAGTCATAGGCCAAGTTAGCTTGGAGCTGAAAACCTGCCCTCGTCCAGTATTCATTAACTCCTAATGCAAACACACATGCGCATTGCCCACCCGGGCAGCACCAATGAGCTCTCTGCAGTCTGGCACCCAAATGGCCCTCCCAGTCCACACACACACACACACACACACACACACGCACACACGCACACACACACACATCAGCTTTCCCTCTGGTCTCCTTTCACCCTAAAAGGACCCACACAGTTACTCAAACAGCCCTTGAAAACAGGTAACTTTCCCCACATTCCTGGCAGGCTAGGAGTGGGGTGGAGAGACAGGAGTATTACGCAGAAGTTCCTGGCACAGCAGCAGCTTAGAGAAACTGAAGACCACAGGACAACCATGTTATCCACACAGGCGTCTCTCCCAACCACAGCCTTCATATAAGCAGAAGATGAAATTCCATTTGTAGGGTGGCCAATTATCCCAGTTTGCCCCCACCTATCCTGGTTTTAGCACTGAATCCCTTCAGTCCAGGGCAAACTGTGTTGGTTGGTCACCAGAAAACAATGATTCTTAACTGGGGTGGGTGAGGATTCCCAACCTCAGAAGCCATTCAGCAATGTCTGGGGTTGAGTTTTATTGTTATGACCAGGAAGGGCTGCTACTGGTATCTAGTAGATAAAGGCCAAGGATGCTACAAGACACTCTATAATGCACAGGACAGCCCCAGCAACAAACAATTATCTGGTCTTACATGTCAATAGAGCCAAGCTTGAGAAACCCTGCCCAAAAAGACAGAAGGAAAGAGGGGCTGAGCCTGGGGTGGTGTTTGGTAATGGATGACTTCTCCCTGACCTTTCACCTCTGTGATGGAGAGGCTTTTCCTCTATTCACTGATCCACCCCAGTTATCCAAGCCCTTTACTTCCTAGCCAGTCTCTAGCCAAAGTCCCAAGAAACTCTCAAGGTAAAGAGGGAAGGCTGAGGCAGGAAGGACCTTAGGTTTGATGTAGATAGACTGGCTTGAATATTAGCTCCACCACTTCTATGTGACCTTTGGCAAAAATCACTCTCTTGGCCTCAGTAGACTTATCTATGGAGTGGGGGCAACTATACCTACTTGGTAAGAATCCACTGTGGTGAGAATTAAGTGGGACTTAGGTTAGGAGTGTGACCCACAGTAAATGCTCAGTACATACGTAGTGATTTACTTGTCCCCCGTCTGCCAGTCTTCAGCCTCCCAGAGATGAAGTTCCTCTCTGCTACTGTGGAGCACTGAAAAAAATGAGAGCAAAATATATTTTCAAGAAGGGCTCATGCTGTCATTCATATTTTATTTCTGTAATAATTATAATAACTAATTTATTTCTATAATACTGAGATTTGACCAAAAAACTTTAAATTAGTGTTACTTTTTATTCAGCAAAATATTTGTGATCATTTCTTTCTCTGTGGTTTTTCTAGATGTTATAAATTAGGGGAAAACAGTCTAAAATAAGTTTTGTTTTTTCAAAGTTGATGACCACCTATATATGCTTTCAATGTTGAATGAATTCCCAACTTTGGGTTGAATTAATGGGATTTCGTGGTCTGGGAATGGGCCAACTATAACTTACATTACATTAACTTACCGCACTTTTCAAAAGAACATCTTGCTTTATAATTTGCACGGCGTTGGTAGACGAGGTCCCAAAGTCCATGGAGAAGTCAGGTAAGCCCTGAGGCCCCCTGGACACAAACAAGTCTTCCTCTTGGAACCACAATTCCAGGAAATCACAAGAGATAAGAAGAGTAAAAACACTGCCAAGAGCCAAGTCATAACTCGTGGAATAGTGAGCTCTTTGGGCCAAGCATGCCCTGGAAGGAGTGATTCAGGAAAGTGCTCGAAGGTTCTCTGAATGCCTGGCCAGGCCTGGTGCTCTGGCAGCTGCTGCCCTGGCAGGTCCCACTTTCCACGGAGGTCCCAGGGCCAGCCCTGCACCTGCCTCTGCAGCAGCACCTCTGGGCTGCTCACTCCTTCTCTCAGCACCCAGATGTGCGCCTCTATCTGTATCCTACAGGCGTCCCCTGTTCACTTTCTTCACTTACAACAAACTTTACTCGAGCCCAGCTGGCGTGGCTCAGTGGTTGAGCATCGACCTATGGACCAGGAGGTCACGGTTTGATTCCTGGTCAGGGCACATGCCAGGGTTGTGGGCTCGATCCCCAGTGTGGGGCGCACAGAAGGCAGCTGATCAATGATTCTCTCATCATTGATATTTCTATCTCTCTCTCCCTCTTCCTTCCTTTCTGAAATCAATAAAAATATATATTTAGTTAAAAAAATTTACTTGAGAAAAAGGAAAATCACATTCCATGGTTCAGACTTTTCTTAATTTTCTTGCCAAAGACCTGATTTTCCTTCTAAATAGGCCCATTCTGGACGAAAGATTTTGCCACATTCTCAGAGCATCACTGCCCACCACCCAAGTCCTCCCTTGTTCTCCAAACATCCTGATTATTAACCAGTCCTAATGATAGCTCTTGACACCTGAAGAGCACTTCTTTGCCCATAATGTGAATTCATTTGATCCTTATAAAAGCCCCGTGGGATGGGCCAGGAAGTTATTATTATCTTTCTTCTCCAGACAAAGAAAATGAGAGGCAGCAAGTTTGACTTGCCGTCTCATGGCGAGTGAGTGTCAGTTTCTACATCTGTCACCCACTTCCCAGCAGAGAAGTCATCTCCCTGGTGGCTCTTCACTAACTATGGAGCATGAGCCCCAGGATTGTGAGCATGGCACTCACAGCCCTTCTCAGCCCGGCTGAAATCCAGGCTTCTGGTTAGGGAAGCCCCTGAGACCAGGAGCAGAACCGTGTTTCCGACTATATTGCTGGTGCCCAGCAGAGGGCCAAGTCTATAAAAAGGATCAAAAATGCTTATGAGCTCAGCTAGTGTGGCTCAATGGTTGAGGGTCAACCTATGAACCAGGAGGTCACAATTCGATTCCCGTTCAGGGCCCATACCTGGTGTTGCAGGCTTGATCCTCGGTAGGGGGCATGCAGGAGACAGCTGCTCAATGTTTCTTATCATTGATGTTTCTATTTCTCCTTTTCCCTTCTTCTCTGAAATAAATAATATATTTTTAAAAAATCAAATTTTTAAAATTCTTATGAGTTGAGCCCACAATACAAGGAACAAGTATTTTTCAGAAATGTCTAAGCCTCTGCCTTTCACCAAATGTGGAATTTTCTTCCATCATTCCATATTTCAACACCATTGAACTTCCCTCACCAGCAACTTTCCTTTTATCATTGATACTAGAGGCCCGGTGCACAAAAATTTGCACTCGGGGGGGGGAGCGGGGGTCTCTCAGCCCGGCCTGTGCCCTCTCGCAGTCCAGTCCTGGACCTCTTGGGGGATGTCCACCTGCTGGCGGGGAACCGCCCTAAGCCAGCAGGCAGACATCCCCCAAGGGGTTCTTAGCGCTGCCATGGAGGTGGGAGAGGCTCACCAGCCTTGAGCCTGGCTTCTGGCTGAGCAGCATTTCCCCTGAGTGCACTGACCACCAGGGGACAGCTCCTGCATTGAATGTCTGCCCCCTGGTGGTCAGTGTGCATCATAGCAACTGGTCATTCCCCCGTTTGGTCAATTTGCGTATTAGGGTTTTGTTATATAGGATATTACTGTGGTACATTTGATATCAGTGCATTAAAGTCCACAGTTTATATTAGTGTTGAGTGTTGTACAGTCTCTGGGCATTGGCTAATGTGAAATGATGTGTCCATCTTTTCTGCATCACGTAGAAAATTTTCACTGCCTTTAAAATCCCGTGCTCCACCTATTCATTCATTTCTCCCTCCCACCCCCAAATCCCTGGCAACCAAAGATATTTCATTGTCTCATAGTTTTGTCCTTTCCAGAAGTATGTTTGGAATCATAAGTGTGTAGCCATGTCATATTGGCTGCTTTCACTTAGTAATATGGTTTTAAGGTTTCTCCATGTCTTTTTGGCTTGATACCTCATTTCCTTTTATCACTGAATAATATTTCATTGTATGGATGTTCCAGTGATTAATTTTTAAATATATTTTTATTGATTTCAGAGAGAGGAAGG
>NW_005371933.1:1146304-1159874 GCF_000412655.1 Myotis brandtii | reverse complement strand
TTTTTTTTTTATTCTGGGCCAGCTTTAGCTCTGAGGCTCAGCTCCAGCTATGAGACCTCCGCTGCTGAAAGCAGGTTTCTGGCCTTTGTTTACCTTCTGTATTTGAAACAATCTTGCGGTCCTGCTGGCTGAAGCCCGGGGTTTTGTTTAGCTTCTATATTTGTGACAATGTTTCTTAGAGTTGCAGCTCAGAGGCTGGCAAGGCAGGAGGGGAAGCTTGGCTTCCTCCGTCACTGAAGCAAGCAAGCCTCCCTGTTCGCGTCAGCTGCCTGGCTGCCGGTGCCATCTTGGTTGGCAGTTAATTTGCATATCTCACTGATTAGCCAATGGGAAGGGTAGCGGCTGTACGGCTAATTACCATGTTTCTCTTTTATTAGATAGGATGAGGTAACCAACTGGTATTCCTCAACATAAAGGTCACATTATTGCCGAAGCCGGTTTATCTCTGAAATCAATAAAAAAATATTTTTAAAAAATCAAATTTTAAAAATGCTTATGAGTTGAGCCCACAATACAAGGAATAAGTGTTTTTCAGAAATGTCTAAGCCTCTGCCTTTTACCAAATGTGGAATTTTCTTCCATCATTCCATATCTCAAAACCATTGAACTTCCCTCACCAGCAACTTTCCTTTTATCATTGATATGAGGTAACCAACCGGTATTCCTCAACATAAAGGTCACATTATTACCAGGGAGGAAATCAATCCCTGGTTTTCTACATGCATCTGGGCAGTGGGTTCCTTTAGAATCAAGAAGGGGTTACTCAGAAGTGGACACAGAGTCAAAACTAAAAGGATGTGAACTTCAGCCTGAGTTTGTGCCGCAGACATATAAAAGCTAGAGGAATAGAAAAGGCCCAGAAACAAATTCAACCCCACGTTATCAGTCTTCATCTGTTCTGTTTTTTGATCATGTCTTTGGCATTCAATAAGCTCTGGAACTCCAAGGTCATTTGTGGTGATGACCGCATGGGTTTGTCTGCACACAGAGTAAGGTCTCTCTTTCCCATCTGAGCTGCTCTAGCACAACTGGGGAAGAAGAGCCTTGACTCCTTCACCCAGAGGTCAAGTCACATGTGCTCTGTAGACAATATGGCCCAATGAGTAACCCCTGAGAAAATTCTTTTCACAACTATTTGCAAGCCCTATGCTCCTCTTCTGACTTTTTTCTTATTAATCATCTGAAATACTATATCATAACCTCACTTACGTATTTGTGGTCTCTCTCCTTGCACCCATGAGGATGTAAGTGTGCAAGCTGTCTCTGCCTGCCCTACAAATATCCATACCCTTCTTCTCTATTGAAGCATTTCTGCTGGGAAGTCACTGCCCAGCCAGGAATGACATTTCTCAGCCCTTCTACGTGTAGAAAGCCGTATAATTGAGTTCTGATGAATATAATATGAGGAAGTGCTGTTCACAAGGTCACAGCTCCCATTCTCTCTCTCCCACAGTCGGATGGCTAATGTCAATGCCCAGGCGGACCTTGGAAGCCACACAATGAAGACAGCAGAGCTTCCAGTCAGCCAAAGTCCTTAAATAAACACAGTAATCTGAGCACTTCCCTCCCCCAGTCTTGTCATGTATTGGATTTTATAGGAGCAAGAAATAAGCTTGCATTGTGTTTTCTCACCGAGATTTCTGGATTTGCCTGTTACAGTGTCTAGTGTTATATTCACTAATACATTAAGTTCCCCAAGGGCTGAGATGTTTATCTGTTTTCTTCCGTGCAAAACACAGTGTAGATATGGTAGACAGAACACTTATTCAAAAAGTATTTATTAAAGAATGAATGAATGAACGAATGAATGACAGCAGTGACAGAACCTGGTTTTGGTTAAAGGCAGTGGGGAGCATGGCTCAGGTGTATGGCTTGACCCACATGCAAAGCTGCATTGAGGATCCTGGGCTCCTAAGCAGAAGACAGCTTTGGTCTCATCCCTAAGTCCTTGGCCTTAAGTGTCTCCATCCCCACACCCTGCATGAAGGATGAGCTTCAGAGCAACTTCTACACTAGGTAATAGTCACACATCCATTCAATCACCAACCTTATGAGACTAAGCATGTCTCGGGCACTGTGCTGGGCATTGATTAACTATAGGGTGCGTCAGAGAGGCTTAAAGAGCACCCTCATTATGCCTTATAGATAATGCATGATCCCTGAGCCAACACTGTGGAAACTGACCCAGGTGCATCACCTTCCCTCCTAAATATCACCGCTCCCCTGAGGAAAGATGCAGGCAGACGCCAGGCTTATATAGTGATATCTTTAAAACAGTTATCATATGAAAACTCGAGAGCTTCTTTCACACCTCCCATTGCTGCCTCCATAGTTTTATGACAGTGGCCTCTACTAACTCAATTCAGAATGCAGAAGTTTAAGGACGATCACCTGCTGTTCCTGTTCTAATTCTGTGCTTGTACTAGAACACTCTCCACAGGAACTTCGTGTTATTAATACTGTTATTTGCTTTATTTTTCTTTTAAAAAGTAAGAAACCCCTTAGCTCCCAGGGATGGGGGGGCGGGGGTCCATTAAACCACTGTTCACAATCTGAGGCATTCAACCCAAAAAGGAATATAGTCCCCAAAGCGACCAGGGACAGAGAGCAAGCTGGACACCTCAGACCTGTTCTCTAGCGTCTGTTCATTTTTCCCAACACTCAAGGAGAGGAAAGGAAAATGAAGTAACCTTCTGCATAGAGTCTCCCTGCTGCGTAAACCCTTCGCTGGTGGACTTGTCCAGCCTGGCCACTGCTGTCCTCCGTTGAAGGGACCTTCCCTTCCATCCTTGGTTGCACTTTTGGAAGAGGTGTACCCCTCTCTCCAAAACCTTGAAGGCCAGTTGATCTGTGGCACATGTGGATGAATATTTGAGATTTTAGCTACTCATGAGTAACCCCAAAGTTTCATGACATGATGTTTGCTATTTTTCTGAAGCACAAATTTTAGTCTCATGAGCCACAATGCTACACCCATGTCACAGCACACTGAGCAATTCTCGTTGAGCGACTTAAGATGATTACACTGTTAGCTTTATTTTAGTGCCTTTTGTGATGACTGGGTACATTTAGACAATCACATTTTCTTACTGATCTAGCAAGTAATTTTGAGCTCTCTTAAAAGAGTATATAGTTCTATAAATGCTGCAATGAGAGGCCTCCACTCCTGAGGCTAGTCTATGGGTCAAGGCTAAATCACCTCCATAGTGGAGACATTTGGAAAAGGACCTAGATTTATAAAGCTGCTAATATGTGCCAGTTTCCTAGCCTGGGCATTCTATATGGATCTCCTTCCTTTCCACAATATCCCTATGAGATAGGAAACATTTATTGTTTTATAGATGTGGAAGCGGCCGGGCTCTGAGAGGTTAAGTAACTCACACATCTGAGAAGGGGGAATCGATATTTGAACCCAAGTCTCTTTGATTCTAGAATCTTCTGACAGCAATCTTTTGGCAAGTGTGGTGCTCCTACAAAGTCAGCCCAGTAACCCTGAAAGAGATAGGCTTTCCCTAGCTAGATACCCCTCCCCCACCCCGAATGGGCAGAGGAGAGACCACTTTATTGGCAAAGGTTTCACTTAATGCTGAAGAAGTATCAGCAGTAAGGAACTCTGGCCTTGAGAGAAACAGAGGAAGGAGAGTAGAGAGCGAAACAGAAAGGAGGCTGGTGTGCAGCATGGCAGAAGCTGGTGTGGGGTCCTCCAGCTTGTCTTCTGAAAAATACATCAGCAATGATTTATGTCTCTGTTTTCACTCTGTAAAGTGCTTTGAGGACAGAGATCATCCAGTGAGCAGAAATGGGGTGTCTGACTACAAGAATCTTGGGAAATACTATGATCTCAAATGAAATACAGAGTGTAAAACGTTATAGGGAGAGAGAAGAACCAGATGGTGGGAAGTCAATACAATCCTAGCTGTCACCCATCAGACAATTTGGAAATTTGGGGATCTAGGAAATGGCCCAGGTCCCAGCCTCACTCTGCCAGGAAAAACAAATGAAATGGAAGTTGTGACTCCTGACACCTCTCCACCCCCACCACACCCCACCCAAGGATGTGCAGAGAAGAGGCAAGGCAAGATTTATTCTTACAGGCTGCTCAGCACTTGAACTTGGACCTTTTTCTCTCGGGAGAATCAGGAGGCTTCAGGACAACAGTTCCGCTTGGTAGCTCCCTGGAACACTGAGGGACCATGAACCTGAACGGGGAGGGCATTGAAGTTGCATAATGACCCCTGTGGGCCTGAGCAGAGATACTGATAGACTTAGACAAAAGCAAGCAAGAATGGAGGCAGAAGACCCAAATGAAGGAATAGTAGGAGTGGATCCTAAGGATAATGAACATAGACTGGTAAACACAGTTACCTCGGGGACCATGCCATGGCCTCTTAGTGAAGTCCCCACTCACTATCATTCTTGGCTGTCTTCTAGCTCCGGGTCAGTAGCCAGACCAGAAGTGTGAACAGTCCTCAGTGACCTGGCAACTATAATGTTTTATTCTTGATCACTATCAGTGTTTCCACTGTATTAAATGTCCTCTATTCATCCTCTCTATCTTATTATCACCATTATTCCGAGAATCTCATATGGAAGTAGGAACGAGGGTACCAAGAATTGTGTAAATGAATCACACAGCCCCAAAAGCCATGTCTGGGTGCCAATGAAGTAGCAGCTAGAAGCTCCTGGCAAAGGCATGAAGTACCTTGCCTGCAGCTAAATGGAAGTGCTTCAATGGTCAGTCTGTGAGCAGAGCTTGTGAATTTGTTTTTAAAACACACACACACACACACACACACACACACACACACACGCACACACACACACAAAAAATTCTTCCTAGGCAAAATCCCACCAGCTCTGCCTTTGTTAAGAGCTGGCCTGGTCTAGAGAATTTTGGCAACAAAACATTAGGTTGAGATGAAGCCATGCAAAGAGTTCCAGTCTAGGAGATAAGAGACTCAGGTGACAGCCAAGGGTCAGCTCCTCCTCTAACCCTTTCAGTAAGACCCCTTCCCATCTGTAAAACACCACGGACCCCTCCAGATCTGACATCCTAGGGTATTCTGGTGTGGAAAAATACTTGGAATTTTTTTCCATCCTTTCCAAAGGCAAAGCCTACCCCAAGTGTGTGATGGCCCTCTTATTCATATCCTCTGAGCCTCGCCCATCTCTGAACAGGTTGTGCCTTGTCACAGGACAGTCCCACTTCTAATGCATCATCAGTGTAGCTGGAGTGTTAAGAAAAAGAAAACAATATCAGATGACGGAAGTGCTCTCATTGATTTTATGCTTCTCATTTTCATGTATGTGCTTAGACCAGTAATTTCTAATGTAAGCACCCTGAGTAAACTTCTCCTTAGTAAGCCTCCGAAATGTTCATAATGTTTAGTGGCATCACAAAATACGTTGTCTGCCTGAGACTCCTGTCTACCCTGCGCATAGAGTGGACTCACTTAAAAGATCCGCTGGGGAGTGGGCAAGACGAGAAGTCTTCCTCCTGGCAAGTGTGGTGCTCCTACAAAGTCAGCCCAGTAACCCTGAGAGTGAGGCCCCCACGGATAAGAGATGGCTAATCACAGCCCCACCTTGAGGCCCACACAAGAGGTGGCCCTGCCCTGGGCCAGCCCTTTATAGGTTCAAAATAAGCTCATTGCCAGGCATGGGACTAGATAAGGAGCCAGGCACTCCCCCGGCTGAGGCTCCTTTGTTTTAGATCCTGGTTGATTTCAATAACTGACCATTTGAACTACTTGGCTTGTTGTTGTTTTTTCTCTCCCCATGCTTTCAATTTTGGCTCTTATGTTTTAAATTCACCAATAAAGAATGAGCCTGCAAAACACTAGACCTCCCCACCTTCGACCAAAATAAAAGCAGAACCCCAGGCTCACAGGTTCGTGCCCCTCCCGGCCCCCCCCACTGGTTGATTTCAATAACTGACCATTTGAACTACTTGGCTTGTTGTTGTTTTTTCTCTCCCCATGCTTTCAATTTTGGCTCTTATGTTTTAAATTCACCAATAAAGAATGAGCCTGCAAAACACTAGACCTCCCCACCTTCGACCAAAATAAAAGCAGAACCCCAGGCTCACAGGTTCGTGCCCCTCCCGGCCCCCCCCAAACCCTGCGACCTCATTGTGTGGGCCCAGGTGTGTCATGTAATATCTAGGTCCTGTAAGTAATAGCCTTTTTTTAAAGTTGCCTCATGGTTTTTGCTGAGGGATGTTTTGCAATCACAATAAAAAAGGGGGGGGGGGGGGGGGGGGGGGCAGGAGAAGAAGGAAGAAAAGGATAGCAATTTGAACGAGGATATTCTTTAGTATACATAGTTTTAAAAATCTTGGATATAATCATAAAAAAGTGGATTGCTATGTAGCATTCTAAATATTTTGAAATAGATGTGTTAATTTGTTTTTATAAATTGATTACTCAGTATGAATTTTAAAAATTCTGTTAGTAAAATGGAATTTTTGTTGTTGTTAGTCTTCACCTGAGGATATTTAGAGAGAGTGGAAGGGAGAGAGGGAGGTGAGGGGAGAGAGAGAGAGAGAGAGAGAGAGAGAGAGAGAGAGAAGCACTGATGTGAGACAGATACATCAATTGGTTGCCTCCCCCCCTCTCCCCTATCAGGGGCAGGGAACAAACTGCAATCTGGGTACATGCCCTTGACCCGGAATTGAACCTGAGACCCTTTGGTGTGAGGGCCGATGCTATGCATGCATATAAACATAACCAATGGACATAAGACACTGGGGGGTAGGGGAGGCCAGGGGATTGTCAAGGGCGGGGAAAACAGGAGACATATGTAATACTCTTTGTAATACTTTAAGCAATAAAAAAAAAAGAGGCACAGAATAGCAGAGTGGATCAAAAAACAAAACCCAACCATATGCTGCCTACAAGAGACACATCTAAGCTGCAAAGACAAAGGTAGATTCAAAGTAAAAGGGTGGAAAATGATTTTCTATGCAAATAAAATCCACAAAAAAGCAGGTATAGACATACATATATCTGACAAAACAGATTTCAAGATAACAAGAGACAAAGATGGACATCAAGAAACATAACACTGCCCAGCCAGCATGGCGCTCAGTGGTTGAGTTTAGACCTATGAACCAGGAGGTCACTGTTCGATTCAGTTTAGGGCTCTATCCCCAGTGGGGGGTGTGCAGGAGGCAGCCAATCAATGGTTCTCTCTCATCATTGATGTTTCTATCTCTCTCTCCCTCTCCCTTCCTCTCTGAAATCAATAAAAATGTATTTTTTAAAAGAAAACATAACACTTTTTAATATATATGCACCCAACCAGGGAGCATCAAAATATATAAAACAACTATCCACAGAACTAAAGGGAGAAACAGATAAAAATACAATCATAGTTTGAAGCCTTAATACTTCATTGATAGCTCTAGACAGATCAATCAAACAGAAAATCAATAAAGAAATATTGGCCTTAAATGAAACACTAGACCAAATGGACATAATTGACATTTACAGAACATTTTACCCCCAGAACATCAGATGATACATTCTTCTCCAGCACACACGGAAAATTCTCAAGGATAGACTATATGTTGGGTCACAAAACTAGCATCAACAAATTCAAGATGACTGAAATTATACCAAGCATATTCTCTGACTACAATGCCTTGAAATTAGAAATCAACTACAAAAAGGAAGTAAAGAACCCAACAAATACGTGGAAATTAAACAGCATACTTCTAAAAAATGACTGGGTCAAAGAAGAAATAAAAGATGAGATCAAAAGATAGAGAGAGACAAGTTTATATCATTACAAGCTTATCTCAAGAAACAAGAGCAATCCCAAGTAAACAACCTAACATCACATCTTAAAGTACTAGAAAAAGAAAAACAAAAGCAACCCAAAGTCAGCAGAAGAAAGGAATTAATAAAAATTAGAGCAGAATTAAATGAAATAAAGAACAAAAAGACTATACAAAAAATTTAGTAAAACAAAGAGCTGGTTCTTTGAAAAGATTAATAAAATTGACAAACCCCTGGCTATACTCACTTAGGAAAAAAGGAGAAAGGCCCATGTAAACAAAATTAGAAATGAGAGAGAAGAAGTCACCACAGACATCACAGATATACAAAGGACCATGCTAGAATATTATGAAAGACTATACGCCACCAAATTTTACTCTGGGTGGTGGGCACACAGTACAATATACAGATCTTGTAACATAGAAACCCACACCTGAAACCTATATGTTCATATTGACCAATGTCAATCAGTTTAATAAATAAAAACCACAGGCAGGGCTGGTCCAATCACAAGATTGGTTACTGATGGGCTGAGACCCAGACACAATATATTTCCAGGAAAATTCATTGCTCCCTGTCTATTTCCATTGTATTTTATGCCTACCTCTATTATGGCATATAACACAGAGACCAGATCTTACTTATTTTTGTACACCCAGGAACACACACTAGATAAATATTTGTTCAATGACATTTGCTTAGCTGTAGAGCACTGAAGGAAAGATACCAACAGGATTTGCCTAAGTCTGCTTCCCTCCCAGCCAGAAGTGAGAGTCATCTTACTCTCGTGCTTATTCTTATCATTTCTCTTCTTCTTTCTTCCTCTTCACCATCATTGTCATGGTGCACTATGCTTTGTACAATATTATGATTCATTTGTATATATCAATTCATAATATCTTCATAAATATATGATATCATAAGCCCCAGTGAGTCTTAACCTGAAAAAATAAGTTCTGAGAGTGAGTGAGGAGCAGAGTTTGAACTTGAACCCCAGGTTTTAATTCCGGAGTCAATGCTCCTTCACTCTACTGGATCCCCAAGATTTTTCTTAAGCGCACTCATTGTCTCAGAGCTGAGAAGATTGCATAGGCTCTGGAAACTCACCAGGGCAGAGATCTAATCATCACTGGATGGCAAATAAGGAAGCAGGGAGGAAACCTTCAACATTTCTAAAACAAGACAGCCAAAACCAACAATGAAAATCCAGAGATCAAGAAGTGAGTTCACTTGAATAAACCCCAGTTACCAGAATGCTGGTTAAAGTATAACTTTCCAGAAAACAGAAGATCTTATGGGAGTTTCTCATGGTTTGGAACTCAGTCACGAGCAATGATTGCAGGGTGCTCTCATGAGGAACACTTCAGAAGGGAGTTGAAAAGAATGTTTACTAAGGAGCCGGAATTGGCCCATAAATGGGCAAGTGAAGACTATAAGGAAGAGAAAAATGGACAGGTGGGAAAACCAGTCTGGGCAGAGGATGAGGAAGAAAGCCAAGAAATAACTCAAAGAAAACCAACCCAGGGCAGAGGGAGGGTGAGCCAGGCACATCTGCTCACCTCTGTGGCCACATCGTTTCTATGGCACGATGCCAGCTTAACTACACTGCATCAGGTGAGTCAGGTCTGACAAGGAGGGGGTCAGACCATGGGGTTGTCTGCACCTCCTCCATGAAAAGTCCTGAAGAGCTAAGATAATCTCTTCTCGCCTCCCTTCTGGTAAGTAGCAGCTGGGCTGCCGGAGCAGCTGTCCTTTCCCTCCAGAGGGTCCCACAGGTTCCCCTCAGAGAGCCAAAGTCCCCACACTCAAGTTTCTCTCTGCTTAGACCTAGGGTAGGGAAACTGTTGTTCACTTTTACATTGTGTGGGAAGCACATGGTGCTGTACTGGCCTTTCTAGAGTGAGATAAGAAATAAATTAGCACCCAGCGCCTGTCAGTAAAGGCCAGTTGTCCAGAATAAGGATATGGTATGAGAAGCTGACATCAACTCCAAGAAGCAGTAATTGGCATGTCCTGATTAAAGAGCCCAAATATGCTCCCATTTTCACATGCCTAGCACCTGCCTACTGCCTCAGTAAGGGCCCAGAAATCCAGCCCTTTTTTACCACCGTGCACCGAAAAGAAGGGAAATGTGGGAGAAGAGGGAAGGAAGATACTGTTTCTCTATAAAACTTAACATAGCTCAGTCATGTCATTCAAATTCCCACCAACAACTGACTAAGGCCCAAATGACTGTAGGCCCTAAAGTGCCTGACAGGGCTACCACCTAACAATTAGTCACATTCAAGAGCTGGTAGATCAGCTTGGAGACAGACATGGCAGCAGCAGGCAGGAACAACAGGTGGTGGCACTGCCCGAGATGTGGGTGCTGTGGCTGCCCCAGCATGTTCCCCTAATTATGGTGTGCTCTCTTACTTCTGGGAAGTCACCTGGGGAGAGGGATCCTGCAGCTGGCCATCAGTCTGGAACAGCGGTCGCCAACCGGACCACTGGTGGACCCTAAGGTCCGAAAGGTTGGCAACCGCTGGTCTGGAACATTCACTGCATTCAGATGGACACTAGATGGTGCCTTGGATGTCTGAAGCATCCCTGGGAGGACTGCCCCAGGCCAGTGGCTCTCACTGGGAGCTCTAGGAATCCTGGCCTAGCACAGCTGTACTCGAGTAACTGACAGGAGTCGGGAAAGAAGGTTTGACCATTTTGGTTCTCAAAGTTTGCCCCTCTGGGCTCTTTCATCTTATTTCTAAGAACTAGCTTTTGTTACAAAGGTACTGTTTCCAGGAAATTGAAAAATGTCCTTAAATGTCAGGCCAGAAAGAACTTCCAAGGAAAAGGTCATAGGGATGAGTTTTAGAGAAGGAAATTAATAGTGTTATGTGCAATGTCGCTGAGAGAGAGAGAGAGGGTGTGGGGGAGAAGGAGGAGAAAGAGGAGGATGAGGACAAAGAGAAGGAGAGGGAAGGGGAGATTTCAAATATTTGTGCTCAAAGTCCAGGTTTTCCACTCAACAACTCTGTACCCATGAACAAGATCCCTATGATCTCTGCCCAGCTGGCGTGGCTCAGTGGTTGAACATCAACTTATGAACCTACAGGTCTTGGTTAGATTCCAGGTCAGGGCACATGCCCTGGTAGCGGGCTTGATCCCCAGTGGGGGTGGGGGTGGGGATGGCTGGCATGCAGGAGGCAGCTAATCAATGATTCTCTCTTATCATTGATGTTTCTATTTCTCTCTCTTTTTCTCTTCCTCTCTGAAATCAATAAAAATATATTTTTTTAAATGGGGGAAAAAAAGACCCCTATGATCTCTAAACCGATGTCCCCATCTGTCTGATAAAGATATAATTTTCCTTACCTGGTGGTTGCAAGGACATGATGTTTGTTAACTGCTAGGAATGGAACAGGTATACAGGGAATGTTTCTTGTAGCAGAGGTTGAAGCTTGGTGCTCTTCTATATTGTATTTTAGCCACTCTCTCAAGAACCTCCTCACCATGTGCATCTTTCAGTAAGCCAATGATACCAATTAGGCACTTTATAGGGGAAAGATTCTGAATTCCAGCAGGCAGGGAGGGAGCAGGGACTTCTCCTGGGAGCCTACCTGAGCCATACAGCTGCAGTAAGTACACAACATTCCTTCACTTCGCTGGTGGAGAGCCAAGGAGACAGGGGACTGAGTGATCTCTGATATCCAGGACTTCAGGACCCTTACAGGTCGGCTCCTACCCAAGAAAATGCTGAGTAGCCCAAAGCCAGCAGTAACGATGTGGATGAGAGAGTCAAGGCCCATCTTTATTAGGTGCAAAGGGCCTTCCTCCAGTCAATCTCATTCTCTCTCTCTTGACCAAGTCATAAATATCTAATCTCTACATTTGTTCCTGATTTGTTACTGCTCCACTGCATTTGGACCCAGAGGCATGGCGCACTCATTGTCTCAGAGCTGAGAATATTGTTACTGCTCCACTGCATTTGGACCCAGAGGCATGGCTTCTGAGGCCTAGAGAGATATGACCAATCTAAACCCACCTAGAAGTGACCCATGTGACTTGTGCTCACATTTTATTGGCCGAACCAATCACATTGGCCACATCCAACTTCAAGGAAGTGAGTTTGTTAGTCAGATTAGGTTGGGTTACACTGTGACAACGGTTTATTCCTCACTCATGTGACATGCTTCTAAGGACCTGGGGTCCAGGCTGAAGGAGCAGCCCCTATATGGGGCATTGTCATTCTCCTGATAAATGGGAATGAGAGTTTGCGGATTAATGCAATGGCTCTAATGTTTCTGCTCAGAAGTGGTACACCTCACTTCCACTCTTAAGCCAAAGTGAGTCACCTGGCCTGTATATGACATCAGAGAAATAGAATTCTCCTACAGAAGGAGGTAGCCCAGGTCACATGGGCAAGCCTGATGACAAAGGGTCAGGAGGTATAATGATCTTATCACATGGAGGGGTAGCAGATATTGGAAACAATAATCCAACACAGTAGGAAAATGGGATATTAGTGAGTATTGGTAATGTTTAACATTAGTAGTCTTGTAAATATAAATTCAGAGGACTATAAAATAGAATTTTGTAGGAGGAGATGATAGATCCTGCCTGTGGGATTAGGGAATTTGGGACAGTTACACAGAATAATAATTAATTGACGTCAATCAGGGTTCGGAGAATCTATTGTTACTTACAATATACTCAACAATAAATTCATTCAACCAATATTTATTATTGGGCCAGGAACTGTAATCACTGTTATACAGTGGCAAACAAAATAGGCCTGGTCTGTACCCTCATGGAGATTAAATTTCTTTAGAGAAAACTGACATTAAATCAATACACACACACAAATAAATACATATATTTACAAAGTGGGCTGTTACAATGGAAAATACTGGGCTGTCAAGAGAGAGAGGAACAGAGAATAGACCATAATGAGGAAATTATGTTGGAACTGAGTGCTGACTTAGTCGGGCAAAGAATGTTCTAGGCAGAGTGAACAGGTTGTACAAACTTCCTGAGATGGAAAAGAGTTTGGTATACGTGAGGTACTGATGGGAGGAGGGAAATCAGTGTCATGATTGAGTGGAAAAGGAGTTCAAGGGTAAGTTGGTGAGAAAGGTTACATCATGCAGGGCCTTCAGACCATGTAAAGGGGTTGTTTTGTTGTTGTTTTTTGTTAATCCTCCCCTGAGGATATTTTTCCATTGAGGAGGGTGGAAGAGAGAGGAAAAGACAGAGAGAAACATCCATGTGAGAGAAATATATCGATTGGTTACCTCCTGCATGAGCCCAGGCCAGGGAAAAGCCTGCAATCAAGGTACATGCCCGGGACCTTTTGGCCCACTCCTGCATGAGCCCAGACCAGGGCCCAGGCCAGGGAAAAGCCTGCAACCAAGGTACATGCCCGGGACCTTTTGGCCCACAGGCCAATGCTTTATCCACTAAGCCAAACCAGCTAGGGCCATGAAAAGGGTTTTAGATTGTGTTTTAAGTGAAATAAGCCATTGATAATTTTCAGTAATGAGGGGGCTGTTTATTTGTGACTGTGGGACGCGATCCGACCTATACTCATTTATTCAATCATTCTGGCTGCTATATGAAGAGTGGATTGAAGTGGGACAAGTATTGAAACAGAAAGACCAATTTGGAGGTTAGGCAGGAGTCAGATTAAGAGATGATGGTGGCTTGGTTAGATCTGTAGAGATGGATAGGAACATGTCTGCAATAATTTCAAGACATATTTTAGAGATAGAATCAGTAGCAATTTGTGATGAATAAGACAATGTTTTTTT
>NW_005371933.1:1140243-1146242 GCF_000412655.1 Myotis brandtii | reverse complement strand
GGTAGCAGAAAAGATGGAGCTGGTGCTGCCTGAGTGCAGTTCTCCCAAGAGAGGAAGAATGAAGGAGTGAGAATGGGGGATCAAATGTTTATTTTGAGACAATGAAATTTTGAGATTTCTGTGAGCCATCCAGTTAGAAATATTGAAAAAGTCATTGTGCCTGGCCAGCGTGGTTCAGTGGTTGAGCATCGACCTATATACCAGGAGGTCACAGTTTGATTCCCAGTCAAGGGTACATGCCCAGGTTGCTCGATCCCCAGTGGGGGTAAGGGGGGGTGCATGAGGCAGCCAATCAATGATTCTTTCTCATCTCCCTCTCCCTTCCTCTCTGAAATATATATATATATATCTCACTGACTAAAAGAGTCTAGGGACCAGAAGAAAGTCTAGGTTATAGGTATTCATTCAAGGGTCATAGTATATAAGTAACATCACAAATCATGAGAATGGATGGGATGAGGATTTAAAGGGAGAAGAGGAGAGGGCTGTGAACTGCTTTCTGAGGAACTCAAATATTAGAGTTCAACAGAGGGGCTTGGATGTGGGGGAGGAAGGAAGTGTTGGGAGGTGCTGGCAAAGGAGTGTGAGAAGACCAAGGAGTTGGGAGAAGCCAGGAGAAGCAGCATAATATTCCAAGAAGTGGTTAAAAGCCTAGAATGCCTCTAAAGGTCCAGTAGAAGGAGGACAGAGAAATCAATGTTGGCTTTGGCAGCATGAAGTGACCTAGCAAGATTGTTGTCTATGGAGCAGGAGGGGCAGAAGCCAAAATGGAAAACACTGAAGAATGAGTAAGAGGTGAGAGTGTGCCGCAGACAGCTCTTGTAAGAAGTGCAGCTAAGTAAGGGAGCAAAAAAAAAGGGGGGGGAGGGAGGGACAATAGCTGGAGGTGATTAGAATAACATTAAAGGGTGGTATGCAAATGTTTGAATATTTATTGGATGGATCCAATAGAGAGCTAAGGGTTAAAGAGAGTGAAAGCTGAAACCCTAACATAAGGTAAAAGGGGGTGGGACCCAGAGCACAAAAGGGAAGCCTGGCTTTGCAAAGGAGAAGGGACACCTCTTCTCAGACAAAGTAAAGGAGGAAGATTGAGTGGTAATGCCACTGGATGTTTGGATTTGGTAGTGGGGGAAAATGGATAGGGTTTCTACATTATATACTGTTTGGTTGTTGTTTTTTAATTTAATAGGAAGCAAGGTGAAAAGAACATAGAATGGGAGATATATGACTAGAAAACTAGAGAATGAACAATTATTTGAAAAGAGTAAAAGAATGATCTTATCTCAACGGTGAGACTGGACATCATGAGTTTAGAAGTAAAATTGGTCATCACAAGACTGAAAAGTCCTATCAATCTACCCAATTGTGGGATTTTTTTTCTCTGAAACACTTAGATGCAGGTAGTGGCTTGGTTTATACAAGGTTGAGTTGCAACAGGCAAATGGAATAGAAAGAATAGAGGCAAAAAAAGTTGAAGATATCTACAAGAAATTGTTACCAGACTAAAGGGGTCTGTTTGCCTGTGCACATCAAAGCCCAATCAAATGCAAACAGGAGTTTGCAGCAAAGAAAATAAGGGCTTATTTGAGGAGATAGGGCCAAGCCTAGAGTCACAGGTAAGAGTAGTGTCAAAGAACTGGCTCCCAATGGCTTGTAAGGGATGGGTTTTATAGGGGACTAAGGTTCATGATCTCTACTGATTGGTTGGTGCTAGGGTAGTTGATCAGTGCATCTTGTCCTGATGTCAGCCATGGTATCACTTCATCTGGTTTTGAAAAGGTGTGGTTGGTGGGGTCATTCCACTTTTCTGGGTCTGGAACTAAAATACAACTGAGGCCTAGATGTTGTCTGTAGTTCTATTGAAACTCTGTCTCTGTGATCAACAAAACCCGAGGTTTTGTTCCTAAGATTGTATTAAACAATGAGGTAATCAGAGCCTCATTGTTCTGAGGGCTTAATGATTAAGGGAGTGGACATGCATGGGAGGAGACAGGTGTGTCATGGTGCTGGATGAGGCCAGTTTGAATCAAAAGGAAAGAACGGAAAAAGGGTTATATTAAAGAAATAAAGTTTCTACATAATTACAGAAAAAATAATAATAATGAGCGATGGATATAGATAAATTGAAGAAACAAGAGCTGGTGTATATGGAAAATGTGGTGGAGCCATCAATGTGGAGAGCTTCATGAGGTCAAGAAGAATGTAGAATCCAGAGAAAGATGTTAGAATTTGTGATTTAGGAATTTGTATAATTTCTGGTGATTACCTTGTAATAGAGTTCTTTCTTTCTTTTAAATTCACATACCATGAGATGCACAGATCTTAAAATTTATAGGTCAATAAGTTTTTGTTTGTTTTGTTTTGTTTTGTTTTGTTTTGTTAACCCTCACCCAAGGTCATTTTTTCCCATTGATTTTTTAGAGACAGTAGAAGGGAGGAAGAGAGAGAAACATCGATGTGAGAAACAACAATGTAAGAGAGACACACTGATTGGTTGCCTCCCGCACATGCCCTGACTGAGGCCAGGAATCAAACCTACAACCCAGGTACATTCCCTTTACCAGGAATCAAACCCACAACTCTTTGGTGCATGGCCGACACTCTAACCACTGAGAAACACAGGCCAGAGTGGCAAATGAGGTTTTTTGTTTGTTTGTTTTTAAATTTTTTTATTGATTAAGTTATTTACATATGTGTCCTTATCCCCACATTACCCCCTACCCCCCCACTCATGCCCTCCCACCCCTGTTGTCTGTGTCCATTGGTTAGGCCTATATGCTTGCATATAAATCCTTTGGTTGATCTCTCCCTGGCAAATGAGTTTTGACAAATGAATATATTCATATTAAACTCAATTTATATCATTCTAGAAAGTTCTTTAATGCTCCTTTCCAGCCAGTTCCCATCCTCTAGCCTCCAACAGTGGCAACCACAGTTCTGATTCCTTTCCCTATAGCTTATTATTGTCTGTTTTAGAATTTCATGTAAATGGAATTATACAGTATGTGTTCTTTTGTATATGGTTTCTTTTACTTAGCTTACTGTTTTTGAGATTCAGCGATGCTATTCTGTTCTCTACTTGTTCATTCTTTTTTTATTGCTGATTAACTCTTTGGTGCATGGCCGACACTCTAACCACTGAGAAACACAGGCCAGAGTGGCAAATGAGGTTTTTTGTTTGTTTGTTTTTAAATTTTTTTATTGATTAAGTTATTTACATATGTGTCCTTATCCCCACATTACCCCCTACCCCCCCACTCATGCCCTCCCACCCCTGTTGTCTGTGTCCATTGGTTAGGCCTATATGCTTGCATATAAATCCTTTGGTTGATCTCTCCCTGGCAAATGAGTTTTGACAAATGAATATATTCATATTAAACTCAATTTATATCATTCTAGAAAGTTCTTTAATGCTCCTTTCCAGCCAGTTCCCATCCTCTAGCCTCCAACAGTGGCAACCACAGTTCTGATTCCTATCCCTATAGCTTATTATTGTCTGTTTTAGAATTTCATGTAAATGGAATTATACAGTATGTGTTCTTTTGTATATGGTTTCTTTTACTTAGCTTACTGTTTTTGAGATTCAGCGATGCTATTCTGTTCTCTACTTGTTCATTCTTTTTTTATTGCTGATTGATATTGCATTATAAGAATGCACTACAATTTATTTATCCATTCTTCTATTAATATTTGTTTTTTCCAGGTTTTTGGCTATCATGAATAAAACTACTTTGAACATTTTTCCTGTGGACTGTTAGGGTCACCAAAGGTGGAACGCATGAAGCCAAAAGTGGTAAAGAATTATAAATGTATTGTTATATCTGCGAGCAGAAGGGCTGAGACCAAAATGGCTTCAGCAAGGCAGTGTGGGGGGAGCGGGATATTTATGTTTCCTGTAAAGGTCAGAGTAGCCAGTTGGACCAGGTGCAGGCAGGGGGCTGGATCCACTGGAAACTGGGTGAGGCCATTTATGGGAAACTGAAGGACATTAGTCATGTCTTGCTAAATCTATGAGAACAAGAAAACCGCTGGGAGGGACAAGAGCCTCAAGCAGAGCATAATGAAGTGCAAGAATGTGCCTAACATTCCAGCCTCTCTTTCTTTTTCTTTCTTTCCAGTGAGCTGGGGTTCTTATAAGCTGGGGCTGATGAGGTAGGCCGATCTCATTTTTCTGTTACTTCTTCATTCTTAGGTAGGGTGTAGAGATGTCCCTAATTTAGTCGGTGATTGAGGGAGGGGATGATATCTAGTGTAGGTCTGGAATAGCATCATTTCCCCTATGGATCTATGGGTAATTGCCTGAATGTGGTTTTGGAGGAAGGAGGAAAGGGCTCTTAGGATGTATGGGCCAAAGATGAGTGTCAGGAAGAGCATGAAGAGGGGTCCAACTAGAGATTGAAGCCAGGAGGTCCAGTTAACCTATTGCAGACCCGTAGTTTTATTGCTAGCTTTACCCCATGGCCAGATAAGTTTCTATTGAACAAAAAACGTTTTACATAAATGTTAAAGGCACGCTTTAAAATTAAATACCCATTTCATTTTGAAGTTATTTTTGACATGTTCTTACAAGCTAATATTTTTTTTAAAGAATTCTCATGATTGGCCACAAGCCTTAGAATAGAAAACACGAGAATTCTCGTGATCTGTGCGCAATGTGTTAAGATTCTGTAGCCAGCTGCCCCAGGATTCTGAAAGTTGTTGTCAGATTTTTGAGGCTCTATCAACTAGTTTCTTAGCCTCATCCCTTACTATGCCAGATTGGTGGCATTAAAACAGCATTCTTCCTCTAGGGATAGGCATACCCGCCCCTGCCCCCCCTTACTCAGCTGTGATGAGGTCAAGTCCTCTCTGATTTTGGTGGGTACTGCTGCCAGTGAATCTATCTGGCCCTGTACTGCAATAATACTCGGGCAATTTCCTCTAAGCTATCTGCAAGGTCTTTTGATAGGCTCTGATAGTAGGAAAAAGAGGTTGCTAGTCCCGCTATCCCAGTGCCTAAGCCTGTAGATATCCCTAGGCCAACAAGGAGGGAAGGAAGGCAATGCTCAGATTCCCTGGTCTGAGCGTAAGCGGGGAAAGGAACCTTAAACAAACTGGTTATTAGGGGCAATGTCTATTTCAGGGATGAGATAGATTAGGGTGCAGGTCCCCCTCCAGTTGGCTGGGGGACAGAGATAGGAATTGGTGCCACACAGAAAGAAGATTCCCTGATTTTCTAAGCAGAAAATGTTCTCAGTGGTTGCTGAATGCAGTGAATATTCCAGACCAGCGGTTGCCAACCTTTCGGAACTCTTACCATTTGCAACAGCATGGATGGAACTGGAGAGCATTATGCTAAGTGAAATAAGCCAGTCAATGAAGGAAAAATACCACATGATCTCACTCATTCATGGATAATAAAGACCATTACAAACTTTTGAACAATAATAGATACAGAGGCAGAGCTGCCTCAAACTGATTGTCAAACTGCAGCGGAAGGCCAGGGAGGGTTGGGGGGCAGGAGGGAGGGGAGTAAGAGATCAACCGAAGGACTTGTATGCATGCATATAAGCATAACTAATGGACATAAGACACTGGGGGGTAAGGGAAGGCAGGGGATTGTCAAGGGCGGGGGGAAAAAAAGGACACATATGTAATACCCTTTGTTATACTTTTAGCAAAAAAAAAAACAAATAAAAATTAAAAAAAATAAAAAATAAAAGACAAAAAGGGTAATTGACCGTACCTTTGCTACACTTCCCATTTGCTAATCAGGGAGATATGCAAATTAACTGCCAACAAAGATGGCAGCTGGCAGCCACACAGCTGAAGCAAGCAGGAGGCTTGCTTGCTCCAGTGATGGAGGAAGCCAAGGTTCCCCAATTGCTGAGGCCCGGCTCTGAGCTCCAAAAGCAACAAAATTTCAATTATAGAAGCTAAACAAACCCCAGATACCTGCTTTCAGCAGGCCGTGGCCTCAGAGCTGGAGCGAGCAGGAGCCTGCTCTCAGCTCCAGTGAC
>NW_005371933.1:1122562-1139735 GCF_000412655.1 Myotis brandtii | reverse complement strand
GACCAAGATCAACAGTAATTGATATAAATGTGAGGAGTCTGGCAGAAGGCTGACCAGGACTCCTTTTGATATTCACAGGGTGAATATCTACATTTTATTACCTGCTGCTGACTCAATGGCCTAAAGCAAACTCCCCCAAGACCTGGCAATCTTACTGTTTGCTAAACATTACCATTGATATGTCTGTTTGCATTCCTAAAGGCAATTGTGTATTCTAGCTAATAAAAGCAGCTGGGAAAGGAGCAACAGGGAGAACTCGACTTCTTTAGTTGAGTTATTCTCTGGTTCCCCCGGTGATTATAAAAATTAATATTCCGTCTTGTGTGTATCATTTGCGCATCAGCCCTCCCCCCAAGTCTTTGAACCCACGAAAGCCACGCTGGCCGTGGACTCTCGCAAGTGGTAAAGAGGTTGTCCTCATTTTCCCAAACAGAAAAAGTTCCAGCCACGGTTGCCCCCATAAGGACCTTTGGGATTGACCTGTGTAGCCCCAGTGGTGGTGTTCTCAAAAAATATATTTTTCCTCTCAGCCTCCACCCAAAATTTAGAACGTGTGAGACTGTGGGAGGGGAATCAGCGGCAGTTAGATTGTAAATGTGAATGGCAACTCTGCCATGAGAAATAGCTAACACAGGAAAGGGGTCGACCTAAACAGAACTGGGAAGTATCGGTCGTTGAGATGATGGGCCAGGCTGCGAATCAGAAGGGTTTCAGAAGAGGGGCTGTTTGGGTGACAAAATAGCCCAGTCAGAGGAAGGCTAAAGGTTGAGAGTAAAGTTGCATAAGCGTTCATCAAGATGTCCTAAAGCCTTTCTGTTATGCCCAGATTTCAGGATCCCCAAGAAACCAACAGGGAGCCAGCAGTCCGATGTAAAAGCAAAGAGTCCTTTATATTTCAAGCTAGCGCTCGGCTCCCCCACCTTGCCGATGCAGCGACAGGAAGCAGAGAGAGAGAGAACTCTGTGTGGAGAGGGGTTTTATAGGGGGTTGGAGTAAGGGGAGGAGAAAGGGCTGTGGCCTTGCCGATTGGCCAGGCGCAAGTCGGTGTCTTGTTCCTGGGTGTGGCTAGCAGAGGCTTAGACTTCCGGGGGGAAGCTCCTTGCCAAGCACATGGCCAAGGTAAGATGGAGTACTTACCCTGGGGCAAGATGGAGGGCCTAGCCCTTACCCTGGGGCAAAATGGAGGGTGTAACCCTCGCCCTTTCAGTTTCCTGCAGGGAGTGTGCTATGGATGCAAAGAGGTGCCTGATATGCTAGGACACTGTTGGTTGGTACTGGTCCCAAGATGGGGACTTTGTTGGATGAGTGTTCAGGTATGTTGTTTGAATATGACTGGAGTAACTGAACAGCTCTGCCTGTGAGGGTTCCTCTGGTCATTTCTGTGATTTGTAAGTTATAAACTTCATCAAGGCACATGAGTTGGAACGGGGGCTTCCATGTTTCTTATAGTGGAAGGATAGACTAGAGTTGTCCCCATGCGTGTAAGGAGGTTGGGGCTGCTGTGTAGCTAGTTGATGAGAGGAGAAGACAGAGCCAGCAGTCCCTCGAGAGAGTGGGGTTGGTGGTGTTGAGGAGGTGATGTGTTTAAGGAGGTTGGGGCTGCCGTGTAGCTAGTTGATGAGAGGATAAGACAGAGCCAGCAGTCCCTCGAGAGAGTGGGGTTGATGGTGTTGAGGAGGTGATGTGTTAGGTTGAGGGTTTGAGAGAGATAGTGAGGACTTAGGAGAAGTTTAAGAGTTATGGGGTAGACCTGTGTACACAATAAGAGGAGGTAAAGGCTTGGGGATGGGGGGTCATTGTATACTCTAACAGCAACAGCATAATTCCAACCAGATGTTATAAGGCAAAGGCACATTAAAAATTTAAAAATGTCAAGGGAGATCCTGAGAAGTACTACCAGCCAGAATAAAGGGTGAGTAAGGGCCTCCCAGGCTAAATTCTAGTTAAATTAATCCCAAAGTTGACTTTTAGCCAGGAGGTTATTTGGTCCCAGGAAAAGTCACCTTGAAGAATGTTCTGCAGTATGTCATTGGGTAGGGAGGGGGCTGGCCCAGGGCGGGGGCCCGAGAGTCAGGGACCAGCACAAACCAGATAGTGAGGGGTGATGGGAGAAGCCTGGCTCCTAGGGATTACAGTAAGAGTCCGGGTTTATGGTTCCTCAGAAATTTTTGTAAGTTTGAGGCAAGTCGGTCCAAGTGGGGCATAATGCAAAAATGTGCCTAACATAGATGGACCTCTTTTCATTTTTCTTAGGTAAATCACCAGTGGTAGAAATTATGGATTGGTGCATGTTTAACTTCAAAAGAAATTGCTAGCTAGTTTTTCAAGATGAGTGTATTTTACACTCCCACTGGCAATGTATAAGAATTGTAGCTACTCCACCTTTTGTCCAATACTTGATGTGTCCGTTACTTTAATTTCAACTATTTGAGTAGATGTAAAATGGTTTCTTACTGTGGTTCTAATTTTCACTTCCCTGATGACTAATAATGTTGAACATCTTTTCATGTGCTAATTGACAACTCGTGAATCTTCTTTTGTGGTGTGTCTTTTAAATTGAGGTTACCCTGCCCTAGCCAGTTTGGCTCAGTGGATAGAGCGTTGGCCTGCGGACTGAAAGGTCCCGGGTTGATTCCGGTCAAGGGCGTGTACCTTGGTTGCGGGCACATCCCCAGTGGGAGGTTTGCAGGAGGCAGCTGATCGATGTTTCTCTCTCATCGATGTTTCTAACTCTCTGTCCCTCTCCCTTCCTCTCTGTAAAAAATCAATAAAAATATATTAAACATACATACATACATACATA
Source organism: Myotis brandtii (assembly GCF_000412655.1). Classification (NCBI taxonomy): domain Eukaryota; kingdom Metazoa; phylum Chordata; class Mammalia; order Chiroptera; family Vespertilionidae; genus Myotis; species Myotis brandtii. The sequence continues at coordinate 1,136,932 of NW_005371933.1, read as the reverse complement.
CATACATACATACATAAATTGAGGTTACCTTTAGTTTCTTGACTGCAAACTCCTGTGTGTGTTTGATCCGGCTTTGATATGCACAGGCAAATGGACTCCTTTAGTCCAGTAATACCATGTATTTAAGTGTTTGGTATGTCTTTTGCAAAAGAACATGGCTGAATTTTGTGTTACTGTTTTTAAAACCATCCTAAGTCTATTTTAGCTAGTATACTAGTATTTAAGCTACTTACATTTTATTGATTATTTAAATATTTGGGCTTATTCCCACCTTTTCACCTTGTGCTTTATTTTCTAATGTTTTTCTCCTTTTCGTGGTATTGGGTTTCTAGCATATTTGTTTTCTTATTCCATTTCTTTCTCATTTTTGGTTGGGAAGTTTTACACTCCATTTTAATTTTTTTAATGGTTGTCCTTGAAGGTTGCCATTTCCAGGTGTTTTTAAAGCTGTTTTATTTCACTTTTAAATGTTCTATTCTCTTGTAAAATAGCTGAAGTTTTAAAACTTCCATCTTTTCTAAGAACAATTAAAAGGGGCAATACAAGCAATTAAAAAAAGTGGCAATAAAAGTGGCAGAAGAACAGAATTGTTAAGAAAAGTGTTTGGTTGATATGAAATAAAAACACTATGCAAATCGCAAATATAAAATATATTATAAAACAGGAAATATCTAGACTTCAAAATCTTCATAAGGTAGAGACAAATATTGATTTGCCAAAAAAAAGGAAAATTACCCCTTTTAGCTGGGAAAATGTGTGTGTTTTTTAAACTGGAGGAACCTTTTGCAATCTAATCCAAGCTCTTTATTTTAGAGATAGGGAATATGAAATCTAGTAGGTAAACATAATTTGCCCAAATGTTCATTTGTGGGAATGAGATGCACTGTGAGATAATTTCTTTTTCTGCAACTATTTCCAGATGGAAATTCAGGGAAAACTCCAGGCATGAAGTAAAAACTACAAAAGCAAGACCATTTTTTACATTCGCTTCTCCATTCACACTGGACTAATACACCACTTGCGTCAGTCGGGGGCAGACAAAAAAAAGCCAATTGTAAGACAGTTACTGTCACCTGACTGATTTTTATTTGCAAGTCACATGCCTGCAGTCCAGGTAGCTGCCCACCCCCACCCGGTGACAGTGGTTGTTACCATTATTGGCAAAATCCAAACAACTCATTTTCAAGTCAGAGCACCTATCTACACAGAGAGCTTTTTATATATGATCTCTTTATGAAACTAACAAAGCATCACAGGTTAATTTACCCCTAATTGCTAATCTCTAGTTGCTTAATTACAAAGTTCACTAAGTATATCTATAAAGAATTGAGCTTCCAAAGTCCATGAAGGAAACTACCCATTTCCTTTCAGACACACATGCTATACAGATTGGAGGAAAATTTGAATAGTGCTTTTCAAACTGATATTTTGCAGGTAGTTATAGCAGTGTTTAAGGGCTCTCTGGGAAAAGGTCAAAGGTCCTAGGGTCAAATACACATGTGAAATGCGGGACTAAACAAAGCTTAATCATTCTCAATGGGGATCTCATCCGTGAATTCTCTGTGATGAATGTGTTTTGTGTATAGAGGGTTCCCTGGCTGATTCGTCAAACAGTCTTTTCCTCGTGAATGCTTTCATGGGACACACATTGAAAAACGTGATTTAAACAAATGCAAACTTTTGCCAATTGCACAATATCTTTCTCACTAAGTTTTTGTGTGGTGTGTGTGGTGAATATACATTAGCATTTTAAGTGTACAGTTCAGTGGCAGTAAGTACATTCATATACTTGTGCAGACATCACCAACATCCATCACCAGAATTTTTTTAACTTTCCACACTGAAACTTTGTACCCATTTGTTGACTGTAAGCAAAAGGTCAGCCAGGTTTTCCTCTAGCAAAATGGGTTTATTCAGAAACAACAAGGGATCTCAATCCACAGCGTGCAACCATGGTGGGCCATGTGCAAGTTCGCTAAAACAAAGAAGAGGAAGCCCTTTTGTAGAGGAGAAAAGGACGTTTGGAAGGGCCATTACAAAGAGTCTCCCCAATAGTTCTTCAAGATCAACACGGGGCCGAGACCTCCCTCTCACAGCATTCTTACTTCACTTTAAATGAGGTTATTGTTTATTAATTTTAATTCATACATTAAATAATAATTTCATTTCCCCATAACCACAGTCCTTGGCAGCCACCATTCTACTTTCTGTCTGTGAATGTGACTACTCTAGGTACCTCATATAAGCAGAATAATGCAGTATGTTTGTGGCTAGATTATTTCCTTTAGCATAATGTCTTCAAGATTCATCCATGCTGACATATGAAAAGATGCTCAACATCACTTATCATCAGAGAAATGCAAACTAAACCCACAATGAGATACCACCTCACACCTGCCAGAATGGCTGTCATCAATAAATCAACAAACAAGTGTTGGTGAGGATGCAGAGAAAAGGCAAGCCTCATGAACTGTTGGTGGGAATGCTGACTGGGACAGCCACTGTGCAAAACAGTATGGAGTCTCCTCAAAAAATTAAAAATGGAACTGCTGTATGGCCCAGTGAGTCCACTTCTGGGTATATATTAGAAGAAACCCAAAACACTAATTCAAAAGAATATATGCATGGCTATGTTCATTGCAGAGTTATTTACAATAGCCACGATTTGGAAGTAACCCAAGTACCCATCAACAGATGAGTAGATATAAAAGCAGTGGTACATATATACAATAGAATATTACTTGGCCATAAAAAAAAAAGAATGAAATCTTACCATTTGGGACAGCATAGATGGACCTAGAGGGTATTATGCTAAGTGAAATAAGTCAAACAGAAAAAGACAAATACCAAATGATTTTACTTATATGTGGAATCTAAAGAGCAAAATGAATGAACAAACACATTTTTTTAGAAAAGGAAAAGAAAGGATCCAAGCCACTGGACTGGCTTGAATCTAGGATAAGAGTGAGAGGACACAAATACACTGTGGTGACACGAGTTCAGTGCCTCCTGTCCAGATCTCTAATGTTTCTGATCATATTTATTGCTTTAGTTGACTGCCCATCCATCAGTCAATAGCCACCATGGGACACCACATTTGGATTGCTGTTCTACCCCTACTGACCATTTCAGTGACTGCTCCCATGTTGTCTCAGCCACTCTGGGGATGAAAGTGGCATCTATCTCTTTCATCCCCAGCTAACAAGAGACAGACAGTACGGAACGTTACAGAATTATGGTGTTTCCTTCACCAATGCATTTCTGAATGCTTTGGGTCTGCCTGGGACTTGGTGGAATATGGAAGGATCATACCTGAACTATGCATTTCAACCTTCCTCTCTCTAAGCCTTTGGATTCCATCCTTTCCATTACACCAAAGAAGTTAGGGCACCTCCGCCTCATTAAATTAGTCCACTGCTGAGTCAGGTTTCAGTCAACTAAAGAAGCAGAGTGCCAGTGATCACTCCAGCTGCTTAAGATAACACAGAGATGTCAAAATCTCTGGCAATTTGCAGCTTTATCAATAAATGCAGTTTGATCCAATGTGAGGTGCCCTCATCCTTGGTAGCAAATACTGCATCAGTCAAGATTTAGTCAGAAAAATTGAAATCACCTTGGGTATTTTCAGCACAAAGGGATTTAATACAGAAGATATGGTTAAAAGTCTTGAAAGGACTGGAGGACCAAAGTGGGGAGAAGGGGAAAGTGGTACTAAAAACCAGAGATCGGGCACTGCAAGAAGTCACTACCATCTGTATTAGTCTACGCATGCTGCATAACATAAAAGTTATAAAACTATTGGAATTATCAACAGGAGTGATCCTGGCAGCTGGGATTGAGGTGATAGCCTTAGAAATGATTAGAAGGGGGATTTATTGATGAATTAAAATGGGGTGTAAGAGAGAGTGGCCCTTGATCCATGGACCTCTTCTGTTCCCTCTCTACACTCACTCCCATAGTGATCTCACCCAATTTCATGGATTTAGATGCTATGCATTTCTGTATATACCTCCAGCCCTGATATCCAACTCATGTATAGTATCTTCAGATTTGTATATACAACTGTCTTCCCAAAAATTTCACTTAGATGACTAATAGATACATCAAAGTTATTATATCCCAAACTGAACTTAATTCCTCTTCTATCTTTTCAAAAATGTTTCTGCTCTGATATTCTCCCATCACCGTGTTAATCAACTGCTCAGGCCAAAAAAAAAGGAAAAAATCTTGGCATTATCCTTGACTTCTCTCTTTGTCTCACACGTTATCTCCAACCCATCAGCCATGACATTAGCTCTATTTTCAAAATATAATGTAAATGCAACCACTTGTCACTCTCTCCATCACTACCACTCTGCTTCTCGCCACCACCCTATCTCACCTAGACCATTGTCATAGCCCCCGGCTGGTTTGCTTCATTCTATATTTGAGCCTTTATTGTCTACTAGAGGCCCGATGCACGAAAATTCGTGCAACAGTAGGCCTTTCTTCCCCCAGCTGCCGGCACCGGCTTCCCTCGGGCACCCGGGACCCGGGCTACTTCCTTCTGGCCTCCCGCAGGCACCCGGAACCGGACTGGCTTCCCTCCAGCCCCAGCTTCATCAGGATATCCAGAAGACATCTAGTCTAATTAGCATATTACCCTTTTATTATTATAGATTCCCTGCTAAGCAGGCAGAGTCGTTCTTTTAACACTTAACTCTGATCATGTCTGGCATCTGTCCACTTCCTGCTCCTTAATGGATACAACATACTCCACCACTCATCATTCACAACAAGCAAAATCAAGGAACTACAAGATCCTTCCAAACACTCAAACACATAAGCCTATGCCTTCCGGAGGTTTGCCAGCCCTGATTGGGCTTTGTATTTGATGCTCAGCCCTTTAAAATGCTAACTCTTAGTCTGTCATCCTCCTTAGCCCCAACCTCCCTTGCACAAGTTTCTCAACAAAAACCTGGAGTGAGTGGGCCATAATCCTTCAAACTTGTTTCTTCTCATTCTTCCTCACTCTCCAGGTAGTAATAGAAAGAATACAGGTCTGAGAGTTAGCCAGTCAGCCTCTCAAAGTCTCCTATCTTTCCTTCATCAATGGTATGAACACAACATCTACTGATCAGGGTTTTATAACATTCAATGGGATAAAATGTACAAGATGCCTGGCTATAGTCAGATTTCAATAAATGTGTCCTTTTCCACTCCCTTCTCCCAACATCTACTTACTTTCCCTTTCTTCTTTGTTCATTCTGCTTTCTTCTTGGATCAAGAGTCAACTTTGTACTCTGCCAAGGGAGACCTGCCAAGGTAAAATGGAAATTGAAGCAGATGGCCCAGTTGTTGTGACGCTCTCAAACCCTACTTTTAATAACGAGAAGTAAGACTCAGGTTAAAGTCTCAGGTGAAAGCGGCAAATCATGCCATTTGAGATTAACTTCATCTTGTGGCTTTGCCTGCGTTGGGAAGACCTCCCTACCTGTCCAGGCTGAAATACTGTTTTAAGAGTGATCAGTGTGTGTGTGTGTGTGTGTGTGTGTGTGTGTGTGTGTGTGTGTGTGTGTGTTCTGTTGCCAAAAGTAATAAGATCTCAGGAACACGGTGGCTCGGGGAGGAGAATTCAGTATAGCTGATTTCATTTGATAGGATACTTAAATCTCAGGGCCTGCAGAGAAACTATTTTGTTGAAATATGAGTGCATTTGGCTCACACCATGTTTTTATTTATGCCCTACAGGTTAGTATAGTGAAAAATATATTATAGGCTGACCTTTAAAAAGACAACTCTGAAAATGTGTCCCCCATTTTCTGAGGGGAAAAGGAGAGCCGTGCATAAATTTTTGTAAGGGAGTGAAGACCCTTACAAAATAATTAAGTTCCTGGACCTTTATATGTAGAAAAATATACCTGTAAATACAAGCAGCAAACTGCTGGCAGGCAAGGCTACTGTGCCAAATGTTATCAGGGAACCGAAGCGGATTAAACAGACCATCTATCACATAGTAGCCGTTTTCTTTGTTTATAGTCTGTTCCCAAATGCTATTTATCCCTGATTTAATCATTTCGTTTGAAGTTTTCTTTTTATGTTTTTTATTATTTTTTATTTTTCAATTACAGTTGGCATACAATATTATATTAGGCAGGTATATGTTTGTTGTTTTTCAAAAACATCAGTTTTTGTTTGGTTTATAAGGAAGCGGTTGCTCAGGCTTGGCTCTGCTCTTGGCATTCCTGTGGCATGAAGTTGAGGCTACCAACCTTGACCCCGTGTCTGAACAGCCTGGCACTGTCTCTTATTGGAGGTGCAGCTCAGCATGGAGCTGACTCTCCAAGAAAGGTGAGGGTGCCCCTTCCACGTGTCTGAACAGCCTGGCACTGTCTCTTATTGGAGGTCCAAGAAAGGTGAGGGTGCCCCTTCCTGGGGCCTGACTCCACCCCCCACCGGATGGAGTCTGTGGTGGAGAAATTGACACAGAGCTCCTATGGAAACTGATGACCAGGAGAAATCACTGAGCAAACGTATGTGACTTGATCATTGAGCTCGGGTGGGGCCTCGCCATGGTCCTTAAGTTCTCTTTCTAAATGCTGTACAAACACAAGCTACAAGGCAGTTTATATGCCATGTTTATCACTAACAGCAGGGGCAGAGAGCAGCCACCACAGATACTAAAAGGAACCCGTCTTCACTTATGGGGAACTTGACTTCATTTTCCTTTACTTAAAGGGTGAGCTGGAGCAACACTTTCTAAGTACCAGCATGTTTCCAAACAAATTTATGACATGCCTATGACAAGGTCTGTGCAGTAGTGGGGACCGTGGCAAATTGCTCAGCAGATTGGATGGCGTGTGCATAGAATAAAGGGAGTAGCTGCCCCTAGGTTCCCAGCTATTGCTGTCATGTGGAAGTTCAGGTTTCAAGAGTAGATGAAAACATGGATTTGTGTTATTTGTCATTCACTGTAAACACTCATTTAAACAAGCAAAATGTTTTTGAGGCTCCTTGGTTTGCATCCTTTGATTCAGCCAACACTTTCTAAAAGGAATTTGAGGCTCCTTGGTTTGCATCCTTTGATTCAGCCAATCACTCTGACATCAATGAGACCTCTGATGTTGGGGAGCAGTTGAGGGCCCAGGTCGGTCACTGACATGGTGACCACAAGGTATGAAGAGACGGGAGGACATCCTCCAGATTACACCAATACTTAGGAGGCAAAATGAGGAGGAGGAGACGGAGGGGAGACTGGAAATTAACAACCCAAAAAGTAGGAGGAAAACCAAGAGGGGAGAATCACAAATACCAAGAGAGAAAAGGAGGTGGTCAGGCGAGAGAACTCCTACACGAGAGCAAAATCCCTTACTTGGTGTCTCAGTCAGTTTGGGCTACAGTAACAATAATACCAGGGTCTGGGTGGCTTAAACTACAGACATTTCTCACATTTCTGGAGACTTGGGAGTTCAAGATCAAGGTGCCAGCCAGTTCAGTTTCTGTGAGAACCCACCTCCTGGTTATGAAACGTAAAGGTAAGCACGTTTTTCTTAATCCTGAGTTTTAAGTACTAAATATGATGCTTGCTGTGGTGTTTAAAAAATGCTATTTGTCAAGTAAAGAGCGGGGTTCCTCTTATTCTCAGTTAAGAGTTTCTTTTTTTTTTTTATCATGGCTGAGGATTGACATTTCTCAAATGCATTTTAAGCATCTATTCAAATCATCATAAAGCATTTCCTTTCATCTGATAATGTGATGCATTACACCAATGAATTTTTGAATGTTGAACTACCCTTGCATTTATGGAATAATCCCTCTTATTGTGATATGTTATTTATAAATATATGTTATGAAAATGTTTTATTTGAAATTTTTGTTACTTTACCTATAAGCTGACTGTGATGTCAAAGTTACTCTGGTCTCATTATATGAGCTGTGTAGCTTTCCATTTTAAACCATGTTCATGAGATAGAAAGTTCAGTAAAATCTACCTGTACATCTTCCCCTTTGGGGATGAGGCAATTTTTTAACTAGCAACTAATTTTAATAATGGTCATTGCTAGTGTGTGGACTCTGGTTATTACAATGTAACCTTTTTAATCACTCTGAGTCTCAGTTTTATCATCTGTACCCGCTCCTACAGTTTATTACTATTCATTCATTCCGTCTTTCTTGAGACAATTTGGTTTATTACACTTTTAGAAAAAATAGACTTTCATATTTATTGGCATATACATTTTTTTACCTGTCATATTGCTTTATGTGTAATTATGTCTCTTTTTCTTATTAAAAATATTGTACATGCCATTTTTTATCTCACAATCACTCTTACTTAAGGTTTGTCTAGTTTTTTCTCTCCAAAGGACTACTTTTTAATATGTTGAGCCTATCTAAATTATTTTTATTTTCACAATTCATTATTTTCTGTCTTTATTATTTCCTTGCTTCTCTGTCCATACAATGACTTGTAGTCAAATATTAGTAGCAGCTTTATATGGAGAGCCAAAATCTGGAAACAATGCAAATGCCCATCAACAAGCAAATTAATAACAATATTCACGTATTGTGGCTCATGCATTCAATGCACACTACTCAGTAAAACAAAAGTATTGATGCACACAGCAGCATGGCTATAACCCAAAGATATCATGCTGAGTGAAAAACAAGTACACACTTTATGATTTTATCATATGGAATTTTGAAAGAATTTTGAAAAAGGACAAACTAATCAATAGTGACAAAAACACTCAGTGGTCGTCTGAAGTTGAAATGAGGGTGGGTTCATTATTGACTGGAAAGGGGCACAATCTCCACATGATGGAAATATACTATACTAGAGGCCCGGTGCACAACATTCATGTACTGGAAGGGGTCCCTCAGCCCGGCCTGCACCCCCTCCCAGTCCGGGATCCCTCGGGGGATGTCCGACTACTGGCTTAGGCCCGCTCCTCAGCTGCACTCAACAGCTGTGCCCAGCTTCTAGCTGAGCAGCGCTCCCCCTGTGGGAGCACACTGACCACCAGAGGACAGCTCCTGCATTGAGCGTCTAACACCTGGTGGTCAGTGCACATCATAGTGACCAGTCATTCTGCTGTTCTGTTGATTTGCATATTAGGGTTTTATTATATGGGATACTGTAGTATATATACTATATATGGGTTGTGGTGGTAGTTACATCAGTGCATAAATTTTTTAAACTCATCAAACTGTAATTAAAATATGCATATTTTACTGTGCGTAAATTATATCTTCATAAGCTTATTGTTCAAAAATACTGTAAGATACCACTTCTAAGCCATCTGAACTATGATCTTAAAAAGACTAACAACACAAATGTTGTGAGGATATGGAGCAATTAAAACTCTCATCCATGGTTATATGAGGGTAAAACAGTACCTTCAATTTGGACAACTCTTTGGCAGTTTCTAATAAAGATAAACATATGGCAATCTTATTATCTAGAAATTCTACTGCTATGTATACACCCAAGAGAAATGCTGACATATGTCCACAAAAAGTATTTTCCAAAAATGTCCATAGCTGCTTTCTTCACAATAGCCAAAAATGAAAACCCAAATGTCCATCACGAAGTGAAAAGAGATCAATAAATTGTGATATATTCATAGCATGAAGCACTGTTCATTTAAAATGTAGCACATCACTGATGCACACAAGACCTGGATGATCCAGTACATACAGCTATACTGTGTGTGGATCTGTTAGCAGGTGCAACTGGTCAGTCACATGTCCAGCAGCCTAGGATGCCTGCCCTCTATTTCCACCTCTCTCCCTTGGGCTTCAGTACTTATTGTCTGAGTTGTTTTTGGATGGCTTGTGAGATCATTCTGGTGTTTCCTCTTGTTTGGAAACCCCCTAGCCTGTCCCCTAACCAGCTGGGAAGCTTTGGACACCATGGTGATAGTCATATATACTCACTTAGGTGACCTCTGAGCCAGACCTTAGCAGGAAAAGTCCTTCCTCCTTTAGTCATTGATGATCTTTTCCTTGATTGTACCTCTCTTTATCTCTCCTCACCTGGGAAGCTGAGAACAGGGAGTGGCCCAGATAAAAGGGATCAAATGGCCCCTTTACCTGCTCTTGATGTCAACAGTAGCCCAATTGAAGCTGACTGGCCAGCCAGCTCATCAAGCATTTAAAGGGAGAGCCACAATAATGCGGTGTTTTTTGCCTGGAGTTTTTCCTCTGTGTAGCTCCCTGGGGAGCCTGGGCTGGCCACAGTGACTAATTTCGTGGGACCCTGGGAGCTTGCAAAAGATCAGCTCAGTTGAACACACGGCTGACAGGAATTCTCATTCCCCAGACCCGTGTTCACTTTTACAATACAGGCACCATGAGGACAAAAACAGTATGACAAGCATCTAATAACAGCCCAACCTTCCTCAAGTGCTCTCTTCTCTTGCTCGTCCCAGGAGACATCAGCTTTGGCAGCCTCTTGCCCATTCAAAAGGATCCATTAGCTAGCAGACCAGCATTAGACTATTCTCCTTCATTCCATGCTGCGGCAGGGCAAGGCACTCATTAGTAAAATGTCCATTAGCTAGCAGACCAGCATTAGACTATTCTCCTTGCCATGCTGCGGCAGGGCAAGGCACTCATTAGTAAAATAGATAGTCAAAAGAAAGATTCAGAGAATCAATGAGCTGTCCTACTGATTATGATTTTCTTTGCACAAAATATGGGCTGTTTCTGGTAAGGAAGACCACCTTAACAGAAAAATCCCGAGGAGAATTACATCCGATTTCTCTTTGTGAGATCTCTTGGTTCCAGAGCCCTTTGCTCTCCAGCTAAGCTTCCGATGTCTGTTTACTGGAGAACATCTTCAGTAAGCTACGAAGATGTTTAGTCATTATTCCTTCTTGGTTACAACCTTCTAAGCAGATAAGACAGCAAGTTACACAGGGATAAGCATGAAGGGCAGGAGGCCCGGCATGGTTTTAGGTTCTCAGTGAAGGAGATGAAACAATGGATAGCTTTTAGAATAGAGATACGTGTTGCAAAAACACATGCCACCCTACCCACTGTTTCATGAGCTATATCCTTGGTCAGATACCTACATCTCCCAGTAGGAAAAGTTCTACTGTTTACACCTGTGGGAGGCATATTGGGATCCAAATTACCACAGGCATTAGAACGACGCATGATAAGTTGGAGAGTGTTTGCAGGAGAGCATTCATGAACTTGCATAACCAAATAAATTTGAAGAAAACTATTCCTAGGAACATTATGCTCAAACAGTTGAAAACCAAAGACAAAGAGAAAAATTATAAAATCATAATTGCTGAGAAAATGACATATTACATTCAACAACTATTTGAATGATCACGGTTTCCCTTCAGAAACCAAGGAGGAAGGCATACAGTGAAACATCTTTAAAGCACTGACAAAAACAAAAACAAAACCTGTTAATGAAGAATTTTTATCTTGCAAAAAATATCTTTCAAGAGTGAAGGTGAAGTAAAGATATTTTCAAATAATGGAAACTAAAGGGATTCATTGCCACCCACTTGCACTACAAGAAATGTTACAGTGAGCTCTATAGACTGAAGGTAATGATACCACAGAAAACTAAGAGTAAATTTAGAGCTAGAGATACAAGACTGTTTCTTCTGCTAATTTCTTTATGATGCTGTGTAGACATTCAATCTGACCTTCCCCAACAAGCCATCTTGCAGCCTCTTCTTGAACACTCTAGTGATGGGGAACTCACAGCCAGGTTTTTGTCTGCCTTATGGTTAATCAAACCTTTCTCCCTTGAAGTTTACTTTTTATTTTCTTTTTAGCCTCTCTCCCCAATTACTGGGGTGCCCACAGTTCTCGTCCCAATCCCGTTTCCCAACACCCTTTCTGCACATCCAGGCAGTTCCCACCAGAGGGCACTCCAAGCACTGCTCTCTCACCTCTGCTTTCATTTCTCTGACTTGCCACAAGGGGTCCACCAGATAAACTAATCCCTGCCAAGAGATACTTGTTATTTCAGGTCACTTGGTGCTTTAACCCAACTAAAAGCAGATAGATGCATAGAATTGGAAATGAATTAATGTAGTAATGCATTAACGATTTAGTTAATGAAATTTAATTGATCTTATTCACTTTCTAGTCAGTGCTGGGGAAAAATGCATCTCTATAAGGAAGGTCCTTTTCTTTGGGCCTCTGGCGTAAAGGAAAACAGAGACCATGAAAGGGGACACGCTGGTGGATGCTGTCCTTCTGGATGCTCTCATCTCTCCATTGGCTGCACCGAACTTGGACACTGCACATGCTTCTCAACAATTCCTTCAGCTCTTCCTCACCTGTGTCACAGCGGCAGAGACGTAAAACCACATTTATGAGGTGAGAGGACGTTAATACAATTAAGTTATATATTGTGAGGCACAGCCATCTGGCTGCCATTTAAAGAACCTCAGTTTCTGCCCTAACTGGTTTGGCTCAGTGGATAGAGCATCGGCCTGCGGACTGAAGGGTCCCAGGTTCGATTCCAGTCAGGGGCATGTACCTTGGTTGTGGGCACATCCCCAGTCAGGGGTGTGCAGCAGGCAGCTGATCGATGTTTCTCTCTCATCAATGTTTCTAACTCTCTGTCCCTCTCCCTTCCTCTCTGTAAAAAATCAATAAAATATATTTTTAAAAAAGAACCTCAGCTTCTTCCCTTATGAAAAAGGAGCTCAAAGAAGACCTCATTCTCTCTCTCTTTCGCTCGCTCGCTCGCTCCTGTCCTTCAGATGATAGGAAAGGGATCAGACTTGCAGACTGGACACGTAGGAAACAGAAGAAGTGCACTGTGTCAGGGAGGGCCCCTTTCTCCTAAAGAACCTCAGCTTCTTCCCTTATGAAAAAGGAGCTCGAAGAAGAGCTCATTCTCTCTCTGAGGGGCTCCTGTCCTTCGGATGATAAGGAAGGGATCAGACTTAAAGCCTGGACACGTGGGAAACGGAAGAAGTGCACTGTGTCAGGGAGGGCCCCTTTCTCCCAAAGCCACCTGCTTCACCTCATTGTCCACCCTCCCCATCTCACCCCCCACCCCTCCCACATAAGTACCCACCTTCTTCCACCTTCTCCCTCTGTTCTCCTCCTCCTCCCAGCCAGCCTGCCAGGTGGGAGAGGGTATTGGATATCCTCCTACACTCTGACTACACTGAGTAAAGCCAAACCCCGAACTCAAGAAGGTTGGGACAAAAGGAAATAACACCACTTAGTACATATTTTCACCTTTCCCAACAATGTCTTTCACTCATCCAGCTATGGCTGGTGGGAAGGAATGAGAAACAATACAAATAATATAGAACCTTTCAAGATCACAGCTCAGTGGACTTAGAGAAAGAATGAGAAAATCTCTTTCTTAGGTATTAAATGCACTCAAAGGCTATTAAATCATCCAAGCACCCACGTTACTGCCTGGCACCATGCCTCTCCTTTTATCATGGGATGTTGTGGAGGCTATAAAACAACCAACAGCCTTCTCCAGAAGGTTTTGCTTTACATTTGGTGTTACCCTGCTTACTTGCCATGCCTGGATCTCAGCTCACAGCCTATTAGAGAATTAAAAGTCCAGACAAGAAAGGAAATGACTCTTTTTCTAATTGAATTTATTGGGGTGACATTGGTTAATAAAATTATATAGGTTTTAGGTGTACAATTCTATAATACACCACCTGTATATGGTATTGTGTGCTTAACACCCCAAGTCAAGTCTCTTTCCATCACCATTTATCCCCCCTTTATCCTCATCTACCCCCACTCCTATTTCCCTCTGGTTGTCAGTATGTGTGAGTTTTCTTTTTTTCTTAACGTAATCCCTTGTCTTCATGAGTCCATTCCTTCATATATCAAGAGCTTTCTCCCTTGCTTCTTGGTGAGATGGCCATGAGGTTACCACAAGAAGTCAGGATGGCTATTGAACAACTACAGGGCGGTGAAATCATGGGTCTATTTATTTGTTCCTGAAAGGGTTTAAACCACCTAAATTACTGTTGAATTGCAAATTTCTCATTAGAGGTCTTTTCTTCTTCAGAATTCAGTGGAGCTAATGTTACTTATTGAATTGGGGTTAATGGGGGTTTGTGACTTAAAACCTTTTCCAAACTGAATACGAATGCCATTTCTACTACACTAAGATCTCTACTACACCTTCATTTTATCTGATACGTTCATGATAAGGGCATCAGCCTGATCCTCCCCATAAAGCAAGGGAACTGGGTTCCACTCAATAGGCATGATAATCGGTGGATATCTAAAATATGGTAGCCGAAACTGGTTTGGCTCAGTGGATAGAGCGTCAGCCTGCGGACTGAAGGGTCCCGGGTTCGATTCCGGTCAAGGGCATGTACCTGGGTTGTGGGCACATCCCCAGTGGGAGATGTGCAGGAGGCAGCT
>NW_005371933.1:1100884-1122229 GCF_000412655.1 Myotis brandtii | reverse complement strand
ACTCTCTATCCCTCTTCCTTCCTCTCTGTAAAAAAAAAATCCATAAAATATATTTTAAAAAAATAAAATATGGTACAGCCTTTCAGCTCTGGCTGTTTTTCTACTTAAGAAGAAAAAAAGACTCTGATCCTTAAAAGTATGTGATACAGTGACTACTCTGACCAGCCATGGAACCTTGGAGGCATTCTAACACCATGGCTCTCAGTGTCTCCAGCTACAATATGAAGGGGTGGGACTAGCTCATGTCTAAAGTGTGCTTCAGATCTTTCAATTCTGAAAAACAAACAAAACTCCCCAACATCTCCTACCTACAAGGTCAACAGGAAACCATTCTGACCCTGAAAGTTTCAGCAAGAGCAAGTCAAAGTATCTTGTTAGTTAATAATTAGACACTTGTATTATTCTAACCGAAAACGACTCCCTAGAAACTTAACCATATTTTTGCACTCTAATTTTAGGAGAAATAGAAAGTATATTTAGGGATGAGCACACATTCAGACTTTATTGTATTCAATCTATGTACATATTCTCACCCTACGCATTGAAAACAATGGTTATAGAGCACTAAGAATACCTTAGCTATCAAGGGACGGTTTAAGACTACAGAGAGTTCATGCCACACTATATTGAAAACTTTTAATAAACTTTTAAAATGTTACTGATTTTTAGAGAGAGAGGGATATGGAGACAGAGATAGAAACATCAGTGAAAAAGTAACATCCATTGGCTGCTTCCTGCACACCCCCTACCGGGGATCGAGCCGGCAACCCCAGCATGGGCCCTGACCAGGAATCAAACCAGTGATCTTTTGGTGCATGGGTCAATGCTTAACCAACTGAGCCACACTGGCTGGGCTACATTATATTTAAATTTAAAGGCCCATGATAATATTAACTCGAAATGACAATAGGTGTGTGTTTTTTTTGTTTCCAAATATGCAAGTTACCTTATCAAATCAGAGTTGGCCAAAATAAAATTCTAGAAAGAACCTTTAGTGGCAAAAAATGTAAATGCTAAATCACAGCTTTGTCTTGAGATTACAAGTACTGGGCAAATAATACCACCATTTATTGAACACTTGCTACATTGCGGACTGACGTGGAGCTTTCTCTGGTTATAACAGATGTAAGAACGGCAGTTTTGAGTGTCATGGAGAGAACTGGAAGTCTTGTTTCACAGAGCCCCAACTACACTTTAAGGTTCATTTCAAGGAGTGTCTCCCCTGCCCCTGTGTATTCCTGAGCTCTAGGGTGGCATCTACCATAGCACAATTCCCTGCGCCTTTACCGCACCTCCCTGGAGTCCTGAACTGTGGTGGAAAAGCTCTGCAAGTCATTCTTCATTTTGGTTTCAGCTCAAAGCCCCTAATTTCAAGTTGGCAAAACAAAGACAGAAGAAGCAACACTAAAACAATGAAAAAAGAGGGGGGAAAAACCACGGCTCAATATCTTATAAAAATCTTCATGAATTCAGCGGCCTTTTAATTCAAACAAAGTACTTAACATCCATGATTCAGGAGGTATTTAATGAACAGCAAAAACACCTATTTACATGATTACAATTTGTATTTTTCAGTAATCTGCAGCATCCTCAGATCATCCAAGAGTCTTACGTGAATTTCTATGCATAGCACCACATCTGGTAACACTGGTGTTCATTTCTCAAAAGAGCTTGCTCCATTTTACCAATGCTTGCTACAGACCTAGGTCAGAGGACACAAGTACCTTCATACATTCTCATTACAGGTTTTCAGCCCTTCCTCCCACAGCCCATCGTCTCAGCACCCAGGCTTGGGTGACCCTCCACACAGGTTGCCAATTCTAGCGAAAACTAGCTGCTTAGTCCCTGTTCTTAGCAGGCTCCATGAGCTCAGGTTCTCCAACTAGAATGGCCCTACCGGTTTGGGTCAGTGGATAGAGCGTCAGCCTGCGGACTGAATGGTCTCGGGTTCGATTCTGGTCAAGGGCACGTTCCTTGGTTGCAGGCAACCAATCAATGTGTCTCTCTCACATCGATGTTTCTCTGTCTCTCTGTCTCTTCCCTTCCCTTCTGCTCTCTAAAAATCAATGGAAAAATATCTTCTGGTGAGGATTAACATCCCCCCCCCAAAAAAAAAGAATAAAAAAAGAAACTAGAATGCAAAAACCTCCTCATTTTTAAATTTTGGAAACATTGAATGTAAAAAAAAAAAAGAAAATCAAGATACTTGTAAATTACTGTCTGAGCCTGCCACCCCTCCCCACCCAACCCCCCAAAAAACAGGCTTTCTGCCCTGATTCCTCTTTTTGGTTGCAGCTCTTGGCTTCTGTTCTGGGCTCCTTTGAGAGCTGATGTTCAAGATGCACCTTCTAGCTCAGGTCCTGGAGCTGTGGGGAAGAAACCCAGAGATGAGAGTTGCTGGGTTCTTCCGATTTGCTTCACTGTCGCTGTGGACACCTCGTTGAGGCAAGCAGCATCTGTCCTTCGTCGTCTCCTTACTTGACGCCCGCTTACTTGACGCCCGCTCATTATTTGGCTATTTCCACCGGTTTCCAAGGATAGGAGAGTTTGCAGTAGCCACTCTAAAACTCTTCTGCACTCTCTCAGGAGCCATCCACTGCTGTGTCTTTTTCTTTGTGATCACTGAAACCATCAGGAAAACCAGTTCTCCGCGTTAGGCTCTGATGCCTCTAACCGAGGGAATGAAATCCTCAGGAAGACAGAGGCACTAAGACATTGCAAACATTTGAAATGGGGTCAAGGGATGGTTGCATTTGCAGCAATGGGAAGAGAGGGCTCCTCTGTTAAAAGGCTGCCTACCCATCACACATCTTTCCTAATTACCTAAGGAAAAGGAAGACGTGACTCAGTTTTCATTTGGCGGTAGATTTGCTCGGGGGCTGTGCAGCTTCAGAATTTAAATCTCTCCTCATTCATATGGGTGTAGAATATGCATCTTTAATTAAGTCTATAAACACTACCCTCCACGCAAAACTTTCTTGACTGCAGAGCTTTCTTACATTGATGTCGAGCGGGTATAAAGCCACATGAACTTGGATCACACAAAGAAACACACATGGGGAAGCCTTGCACTTTCTAGGAGGAATAGCCAAGGGCATGGTTGAAGCTTCAACACAAGATCAGGATCAAGAGCCCTGGGAGGGGGTATCATGCAGACTCTCCAGGCCAGCTGAAAGAGCACAAAAGGCCTACCATTGCGTATATCATGTATATACGAACTATTACATCATAGATATGTGAACCTTAAAGGTTACGGTGATTTTCAACAACATTGTGGGAGTTTTGTTCCTTTTTAAATTTGGTTTCTTTAAAAGATAAATGGAATGAGGGCTTTCCGAAATTTGGGGTAGTCCTCAAAGATCTTGAGGTAGAACCTAAGAGACGAGAAACAAATAATTAAAAACATAATCAAGCAGTGGTCAACGGTTGAGGTTTGCTGTATCTGAAATCTTTCTTATAAATCAGCCTACACTTACTCAGGGCCCAACTCTTCCCAAGGGCCATTGGTCCATCTTCTCCCTCCTGCATCCTACTCTTATCAATGTTGAAGCTTCGTGTGCTGAGAAATAAGTAAATCTTCCTATCCATGAGTATGGTATATGCTTCCATTTACTTGTATCTTCTTCTATTTCTTTCTTCAGTGTCTTATAATTTCCCGAGTACAGGTCTTTTACCTCCAAAATTGGAGGTATCATGCCTACCTGATATCAAACTATACTACAAGGCCATAGCAATCAAAGCAGCATGGTACTGACATAAAAACAGACATCTAGATCAATGGAACAGAATAGAGAGCCCAGAAATAAACCCATGCCTATTTGGCCAATTAATATTTGACAAAGGAGGCAAGAACATACAATGGGGTAAAGATAGTCTATTCAGTAAATGGTGTTGGGAAAATTGGACAGATACATGCAAAAAAAATAAAACTAGACCACTTTCTTATACCATATAAAAGAATAGACAGAATGGATTAAAGACTTAAATGTAAGACTCAAAACCATGAAACTCCCAGGAGAAAAATTAGGCAGTAAAATCTCAGACATTTCTCTTAATCACATTTTTTCTGACATACCTCCCCAGGCAATGGAAACAGAAGAAAAAATAAACACATGGAAAGACATCAAACCAAAAACTTTTTGCACAGCAGAGGAAACCATCAACAAAATGAAACAACAACCCACTGAATGGAAGAACATATTTGCCACTGATAGCAGCGAGAATAAACTCCGAGAGAATAAAGCCACTCAGTTTGTGGTCATCTGCTTTGGCAGCCCTAGGAGACCGATGCATCTTGTAAAAAGGCTTTATCCTTAAGTGACCTGGCTGTCTTTTGAAGCTGGTAGCGCTCAGGTTATAATCATGGTACACTCTGTGAAAGTACCTTAATTTGACCTGAGGGACAAATAGTAACAATACTCTCCCAGAGGTGGCTGGATGTTGGAGCTATGATTGGAGAGGTGTGGTGAGCGGCCTCACACAGAGCCCAGTTAGCCCTGTAAGAAAGACACCTCTTGCCCTCCCTCTGGGGATGCTGACATAAAAGCATCAGGGCTCAGTTTGGATTGTGTGGCTGCAACAGCTGGAACCCTCAGATGCAACTGCTGTCCTTCCTCTGACCAAGCCCACCTCAATCATGCTTCTCAGAGCCCCTCCGACTACCGGCTGACACCCTCTCCTCCCCATGTCCTCTTGGCCTCAGGTGGGCAACAGACCCTGCCTGGAGGGGGGAGAATGGTTACACTGACACTCTTACCATCTGGGGAGCCTCTGTTGCCCTCCACCCCCTCCCCAAGACTAGGAGATGGCATGAGTAGGTCTTGAGGAGAGCTATTGTTTCACTCATTTCTGACAGGTCTCTGCATAAATTCCATTCTGAGGAAAAGGACACATTCTTAGTGTAGCCTTCAAGACTATGAAATTAAGTAGCTGGACTAAAACGTCTAGGCAGGGTCCTGGTTCCAGGTCTGTTTCCATTCCTTCTGAATTCTCTCTCTCTCTCTCTCTCTCTCTCTCTCTCTCTCTCTCTCTCACACACACACACACACACACACACACACACACACACACACACACCACAGTCTTTCTCTTTCCTCCAAGTACAAAAGCCATTTTAGAGAAAGAATCTGAAATTTGCATTTAAAGCCTGATAACATCTTAGCATGTTACCCTTCCCCTGCCAGTGACACTTTTAACTCTCTGGTCCCCACCCCACCGAGGTGCAAGGGTTGGGAGGGAGGTGGGAGTTTGGGAAGCTTTAGGCTAGACCTACAGAGGGAAGGTTGTAGACCCCAGCAATTTGCTGGTATTTCCATGGATAGAACAGTCCTGAAATTGCACCACACAAGTAATTGCTTACCCACCTTCCCAGGAAGCCAGCAATGACCTTAGCTATGATTTATGGAGGGCGGGGATAGGGGAAGAAGGAGAGTACCCAAATAAGCCCTGGTATGACAGAGATTCGGGGACATGATCCCGGCGTCTCCAGGATTCTGTGCTAAAAGCCCATTAGGAGTGGAAAGCTATGTGGAGGCTGCCATGTGGGTTGACAAGTTTACCTATGATGGTGAAAAGCTCGCAGCCCAAGGAAACAAATTGAGAAAAATGCAAATGCAAGTGCTGGGAGGGACCAGGTGGCCAGGGCATAGCCGATCCATTCGATGATCTCACCAAGGAAATTGGCTCCAGAAACGTACGTGAACAAGCCCCCTGCGTGCAGAAGAATCAAAACGTCAACCGTCAGAGCTGGATCACTGTGACGTGAAAATCCCTCTGCTTTGCTCCAAAATGCTTAAGGGTGGCTAGATCAAACGTGGGCCTGGGGACTCTCTTCCCAGTCATCACAGCTTGCCGGAACCCACTTGGGGAGAAAGGAAAACAAAGCTAAGGCAGGGCAGCCTGCTGTCCTCAGAACATCCTGCAACCGTGAGGAGTGGCCCAGCTGCTCGGTGGGCTCCATCCAGATCTCTAACAACTGTGGGACCCCTGGCTCCCCACAGGACAAGGATGAGGGACAGGAGGTCTAGGTTTTGTTTCATTCTATTAAGTAGTGATTCCAGGCCACCTTCTCACTCCTTCCCTGCACACCCCCACTGCAGGTCAGCATATGTCACATTCACAGTCACAGGTGAAACAACAAACTCGGTGGGAGTAGTAATATGATGTGAGAAGGTCATTCAATTCTCCTTTGGCCCTTGCCCTCCCAAAGCAGTACATTGTGTTCAAGTTTAAAGGAGGGAGTAGGAGCTGCAGGTCTCTGACCTCCTGGAGGCCAGTGAGGTCTGATGCAATTGAGTTTTTAAGGTTTGTTTTTTTTTAATCCAACCATGTCTGTATTCTAATATCAGAACTATACTAGAAATCGCCACTTTCTAGTCATAGTAAAAGTATCTGCACCCGAAATTTCTGCCCCGCATTGAACTGGCAAAGTGTCACCTAAAACAAGTGTTTTCTTTCCATAGTTACATAAAGAACATTTGTTCTTAAATCATTCTCTAGTATAATTCAGTAGTTGGAAACTAACCTTGGCAATCTAGCTTTTAAGTGCTTTCTCTGCTCTTCTTTTCCTAGTTACTAAGTGAAGCTTTAAAAATTGAAACCCCTTAAAGTTACCTTCCTAAGGCTGACATTGCATCAGCGGTTTCCAGCCTGTAATTCCCCAGACCCCAGGAGGAACCACGGATCTATTGCAAAGAGGCCATAAATTGTCTGTGATCGCAAATGGTACATCTCAACCTATGGTATTATTTTTGTTTGATGTAGATACTGTTAGGATGTCAGCAACACATATTCATTTAAATGTGCTATTGAATTCATAGTAGCATTGGCATTATTTTCTTTTTTAAAAAATATATTTAATTGATTTTTTACAGAGAGGAAGGGAGAGGGATAGAGAGTCAGAAACATCGATGAGAGAGAAACATTGATCAGCTGCCTCCTGCACACCCCCCATTGGGGATGTGCCCGCAACCAAGGTATATGCCCTTGACCGTAATCGAACCTGGGACCCTTCAGTCCGCAGGCCGACGCTCTATCCACTGAGCCAAACCAGTTAGGGCAGGCATTATTTTCTTAATCAATGAATATTAATCCTAAATAATTATTCATTAATAATAATATTAATGAATAATTATCACCATATCATAATTCAGGAAAAGGTTTAATTAAAGGGTTCTATTTACATAAAAAATGATGGGCCCTAGCTGGTTTGGCTCAGTGGATAGAGCATTGGCCTGTGGACTGAAGGGTTCCAGGTTCGATTCTGGTCAAGGGCACATGCCTGGGTTGCGGGCTCCATCCCCAGTAGGGGGTGTGCAGGAGGCAGCCGATCAATGATTCTCTCTCATCATTGATGTTTCTATCTCTCTCTCCCTCTCCCTTCCTCTCTGAAATCAATAAAACTATATACTTTTTTAAAATGATGGGACCCACTATCCCACACAAATACCTCACTACAAATATTGAAGGATTACAGGACTGATTCACTCCCACCTAATTATATTTGTCAGCTCACACCTGGTTTCTCGGGAGCAATTAGAATTTATCTCTGAAAATGCACTTGTAACACATCTCATCCTAATTTTTAATTAAGTATATATGATTATCTCTGCCTTTGAGAGTATACAAGTGGCAGGAAATATGCAAGTGCTACCCCTGACTACCCATTAGATAAATCTAGTGAGACTTCATTGAAGAGGACAGATCTGCTGGTCATCATAATTCAGCTCTATTTGCTGCCTAGGAAGTGTCAACACTCTGTGTACACATAATAGTTCATTTTTTGTGTCAACTTGAATGGGCCATGGAGTGCCCAGATATTTGGTAAAACATTCTGGGTGTGTCCAGGAGGGTGTTTCTGGATGAGATTAATATGTGAATTGATTGACTGAGTAAACAGATTGCCCTCCCCCCGGCAGGTGGACCTCGTCCAATCCACTGAGGGCCTGAATGGAACAAAAAAGGTCGAGCAGGGAGAATCATGTTGCCTGACTGACTGAGTTGGGAGGTCTGTCCTCCCCTGCACTCTGGCTGGAACATATACTCCTGCTCTCCTGGGCCTCCAACTGGCAGAGGGCAGATCCTAGGCCAGCCGTGGGCAAACTACGGCCCGCGGGCCGGATCCGGCCCGTTTGAAATGAATAAAACTAAAAAAAAAAAAGACTGTACCCTTTTATGTAATGATGTTTACTTTGAATTTATATTAGTTCACACAAACACTCCATCCATGCTTTTGTTCCGGTCCTCTGGTCCAGTTTAAGAACCCATTGTGGCCCTCGAGTCAAAAAGTTTGCCCACCCCTGTCCTAGGCCCTCTCAGCCTCCATAATCATATAAGCCAATTCCTTATAATAAACATTATATATTTATACCTACAGCGTATTGGTTCTGCTTCTCTGAAGAACTCTTGTACCTCTCTGGAACTTCAGGGTTCAGATCAGAAATGCATGTGTTGTGGGGTGAGATGGGATGGGGGAAGAAGTCCCCGGATTGTCCGTGCACCCCCTCCATTTGTTACCACATAATTCCTGGGACATGCTCCCTAGGAGGACTGGGAATCTGGAGGGGAAGGGAGACATTACCTTGTGGAATCTTATAGATGACTTCTCCAGGCTTCCTGAGCTGGCGCAATAGATAGTCACTATGAATGTTGATTCCCATTCCCAAAACAAATAAGCCAACACCTAGGCAAAGAAGAGAGAGGGAAGTGAAAACTGTGTCCTGATTTTGATGTTTTTCGCACAAGCCAAGTTTTTTTCTGAAAATGAAGGAAAGGGCATTTAATTTCGAATTCTAAGAATAGTACTAAGATACGCCTCACCCCACCCCCAAGAGGGACAGAGTTGTCGCCACACGAGCACACGGAGATCTTTTTTGCTTCTGTTTGTTTTCCTTTGTTGTTTTTGTGGTTCCAGCATACTCCATTGTGCACACATTTCAGCATTCGTACAACTGATCCTCTGGTTGTTTGTACTCTCAAACATTCACTCTGGCCGCTGTGTGGACAAGGGGTTACTGTAGGCCAGTTTAGTTTGAAGGTCACTGTGGCTTGGACCAGGGTGAAGTAAGCACCCCTGTCACGTTTTGGAGCTACAGGCGGCAGCACTAAGCTGGTGGCTAGAATGTGCTACGTGATGTAGAGAGGAACTGAAGGCAATCCCTAGATTTTGGGTCTGAGCCATAATAACATATAAATAGTTGAACCTTCCTGGACTTTAATTCCTCTTGCAGGTAATGAAACAATTTCAATAATTAGCATTTTCTACAATTTTATAAATAGCTGGTCAGGGAAAGTCTGTTAGAGGAGGCGTAGATTGATAAAGACCTAAATAAAGTGAGGGACCAAGCTTCATGAACATATAGGATCAGAGTATTCCAGGCAGAGGGAGTGGTCTGCACAGAAAAGCTCTGAAGCAGCACCAGCCTGACCATTTAAGGCTCAGCAGGAAGGCCACTGAGGCCACAGCACAGCAATGAGGTGGACAGAGGCTGGAAATGAGGTCGGGAAATGGGGCTGAACCAAGGACACATGGGTTTCATGGGCCGTGGTAAGGAATTTGCATTTTATCCTGAAGCCATCGGAGAGTTCTGAGCTGAGGAATGAATGACATGATGTTTTTCAAAGCTCTCTCAGGTTGCTATAGAGAGAAAATATGAGGGTAAGGGTGAGAGGAGGGGAGAATGGAATCATTGAGGGGTTACTGTGAGGGGGGGGGCAGAGGTGATGGTGAGTTAGACGGTGGAGAGCCGTGTTGGGTGAAAAGTGGTCAGATGTACTTACCCAGGATAAACCGTATGTCTGTGTACCACTCGGCAGGGTACTCAGTGCAGTGAGTCAGGTAGTAGCCTTGCAGGAGTCCGTTTCCCGTACAGAAGACAAAGCCTCTGAAAAGCACCGCGACTGGAAAAGGCCTCCCTCTCATGAGGAAGGGGTAAACCAACGTCCTGGGGCAGATGGGGAGAAAGGTCGGGAGCCCTTGTTAAAAATATATATATATATATATATATCAACAAGAGGAAAGGGTTTCAAACAGATCATCACATCAAACCTATTTTTAAAAAAAAACATTTTTCCTTAAATTTCCTTCCCTTGCCACCCACATGTTCCCCCTGCCTCCTCCCTCCCTCACTCCCTCAGCACCCTGTCGTCGCCTGCCATGTTTCGTGCCGCCCCCTGGTGGTCAACGCACACCATAGCGAGTAATCAAACTCATTTCCTGATCAAACGCCTGAGGGGACACTTTGCATATTTGCCTTTTATATATATATAGATATATCAACAAGAGGAAAGGGTTTCAAGCAGATCATCACATCAAACCTATTTTTTTTAAAAAACATTTTTCCTTAAATTTGTGCAACAAAAGAACGTGATCTGGCCCTAAAACATGTATTTATGATATTGTTTGTCTTGTTTCATTAAAAGCCATTGTAGTCACCATTTATTATCTTATTTTATTCTTACAACCATCTTCAAAGGTAAATGCCATGCCCATATAGCAGTTAGTAAATTTAATCCTAGGAGCCCAGGATTGGATGCTGATGCTTTCGGTAAATCAAGAAGAAAATCCAGATGATATGGGAAGAAAGGTACAGTCTGGCTTACCCCATCTGCCAGTGGAATGGCATTTTGATAGCAGCCACCTGACCGTATGGCTTTCCATAATGTCTTTCTTATGTGATTTCATTACTGATATTATAGCATCCCCTATAAAGGGGCTACAGAATCCCTTGAGCAAGTAGAAACGTCTCTAAATGTTAAGAATTATGGATCTAGAGGAATCTAGGAAGAAGCACTTAAAAATATAAATAACCTCAAAATAAAACATTGCCCAAGGTGTGCTAAATCCTATACGTCAAACTACATCCTCTTCATAATTTTTCTTCTCTATGGTGCAATACAACAGGAAAGCTCATAAACCTATATGAATAGTTTAATGAATCACTATCAAATAAATGCACACATAGTCACTAAGTCAAGAAATAGAACAGTCATCACCCAAAAAGCCTCCCATGGGTCCCTCTCTGTTCACAGTACCATCATCACCCCAGAGGTAACCACCATCCTGATTTTTATAATAATCATTTCCTTTTGCCCCTGTGTAATTTTACCACATTTGTATACATTCCTAAAAAAGATAATTTATTTTGCTCATTCTTAATTCCATATAAAGTGAACCAGACTCTATGATGTTTAGCGTATTATTTAATGCCTTGTTTATTTAACTCATCATTATGTTTCTGAGACTCAAACATATTGCTGTGTATAGCTATACTTCATTTATTTTTATTGTTACATATTATTCTCATGTAAGAATATACCACATGGGTTTATCTGTTTTGCTTTGATGAATATTTTTGTTGTTTCTAGAATGTATCCACTCAAACACAATTTTGTTATAACTCAAATTTTCCCATTAATTTAATAATATTTATGTTTAAAATTTTGATACATCTGGAGTTATTTTGTTGTAAGAAGTTCAGTAAGAATCTAACTTGCCCTGGCCAGTGTGGCTCAGATGGTTGGGCATCTTCCTGTGCACCAAAAGGTCGCCGGTTTGATACCCAGTCAAGGGCATGCAGGAGACAGCTCTCACATCAATGTTTCTCTCTCTCTCTCTCTCTCTCTCTCTCTCTTTCTCTCTCTCTCTCTCTCTCTCTCTCTCTCTCTCTCTTTCTCAAAATCAATTTTAAAAATCTTTAAAAGAAAAAAAGAATCCAACTTACTTTTTTCCTAGTAAATTTACTAAATATCTCTTTCTCAGTGGCATGCATTGCCCCCAACTAAGCCCAAAGACAAAGTCCTTGCCTTTCGAAAACCCAAGATACAGTGCATGTAGCCATGCTTTCAAATTAAACCATGCATCCTCCCATCCCTATCCTCTGGAGCTCCTAAGTCTGAATGCAAAGTCAATATTATCGCATCTCAACCAAAGGAGTATGTATCAATCGCAGGCTCACCACTATAATAAACAATTCCAAAGTCTCAGAGATCCCACATGTAAAAGCTCATTTCTTGCTCAGGCCACTGTGCAAACCTGCAACCCGGAGCCAGGTTCTTCCAGCGCATCTTCCTCCTCCAGGCAGCAGACAAGGGAGGGAGAGAGCATGGATGACTGTAAAGGTTATCCAAAGGGCCAGGCTGCAGGCTGGCAGTGGTGTCCATTACTCCCATCCTCACTGCTTTGGCTCCACCAAACTACAGGGGAGCCTGGGAAATGTGGCCTAGCTGGGGAGCTCCCAGTAGGCGAAGGAAAGGAGGTTGGTAAACACAGCACCAGCAAAAGGCTCTGGAGAGGCAGGAGTCCTGGAGAACAAATACAGTTCTTCTGATCCAAATCATTTTGATGTCGGAAAACTGGAAGCAGTTCAAAATAAACGTTTCCATGTAGAAAGCAATAAAAACAATGATGAGGAAGGGGGGAAGAGTCAAGCAACCCAAGAGGCTGAAATTAATGCTGTGGAGGGTTGCAGATGAGTTTCACCTTCAGATCCCATGTCCCACACAAGGCCTGGGACTCAGTATCCCTGATTTGAGAGCACTTCACTTTATTTCCCCCTTACATTTCCCATGTAAGTTTTCATTCTTTTGTGTTTGTTCTGATGCATGATACTGATAAGTACTCTGTAAATATAAAATTTTCTATCACTGCTAAGTAAATATTCATTTGGGGGGACTCTTATTGGAAAGGGTTAACCGAAATTGCAAATCCAATTTAAACCAAAGAAATAACCTTTAAAATTATACATCTTGCATAGACTAACTCATATTCAACTAAGTCTTGTTCAAATATAAATGCTATTGCTAAGATTACCAAGCTTATTGAAGACTTTTCACTATATGAAATTTTAGACTTTATTGTCAATCAAAATAAATTCAAGTTCTATATCTAAATACTAGGTTTCTATACATATATTTACTTGCTATATACTCCTTCCTCAGCCCCATCTCCCCTTTAAACCACCACCTCTTTTTTCTTTACAGCAAAACACCCCCAAATAGTTGTCCATATTCACCATCTGTCCTCTCCTCTTCTTTCCTCCCTTCCTCCCCTGTATAGAAACTCATCTTGGCAAGACCACCAGAGACTTCCACATTTCCTAATCCAACAGCCGATTTTCAGCTCTCTTATTTGACAAGGTAATCATTCCATCCTCTGGAAACACTTCCTTCATTCAGCTCCCAGCACAACACTTTCCCTTGGTTCTTCTCCTACGTCACTCATTTCTCTTCGTTTCTCTTTGCTGGTTTCTCTTCACCCCCTTGGCTTCTAAATATTGGCATGCCCCAGGGCTCAGGGCTCTTTTCTTCTTTATTCATAGTCACCATGTATGTAATCACATCTAGTATCAGATCTTTAAATATCATCAATAGAATGACCACTCCCAAATTTATGTCTCCAGACAGGATGGCTGTAGTCCTTGAACTCAGACTCATATGACCAACTTCCTCTTAGACATCCAGTTTAAAGACATCCTGGTCTCTATCAAACAACCAGGAAAAGGAGCAATCCAGCATGATGAAACTTTTAAGAAAACAGCTGCTCTACTACAGTCAAGCGCCACAAAAAAAAAAAAAACTGTGGCCCTACCCCCCACACACACCAGCAAAAGTTGATATGGAGCCTAATAAATAAGAACTACAAATTACTTCAGTAATGTTGTAGGAAATATGTCCCATGTTCATAAATCAGAATACTTAATATTGTTAAACTGTACATAATAGCCAAAGGCATCTGTAAATTCAATACAATCCCTATCAAAATTCCAATGGTATTTTTCATAGAAATAGAAAAAGCAATCCAAAATTTGTATAAAACTACAAAATGCCCTGAAGAGCCGAAGAAATTCTAAGAAATAAGAACAAAGTTGGAGGCATCACACTTCCTTATTTCAGACTATATTACAAAGTCATAGTAATAAAAAAAATAGTATGGTACTGGCATAAAAACAGATACATAAACCAATGGAACAGAATCAAGAACCCAGAAATAAACTCACACATATACAGTCAACTAATATTAGATAAGGGATCCAAGAATACTCAAAGAGGAAAATATCGTCTCTTCAATAAATGGTTTAGGAAAATTGGATATCCACATCCAAAAGTATGATACTGGACCCCTATCTTACACCACTTACAAAATTTAACTCAAAATGGATTAAAGACTTAAATGTAAAAATCAGTACCTTAAAACTTCCAGAAGAGCCCTGGCCAATGTGGCTCAGTTGCTTGGACACCAAAAGGTTGAGGGTTTGATTCCTGGTCAGGGCACATACCTAGGTTGCAGGTTTGATCCCCTGTCAAGGCGAGTACAGGAGGCAACCAACCAATGTTTGTCTCTCTCCCTCTCTCTCTCTCTCCTTCTCCCTTCCTCTCTAAGATCCATTTTTAAAAACTTAGTGGTCAAAAACACCAGTAAACATGTATTTTCACTCACAGTTCCTATGTGTCAGGAATTCAGGAGTGACTTGGCTCAGAGTTCCTCATGTGATCACAAGTAAGGTGCTGGCTAGACCAGCAATCATCTGAAGGCTTGACTAGGGCTAGGGGAACTGCTTCTAAGATGGCTCACTCATATGGCTGGACATTTGGTGCCAGCAGTGGGCAGGAGGCCTCATCTTCTCCTCACGTGGGCTTTATCCATGTTGGGTTTAACCAAGGGCACTTGGGTATCCTCATGACATGGTTGCAGGCTTCCCCCCAAATAAGCAATCCAAGAGAGAATGCCAACAAAATCTATGTTTTTTATGATTTCATCTCAAAAGTCACACACCATCACTTTGCCACATTGTATTTGTTACAAGCAAATCACAAATTCTGGCTCCCATTCAAAGAGAGGGAAATTGGGTACCATCTTTTCAAGGAAGTCCTAACAAAAAAGAATTGTGGACATATTTTTAAACAACCAAATGACCTTAGCAGTTTAACTTCTCTGGACCTCGGTTTCCCATTGATAAAAGGATAACAACAATAATGGTACCAACCTCAGAAGGTTGTTGAAAGAATTAAATGGTATAACTGAATGCAAGTGGCACATATTAGAACTTAATCACTAAGTGTTTCTTTTTTTCTCCAACCAGGAAATATGTCATTAGAGTTTCTCTGTAGGAAGCCTAGAGTCGGCCTCATACCTACATAGTAAAGCTGGCCTTTGTAGCCTAGTCTTTGTGTCTGCTCACATCATATCCCCTGCGGGGCCCTCTCCTCCTGCTTCCCTCTTTCTCCTACTTTCTCAGGATCCCAGTCATGCATGACATAGACATGTATGTTCACACCCTAAACAGTTTCTTTTTCCTGGAAATTTCCCAGTCTTCAAATCGTTCTAGTTCTTTTCTAAAAACCTACCACTCATTTTTCCCAATCCTTCAGGATGTTCTACCTAAGGATTGTCTTCTAAGTGATAGCTAAAACCTCTGGCCAATAAGATTTCAAAAGTGGAGTTAGCACCTGTTGTGGATACATCTGCAACTGATCTTAGGAGACTAGGAGAGACCTAAGAATCCTGCTCAACGAACCTCTTACACCAAAACAAAAGATTGAAGATAAAAGCTATTCCTTGAAAGAAAGCTGAGCCTGTCACTCACTCATGCCTCACATGGTTACATTAATCAAATAGTGATCAGATGGCACTCCCCTACCTAATATCTACTTCACTGTGAAAATGAGAATTGTGATTAAGGAGGAGACGTGCCATTTTGCAACTGGAGACCCTTGGGGAAAGAAGAACTATAGACATAATGTTTCAATGTAGATATTCCCTATGGCATTGGGTATCCCTGGGGAACATGAAGACCCTGCCTGAGTGACAAAAAAAGTTGTGAGCGAAGAATCCTAACAGATGTGGAAGGATAGAGCATTTTTCTGAAGGTCTTGATGGTTGGCTTGCATGTGGCAATAAAAATCACCTCACAAAATGACTCTGTCTGGCTCATCCCATCCAAGATGGCACGTGAGTAGTAGTCAACGCTGGAGGATTTCATGTTGCCTCTTCTTGGAATCAACTTGCATATTTACCTGGCTCCCTAGAAACACATTGCTATGAACCAAATGAAACTCTTGAATAAGAGGAATTTCAGACATGTTTTAGAACCACACACAAAGAGTTGTAGGGGCAAAATGGATTTTTGATATCAATCAGACTGTGTTCAGGTAGGCCTATTCTGTTTATGCATCCTGGTGATATGGTCCTAATAAGAAGACATCTATCCTGGGGTGTGTGTGTGTGTGTGTGTGTGTGACCACCGGGCCAGTAAATATAAAGCTCACAGAGGGGTGGTAATTTTTCTAAAGCCACACAACTAGCTACAAAGGGGCAGCAAAGATGGGATGTATATGAGGGTCCTCTGCTTCAAAACAATTCATTCATTTCCAATTGGAAATGGGAATTGAAATAAAAGTATAAAACTGGGGGGAAGTCCCACATGCCCTTCAAGAGAAGACACGTTTGGTTTTCAGTTATTTTAGTCCAATGATCTTGTTGCATCTATAGTAGTCATCTGTTATACTTGCCACCCAACATTTAGTCTTCTTTCTTATGGTAACTACCCTGTTTCTCCACTAGGGTCCCACCTCCTCACCCAGTCTTAGCCCATGAGAGGGTTCATCCTCTCCATGCTGCTCAGCCAATCAGAACAGTGATTGTTGCAAGGATGGGCATGTGACCCAACAAATCCCAATAAGGTTTTATCTATATTTTTTTATAGAACTACTTTTTTCCACATGCCTTGGATCTGAGAGGATATAAGCTCTTAGATTCTACCATTGTCTTGCCACCCCAAAGGACAGCTTTTCTGAGAATAAGAGCCAGTAAAAGAAGTAGAGCCAAGAGCTAAAGAGAGAAACCAGGTCCTGATGGTATCTTTGGAACCACAGCAGCAATTTGGAATTTTCCAGTTATGACAGTTAATAGGTTCAGGTTTTACTTAAGGCTATCTGAATTGATTTTTTTGTCACTTGGAACTGAGAGTCCTGATTAATGCATCATCACACTGTTCTCTTTTGAAATAAGCACCAAACTTTTCCAAGTTTAAAGCCAGAATTGGTGAAGGTTTTAGGTTGCATTCAATTATAAAATAGAGTTTCCCCCAAATGATTCCCTTTGGAGCAGAACCCACCAAGATGTATTTCCTTGTTGGAGCCTCTCCGTATGCCAAAGGGCATTGGGCCAACCAGCTGAGCCCTTGGCCCACTTCCCTGAGTCCTTCCCAAGAAATAACAAACACTGGCAATAAACATTCACTTGTCTGTATACTCAGATCATACCTGTCATTATAAATAATGGTTTTGGACAGATTAGAGAGTGGGATGTATAGGCCCACTGCAAAGGTGACTAAACACAGACTGAGTCAGTGGTACATCCCATCCGCTTACATTTCATTATGACCTTGTGTAGTGGGTTGAATGGTGGCCCTTAGACAAGATATGCCCACTCCCTAATCCCAATCACTTCTGAATATTACTTTATTGTAACTAAAAAGTTAAAATTATCTTATATGGCAAAAAAAATGTGATTAAATTAAGGATCCTGAGAAGAAACTATCCTGGATAATCTGCATGGAGCATAAATGAGATCACACATATCCTCATACAAGAAAGGGACAGAAAAAAAGAAATGGAAAAAAGAGGGGGCGGGGAAGAAGAAAGACCCAGAGGGGAAAAGCAATGGGAAGACAGTACAGAGAAGCCACAACAAGACAAGGAATGCTGACAGCCACATGAAGCTGACAGGGGCAGGGAATGAATTTTTCCGTAGAGCTTCCAAAGGGAGCAGTTTGACCAACACCCTGCAGACTTCTGGCCTCCAGAATGGTGAGAGGAAATTGTCTGTTACTTTAAGCCACCCAGCTTGTGGTCATGTGTTACAGCAGCCCCAGGGAACTAAGCATCTTGTTAGAGTAAGATCAGGCCATGGAAACTAATTTCAGGTCAGACATCCAGCTGAGGAAATACCAGCAAAGGATCACAGACAGCTAATAATTTCATAGTGCCTACTATGTTCTAAGGAATGTTCTAAGTATTTTCCACATATAACATCATTTAATATTTATAATAACCCTAGGGGATAGGTATTCTAATTGCTCTATTTTGCTCTCCTACAGTCACTGTGTTTGTTTGTTTTTAAAAAATGAATCAGTTGCATGAGCACTTGTCTACTTCAGAGGTTCTTACCAACTACTTCATAAAATCACCCAAAGGGCTCTAGGAACACTGAAAGGAAGAAGCACACTGAAGACAAGTTCATCAGGGCCTTAGGTATAGGACATTGTGCGTTTCCCCAGATGATTTCAAATACGCAGTCAAGATTAAAAAGCACTGACATAATACCTTCCAATGGCTGGTGTAACTAATTTTTTCAAATTGGCATTGACCAGATATTTTGGCTTCTCCAAATTCTGTGTCCACACAGAGAAATTAGATTGCCATATCTAGTAGAAGAGAGGCTCAATTCAATAAAACCACATTCTTTTTTCTCAGCCATAGAATGGTTAACCATTTTCTATTAAAAGTAGTATCATGGGCCCGGCCGGCAAGGCTCAGTGGTTGAGCATCGACCTATGAACCAGGAGATCACGGTTCAATTCCACATCAGGGCACATGCCCGAATTGCGGACTCCATCCCCAGTGGGGGGCATGCAAGAGGCAGCCAATCAATGACTCTTTCTCATCATTGATGTTTCTACTCTCTTTCTCTCTCTCTCCCTTCCTCTCTGAAACCAATAAAAATATATTTTAAAAAAGAAAAGTGGTACCATGGGAAAAATTCAGTGTGAACTTTCCCCCAAACCTCCTGGGACAGCACTGAGATTTCAGACAGCACTGGGATTTCACCAGCTCAAAACCCCATTGCCAGCAACATTCCTACATGGAGTGGTGCCCTGAGACTGAGGCAACCTAGTCATAGTGGAGATTCCCACCTCCCCAGGGAAAGTAGGGCATTTTCCACCACCCTACAGAGAGCCAAGAAGCCAGAGTGCAAAAGCAATTAAAAGACTTGCGCTTCAGCACCACCTACTGTAAAACAAAAGACAAACTTCTTATCGACCCACTAAATAGAGAATGCCACTCAAAGGAAAAGGCAGATTTCATTCCCATAGATCAGAGATTTCATTTCATGGCACACAAAAACGAATTACTAGAATTCTGTGGCACACCACAAAATGTACATTTTTTTGCCAACTGACAAAAAAAATGGGTATAATTTTGATTCATTCACAGCAGAAGGCTATTATTGTGTTGGCTGTTGTCATTTTTTTTATTTGACAACCTAAGGAAGAAGAGGTCAGTGCCCCTCACTAAATAGTCAGGTATTGCATGTTTTAAAAAGTCTGTGTCATGTACTACTATTTGTAATACTTTAAACAATAAAAAAAAATTCTGTGGCATACTAGTGTGCCGTGGCACACTGTTTGTCATAGATGCCTTGTTTCCATCAAATACCATGAATAACCAAGAAAACAAAGCACCTCAGAAAGAAAATGAAAACTCTCCAAAAAGAAACTTAAAGACATGGAAATATGTGATTTAAATGACAGAGAATTCAAAATGAACTGCCATTTGACCCAGTAATCCCACATCTGGGAATATATCCTAAGAATCCTGAAACATCAATCAAAAAGAATATATGCACTTTTATGTTCATAGCAGTGCTATTACAATAGGTAAGATCTATAAACAGCCCAAGTGACCAGCAACAGATGAGTGGATAAAAAAGCTGTGGTATATTTACACAATGGAATATTATGCAGCTGTAAAGAAAGAAGGATCTCTTACCTTTTGAGACAGCATGAATGGACCTGGAAATTATTATGCTAAGTGAAATAAGCCAGTCAGAGAAAGACAAATATCACATGATCTCATTTATATGTAGAATCTAATGAAAAAAACTGATGAATAAAACAGGCTCAGAGACATGGAAGCATGGAACAGACTGACAGATCTCAGAGGGAAGGGGGAAGGAAGGATGGGAAGAGATTAACCAAAGAAAATATACGCATATATGCATAGCCCATGGATACAGACAATAGTGCGGTGAAGGCCTAGTGGGTTGAGATGGGAGCCTGGAGTGGGAGGGGGGAATGGGGAACATCTGTAATATTCTCAACTATCAAAATAAATTTTTAAAAATACGATTGCTGAAAAAAAAGTCAGTGAGATACAAGAAAACACATATAGGCAGTTTAATGAACTCAGAAATAAAATCAATGAACAAAAGGAGTAGTTTACCAAAGAGATTGAAACTACAAAAGAACGAAATAGAAATCCTGGAACTGAAGAACCAAATAAGAGAGATGAATTAGTAAGCTTAAGAAATAGAGTTGACCAAATAGAGAAAAGAATTGGTGATATCAAATATAGAAATCTATAAATGACACAGATGGAAGAAGAGAGAGACTTAAGAGTAAAAAATAAATAAAAGAACTCTACAAGTACTATTTGACTCCATCAGAAAGAGCAATATAAGAATAATGAGTAGCCCTAGCCAGCTTGGCTCAGTGGATAGAGCATCAGGAGTTCTAGATTCTCCACCTCCTCATCGGCACTTGGTATGGTCAGTCTTTTTCGTGTTAGCCATTCTAGTGGCTGCATAATGCTATCCCATTGTGATCTGGTTTGCATTTCGCTAATGTCTAATGATGTTGAGCATCTTTTAATGTTCTTATTTGCCATCCATGTTTTCTTTGGTGAAATATCTGTTCATATCATGAGGTGCAGGAGCAATTTATTAGAAAAAGAAAACTATTTTCAGTAAATGTTATGGGAACAATTAGCTATCCATATGCCAAAAAAAGAACTCTGATTCATACTTCTAATCCTATATAAAAATTAACTCAAGATGGATCATAGACATAAATGTAAAACTTAAAACTATAAATCTTCTATAAGGACATGGAAGAGAAAACTCTTGTGATCTCAGATTAGGGAAAGATTTCTTAGATATAATACCAAAAGCACAAAAACAAATAGAAAAATTGGACTTCATCAAAACTTCTGCTTTTCATAAGACACTATTAAGAGAATGAAAAAGATGAGCCACAGAGACTTGAAGAAAATATTTGCAAAGCATATATCTGGTAAAAGACCTGTATGTCAAATATATAAAAAAAAAACTTTCAAAACTCAATAAGGTTTAAAAAACTGGTACATCTACACAATGGAATACTACACCGCTATAAAAAAGAAGGAACTTTTACCATTTGCAACAGCATGAATGGAACTGGAGAGCATTATGCTAAGCAAAATAAGCCAGTCAGAGAAAGATAAATATCACATGATCTCACTCATATGTGAGATATAATGATCAACATAATTTGATGAACAAGAATAGATCCAGAGACAAATGGCAGGGGA
>NW_005371933.1:1099285-1100717 GCF_000412655.1 Myotis brandtii | reverse complement strand
GGAGAAAAAGGAAACATGTAAAACTTTAGACAATAAAAAAAAAATAAATAATAATAAATAAAAAACTCAATAAGGAAAGAAAGGACCCAATTCTCTAGTATTTAGCAGATATGTGACTTTGGGCAAATAAAGAATATTCACTGAAAGACTGAAATGAGGGCATGCACTACTGTTAAAAGAAGGCAGATATTTTGGAGATTAAACCTTTATCGGAGATAACATTGGCAAATATGTTCTCCCATGCAGTGGGCTTTCTTGTTGTTTTGTTGATGGTTTCTTTTGCTGTGCAGAAACTTTTTATTTTGATGTAGTCCCATTTGTTTATTTTCTCTTTAGTTTCCAATGCCCTAGGATCTGTATCGGTGAAGAAATTGCTTCGGCATATGTCTGAGATTTTGTTGCCTTTGGATTCTTCTAGTATTTTTATGGTTTCCTGTCGTATATTTAAGTCCTTTATCCATTTTGAGTTTATTTTTGTGTATGGTGTAAGTTGGTGGTCTAGTTTCATTTTCTTGCATGTATCTGTCCAATTTTCCCAGCACCATTTATTGAAGAGACTGTCTTGACTCCATTGTATGTTCTTGCCTCCTTTGTCAAATATTAATTGAGCGTATTGGTTGGGGCTGATTTCTGGGCTCTCTATTGTATTCCATTGATCTATATGTCTGTTCTTGTGCCAGTTCCAGGCAGTTTTGAGAACAGTGGCTTTGTAGTATAGCTTGATATCTGGTATTGCGATCCCTCCAACATTGTTCTTCTTTCTCAAGATTGCTACAGCTATTTGGGGTCTTTTTTTATTCCAGATGATTTTTGGAGAATTTGTTCTAGGTCTGTGAATAAAATCCCCATTGGTATTTTAATGGGGATTGTGTTTAATTTATAGATTGCTTTGGGTAGTATGGACATTTTAATGATGTTGATTCTACTTATCCATGAACATGGTATATTCTTCCATTTGTTCATGTCTCCTCTATCTAGAAACCATCAACAAAACAACAAGAAAGCCCACTACATGGGAGAACATATTTGCCAACATTATATCTGATAAGGGCCTAATCTCCAAAATTTATAGGGAACTCATACAACTTAACAAAAGGAAGATAAACAATCCAATCAAAAAATGGGCAAAGGACCTAAATAGACCACTTTTCAAAGAGGACATTCAGAAAGCCAAGAGACATATGAAAACATGCTCAAAGTCACTAATCATCTGAGAGATCCAAATCAAAACAACAATGAGGTACCATCTCACACCTGCCAGAATGGCTATCATCCACATATCAACAAACAAGTGCTGGCAAGGATGCGGAGAAAAAGGACTCCTCCTTCACTGCTGGTTGGAATGCAGACTGGTGCAGCCACTGTGGAAAACAGTATGGCGTTTCCTCAAAAAATTAAAAATGGAACTGCCATTTGACCCTGTGATCCCACT
>NW_005371933.1:1097421-1098870 GCF_000412655.1 Myotis brandtii | reverse complement strand
AATGGGGGAAAAAAAGGAGACATATGTACTACTATTTGTAATACCTTAAACAAGAAAATAAATTTTTTAAAAACAGGGCAGATAGAGGCAGGCAATAAGTCAGAGACTATGCATAAAAATGGATTTTGGGATGTTTCACCAGATGGGAAAAATGTGAAAAGCAAATTGTCATATTTTCTTCACAGTAACTTCTAGGATCAGCCTTCACAACATAAAGTAAGTATGATAGAAGAATTCTGAAAATGGCCCAGAGCCTGATTTAAGACTTGGATAGTAGAATTGGATCTTGTGGCATAGATACAAACAATATTTGGAAATTAAAAAGAGAAGAGGAATTCAAAAATAAAGTACATGGAGGGCAATTTTCAGTCATAGGTCACCAGACAGGCCCCTTTCCTAACTGAACATCACATTCCCACCCACAAATCTGGAAATAGACCATCTTTGAGGACCAGCTCAAGTGCTTGCCCATCACTCCCACTAATCACAACAATCTGATAGAGTGCAGTCACTTGTGAAATAGGATTAATAATAGTGATTGTCTCGAGGACAAAAATGAAATAACCAATGTAAAACATGTAACATAATTTCTGGAACACCCCGTGCCCAATAAATATTGGTTTCCCCTTCCCTTATCCCCTTTCATAACCGCAAGGCAAATTGCACTATTGGCCTCAGTTCAGAGGGTTTTAAAGGCTCCTGGGTTGTGCATAGCAACTTTTTAAATAACTTGATGTCCCTGTTGCCATACATGGCAGGGAGTCAAAAAGCAGAATGGGGAGTTGCCAGGCCAAGTTGCCAGGCTCTGATAAAAATCAGTAAGTAGACAACTTTTGTATTCTATCTGATAACAGAACACATTTATGCCGCCCCCAGCCCCGTCCTTCTTGCTGAGGGCTCTTCATTAAAGCATCCTTCTTGGCCTTTCCACAGTTCCTCGCCCATTCCTCCCCAGGGAAGGAGAAGTGAATTACATGATTGGTAAATCTGAAAGGTACAGCTCAGCCCTTGTCTCACTCTGCTGTCTTTTCAGAACAGGCTCCACTGGAAAAAGCCTGTAGTTGTTCAGGCATGGTTACTGATGAGTATTTTTGAGATACAGGTTTAGGAGGCCCACCTGATCCAAATGTAACCCACATTCTCCCCAACCAGCTTCACCACTAGTAAGGGGCCATCTGTCTCCTAGGTCTATCTCACTGTTGATTCTGAACTTGGGTGGGGAAGAGGGATGCCATTTATTGGGCTCCCTCAAAACCCGCTTACCCATCTGCCCTCTGTTAGGTCGGAGAGAGCCCAGGATCGGATACATGCAGACATGTGATGAGACAATGGACTCCCCCTGGCATGTCTAACAGATCAGCATGCCAGACACAGATATTGGCTTCTCCCTGAATCAACACTGACCCCCACACAGATACTGACTCATTCCTGAATACCTGGCTGACCCCC
>NW_005371933.1:1088935-1096080 GCF_000412655.1 Myotis brandtii | reverse complement strand
CCCCCTCCCTGTTGGTGTGAATCCACGTGCCCTGTCTTTGGGGTCCGTGGGTCTCCCGGGGACGCAGAAATAAACCTTTTCCTTTCCTTTCTTTTCTGATTCACTGGACTCTCTATTTCTTGCACCGCCTCCTGAGCCACCTAACCTAACACCCTCTATTCCATGCACACTCACACCCGGACGGGCACCAGAAAGCTAAGCATGTTCAGTGGTACGACCATGGTCCCCATCAGGTTCACATCTCCCTCAATTTGCTTTTCCCTACTTGCTCTGGGCCTCTCATCATGAGACATTGCTGCCATCCACCTTTCACACCAGAAAGAGTGACAGACACACAAGGATAGTTCTGTCCTGCCTTCCTCCTGGAGTATAAGCACCAGGTATTGTATTGCTTTTGTGTTTCCCATAGGACTTAGCACAGTTCTGAAATGTGAGACTCTGATAAAGAATCAGGAGACCTATGAACTCTGCCCCTTTCTCATCACGTGACTTTGTATACATTGCTTTGTCAATTTGTGTACTTCCAGGGCACTTAATCTGTCTGTTCTTTTTAAGTGACATAGATTTTAAATGAACCAAAAGTCATAAGAGGGGGAAACAGGACATCTGTGATACTTTTAACAATAAAGATAATAATTTAAAAAAAACACCTCACAGATCTGATATAATAAAGGATGAATTCTCATTAAAAGAAATAAAATTTTTAAAAATAAAATGGACAAAAGTTGGTCATTTCTTCAATGTGGTAAAAGTGAATGGTCAAGATCTCTAAAGCTTGTTTCCATTTTTGGCAAGCACAGCTCTATATTTGTCAGATGTGCTTATGATGTCTACCCATTTACAATGTAAACTCCTAGACTCCTACTATTTCCCACAAAGGTTCAAATAAAGGACTTGGAACCCATGAATTCTCAAAAAATTCTGTTTACTACTTAATTCCTACTTAAATGTAGCAGAAATTCTTTAAAACATGCTTACTGCTTTGCTATAGAATATAACAACATTTCATTATAGAGTCAGCAGGGCAGTGAATATAAAGCTACATCATTTATGGTTTTCTTAGGAAGGGCTGGCAAAATATGGCCCACGGGCCAAATACTGCCTGTTTTTGTAAACCCAATTTTATTGGAACACAACTCTACTCATTTGTTTACAATTGTCTGTTTTGCTTTCATGCTGTAACAGCAGATTTTAGTAGTTACGACAGAAACTATATGTCTACAAAGCCTAAAATGATTACTATTTGGCTTTTTACAAAAAAGTTTGCTGACCATCATCACTCCCTCCATTCTAAAGAACCCTCCAGTTAATCTTAATTGATCCAAATTATTCCTCATGAATGTCCTTAACACATGACTAAATGATCACAAAAATGTGGCTTATCCTGCCTGGGCCTTTCCTCCTTCTTAATCTGCAAGAGGAGAAGTGTATCCAGATGATGTCCAATGTAGGCATTAATCATCATTCCGATTCTCAGCCAGTGAGTAATGGCCTTCGTGATGCTGATTACTTCGGAATATTTGAGACACCTGCACCTCGTATGGGATTGTAGAAACACCAGGGCACATCAGGAGTTTCAAGTTCCAGGCCCCTCTTTGCCCCTAACTGACTAAAACTCTTGGCGCTTTGCTTCTATAAAATGAAGAGGCTAGACAGATGAGGATGACATTTCCTTAAAGGCCACCCTGGCTGCTGCGAAAGCCCAAGGAACCGCATCACACCTGGATTTACAGAGAAGGGGCTCAGGGAAGGCTTCTTGGAGGAAGTGGTGCCTGATCTGCGTCTTGAAAGATGAGGAAGAATTCACGCTGCTGGAGAATGGACTAACCGATAAAGCAAAGGGCAGATCTAAAATAATAAAGGATGAATTCCCACTAAAATAAATAATTTTTTAAAAATAAAATGTGAAGCCATCCTTTTTGTTTTGGCTGATTAGAAAATCTCATTTGTCTTAGAATCTAAACCCCAGGAACAATCTCTTTAAATTCACACAGACTCTAATGTGTGCATTCCACTCTGCTTCTGGCTGTGCATTGTGGGAGTTCACAGTACAGTCACCTTTTTGTTATCCAAATACTAAGATCACATCCAAAGCATCAGCTGCTACAGGCATAGGACATGTGATAACCATTGCAAAGGACACCAAGGCTGCTTGGGAACATGAAGTCGATCAGAGAGTGTTGGGCAAAGGATCATGCCAGGATTGAAGGCAAGGTCAACAGGAGGTGAGATAGGTTTAACTTCAAACAATCTCGACAGTGGGATTCGGTAACATGCTTATGCAGCAGTCATTTTCATGTGATTAAACCATCCAAACATCCACAACAATAGATTCCAAGGGGAGGGCAATTATCTGAGTTGGCCTAGCTTATGCAGTCTCAGCAATAATGATGTGTAAGCGATCCCTAGCTCCCCCACAATTCTGCCTGTACTGATGTCAGAAGTAGAAATCATTCATGCATTCAACAAATTTTAGTACCAACTACGTGTGAGTACTTTTCTGTACACTGAAGACACAGCCATTAAAAAATGAGACAAGCCAAAACCGGTTTGGCTCAGTGGATAGAGCATCGGCCTGCGGACTGAGGGGGCCCAGGGTCAATTCTGGTCGAGGGCATGTACCTGGGTTGTGGGCACATCCCCAGTGGGAGATGTGCAGGAGGCAGCTCATGGATGTTTCTCTCTCATCGATGTTTCTAGCTCTCTATCTCTCTCCCTTTCTCTCTGTAAAAAACCAATAAAATATATTTTTTTTAAAAATGAGACAAAAATCCTTTTCCCTTTTGAAACTTACATTCTAATGTCACGCTTGTATGGAGAAAAGTCCAGAGTTTTGACTTCTACCCAATTGGACGTAGTGCTGCTCTGAACAATCCCGGGGGATATTTTGCAAAAGAGTCTAAGCCACACCTGAGCCAGCCTTCTTCCTGAGCCCTTGTCCCTCCATCATATTCTCTGTGTCAAAGCTATGCACAGGCCAGGGTAAAGCCAAGGCAGCCTGGTGCTCTTTCCTTACTGTACCATCATCAAGCCACAGGACTCCGAAAGCCTCAAAGCAAAAGTGCTCATAGACTTTGAACCTCTCCGGGAGTGTTAACTGGGAATACAGTCCTAAGTTCTGAAAATAATGTAGATGAAAAAATGCGCATCACAGCTTCATTTAGCCTAGCTCCTCCTCTCTACCCACATCAAAAAGAGGGAAATTGAATGTCCAACTATAAACTAATGATCGGTAAATGATCGTGCTTACATGAGGTAAAATCACAAGCCGCCATTTAGATGATATCTCCAAAGACTCCATAATGTGTGAAAATACTTAGTATAAAATTTGAGGTAGTCAGGCAGGAAAAAAGCCCATATGCATCTATGTTCAATATAACCAGTGTAAATATAACAAGTGTAAAATTCTGCTAAGAAAAATAAAAGCCTTGACTGCTAGTCAAGATGGCGGCATAAGTAAAAGTCTGTGTTCGCCTCTCCCACAATCACATCAAATTTACAACTAAATTATAGAACAACCATCGCTGAGAACCACCCAAAGACCAGCTGAAGTCCTATAACTAAGGATGTAAAGAAGAAACCACAATGAGACCGGTAGTAGGGGCAGAGAATGGACAGGCAGGTTCCACATGCATGGTGTGGCGATTAAGAATCAGGAGAGATATCTTGGTTGCAGAGTTCCCCCATAAGGAGTAAGGGGTCCCAGCACCATACTAGGCTCTCCAGCCCCAAGAACCAGTACCAGGAAGAGGAGTCCCTGTAACATGCAGAATCTCAAAAACAAAGTAAACAAAACAAAAACAAACTCATTGATACAGAGAACAAATTGATAGTCAACAGATGGGACAGGGGTTAGGGAGCTGGGTGAAAAAAGGGAAGGGATTAAGAAGTACAAAATTGATAGTTACAAAATAGTCCTGGGAATATAAATACAGCATAGGGAATATAGTCAATGATATTGTCATAACTATGTACAGTGCCAGGTGGTTTTAGATTTATGGGGGGATCACTTCATAAGTTATATAAATATTTGTACATTAATACTGTACATGTGAAATTTATATAATATCGAATGACAATTATAATTGAAAGATAAAATAAATAAGTTTTTTTAAAAGGTGAAAGGGATTAAGAAGTACAAATTGCCAGTTATAAAAATAATCCCAGAGATACAAAGTACAATGTAAGGAATATAGTCAATACTATTGTTAACTATGAATAGTGTCAGGTGAATACTAGACTGATCTGGGTGATTGCTTTGTAAGATATAAATGTCTAATCACTATGCTGTATGTCTGAAACTGATATAATATTGTATGTCAACTGTAATTGAAAAATCAATTTTAAAAAAGACAAGCCTTGCTCTGCCGATATGGCTCAGTGGCTGAGCATTGACCCAAGAACCAGGAGGTCATGGTTCAATTCCAGTGCAGGGCATGCAGGAAGCAGCTGGTCAATGATTCTCTCTCATCATTGATGTTTCTGTCTCTTTCTCTCCCTCTCCCTTCCTCTCTAAAATCAATAAAAATACATTTGGAGGAAAAAAAAAAAGCCTTGATGGAAATGCTTCCAAACTAACCTTTGATAAACAGGTGTTGAAATTATGGATGTTTTTCTACTTTTTGTAGTTTTCATTTTTTCTTTAGTGAACAGTCATTATTTTATAATTTAAAAAAATTAAAACTCAATAGAGTTTTTTAAAGGCAAGGATGAGGCAGCAAGTACAAATATAAAATAGTTTATCATGGTAGCTAAGAACACGAATTCTGAATTCAAACTCTCTGGATCAGACCCTGGCTCCTAAGTTGTTGTATGAACTTTGCTTGCCTCGGTTTTCCACCTGCAAAAATAAGGGTGCTATTGGTGCCTACCTAAATGGGTTAACATAAGGATTAGTAGATAAAACATGTAGAGTGTTTAGCACAGAACAGAACACTTTGTAAACACTCAAAATGATAACAAATCTAATACTACAGAGGCTTCAAAGACAGAGCTCACACAGGGGGAAAGTGAGCAAACATTACATCTTCACGTCTCAGGGACAACTAATTCAGAGTTTCTTTCAGTGGACAACTTCCCCTCAGGCAGAATCAATACCCAAATCCTTTACTTAGATTTTAAATTTTCCCCTGAAGAAGATGTAGAATATGTTGATATTCATTTTATGGGTAATTACCTCTTTGTGTGTTTTTTCATGTGCCGGCCATAATTTATTGTACAAAGTGCCTCTCGGTTTTAAAAACAAGTCTAAAAATTATGTTAATAAAATTGTCAGAAAACACTAATCATTACTCTAAGATAAAATGATCTCATAAAATATTGTGTATGATGCTAACAGACAGTAGTAAATTTGAAGATAAAAGTAATTGTCTGATAGAATCATATTTTTCTGTCAAATGTCTGTTCCAAAAACAGTGAAATCAAAAGCTGGTGTCTTATACCCTACACCAGCGGTTCTCAACCTGTGGGTTGTGACCCCTTTGGGGGTCGAACGACCCTTTCACAGGGGTTGCCTAAATACATCCTGCATATCAGATATTTACATTACGATTCATAACAGTAGGAAAATTACAATTATGAAGTAGCAACGAAAATAATTTTATGGTTGGGGGTCACCACAACATGAGGAACTGCATTAAAGGGTCGCGGCATTAGGAAGGTTGAGAACCACTGCCCTACACCCAATATCCCTCTTTCTGTACAAATTAAAATATCTAAATATGGGTAAAATAAAGTGGTTAATAACTAGACCTTCACTTTGCTCCCAATAGGCTTTTAGTAAATACTTGTGGAAAGGACACCCATTTCTGAAATTGTGGTTCTTATTGCTTGCCAACATTTCTTTCTAAAAGAATGAGAAAAAAAATTTAAAAAAATAAATAAAAATAAAACAAAAGAATGAGAATGCAGCTAAGATTGCATAAATATTAAACCTTGACCAATAAAAAAGATCCAGGGGTAAGAAACGATTATAAGGAAAAACAAGTTGAAGTGAGTTTCTCTACATTTCCTCCTCCTGAAATGGAGCATCACTTTTGCCTTATAGGAGAGAGAGGATTATGCCTTTCAGCTTCCAGAGACATTCTTTACCCTGATTTCTAATCTAGATTTCCTTGACCTTTGCATCCTAGAAATTCTCCACTCAAATATAAGGCCGTGCTTCTACTCAAATTCTTGGCCTGGTTTGGCAACCTTTCTCTGTCCGTAGAC
Source organism: Myotis brandtii (assembly GCF_000412655.1). Classification (NCBI taxonomy): domain Eukaryota; kingdom Metazoa; phylum Chordata; class Mammalia; order Chiroptera; family Vespertilionidae; genus Myotis; species Myotis brandtii. The sequence goes on along the minus strand of NW_005371933.1, from coordinate 1,089,870 downwards.
TCTGTTTTCTCCATGCATAGAGCCTCTGCCTGCTTGTCATGGTGAAAGGTCCTGAACCACAGAGTTGCTCAGCTTAACATTTGGATCTGGCTGGGCAAACGCTGAATCATCTCCATTCAGTCCCTTCATCTTACTCAGCCTCCCTTTCTTTGTCTATCAATGCTTATCTTGCAAGGTTACAATGGGGTTAGAGGAGACAATAGATGCTACATGATTGGGCAATGGTAGGCAACTTGATCGAGTGTTCTCCCCTTCCCCTGTGTCCTTTTGGGGGGTTAGCAGTTATTTGGGTCCTAAAAGCCCTTAGTTTCTTCCCTGTCTCTCCTTAGCAGACCAGCAGGCAAAGTTCTTCTGAACTTGGGGTTTTTAATTTAGAAGAACCTTAGAGCTCTGCGTTCACTCTGACCTACTCATACTTATGCCCCGCGGGAACTGGAACGGTAGATTAGCTGGTGGGGAAGGCGGTCCGGTCCCTCTTGGGTGAAGCATGGAAAGTGGGGCTCTCGCTCAGGCCAGTGGGTTCCCATCCGTTTTCTTTCCCGCCATTGAAGTCCGGATCTGGCTCTGCCCACCTCCCTCCTCGGACCCGCAAAGATTAAGTGGATCGATCCCTCTGAGCTGTTTCCTTCCGGGGCTGCCAACACTTAGGGTCTCTCAAGACCCCTGTACCAGCTCGCCCCTGTCCTGCAAAGGAAAGGTGAGAAAAGAAAGAAAAGGGGTCGGGGACAGGGGACCTAGCGGAGTTGGAGAGGGAATGGTCCAGGTCTGCCCAGATGGGAGTTTTCCGGCTCCTCTCCCGCCCCCTGCAACTTCCTTCCCCGGAGCAGCCAGAGGATTGGGACCGGAACGTGACAAGTGCGACCGCTTCTCCACTCGCCTGTGTCCGGTGGCAGCCCCGGCCCCTACAGGTGCCCCCTCCCCGCCAGCCAGGCTCT
>NW_005371933.1:1068528-1088318 GCF_000412655.1 Myotis brandtii | reverse complement strand
CTTGTTCTGGGGCCACAGCCTGTCCTGGGGCCGGGGCTGTGACTAGCCGGGGCCCGCGCCTCCACCCGCGCGGCCTCTCTCTTCCTCGCCCGCCACGGGTCTCCCCCTTAGACTTGTTCCTCGCTCATCGACCTCTGAAGCTACAACTTCGGGCACTAGGAACAGAGAGAAAAGCACAGAAACGATTCAGCGGGAACGTTCTCCCGCGCCCCCCACCCCAACCCACCCCTCTGTGCGCGGTAGCCACGCAGTCCCTACCCTCGAACCACCCCGAGCCAGGGTCTCCCCAGCCCCTCTGGTTCCCCGCGCCCCCCCACTGCCCGCCTCTCCCACTCACCCCTGCCTCCTCCTTTCCGCGCCGGCCCCGCACCAGGCACTTCCCGCGGCTGCAGCACCGGCTCTGCTGGCAGTGGGCGAGCACTGAGCATCGTTCTGAGTTGGGACGTTGACCTCCTTCGCCACTCTCAGAATCAGTGCCCCCTCTGTGCCACCACGCCCGCCGTCAGGTACCAACCTCTCCCAGACCCAGTTTCTCCTTGGGTTTTCTCTGGAGGCCCCGGGTGCGCCCCTGGACCCCTGGAGCTGGTCAGGTTCAGGCAACATCTGGGGCTTCTCCCTAGAGGCGCCCTCTTCCAGGTCCTCGAGCGGATGAGTCGGGTCCCATACGGTGATGCCGGTGATGCCGCTCCGCTCTAAATATCCAGACGCAGGTTCTTTCTCTTCCTTCTGTTTGCCGCCCTTCTCTCATCCTCCACCCCGTCGTTCTCCAACTTCGTTCATTACCTATTTCCTCTTCCCTTCTCTGATTCAGCATCCAGACCCCCTTGGCTGCCCTCCTGTTTTATGCCACCTTTCCTCTCATCCTTTCTTTGGCATAGCTTCCCTCCTGCTGGGCTGGCCTCCTCTTCCCACCCACTACTGTACAACTTTTTGTCCCACCTTCTTTGATTACTTGATCCCTATTAATTTTCTCCTGTGGTCCCTATGTCAGTCTCTGAGAGAGAGAGAGAGAGAGAGAGAGAGAGAGAGAGAGAGAGAGAGTTAGTTCTGAGTTGGGACGTTGAGTTCCTTCGCCACTCTCAGCATCAGTGCCCCCTCTATACCCTCCCTCTCCCTTTCTTGGGTGCTGCAACTCATTGCCTCTCAGAAGCATCACCCTGTGTTTCCTCATCCACTCCTGCCCTGTTGCACTAGCTGTTGCAATGAAAGGCACACGGTCCCATCTGCCCAGTTTGGGAGTTTCTAATTCCTGGGACATGTGATACATGATGACACTTTAGTGCTACAGGGCACCCTCTGCTTGTTGACCAAGAGGTACTTATCACCTCCCTGTTAGGTAATACATTAAATAGTAATCATAGTATTTCCGTGGTCAATTGCTCACCATGTAAGAATCACCCATGCTGACTGAAGCGCTTTGCACGGAGTAATGAGGTGTTGGCTCTCACAGCTTCTTGGAGCGGTTTCTGCACTGGCTTTCCAGTGCAGACCCAGTCCCAGCTTCCTCAGTGACTACCTGCTAGTTGAGGACACCCAAGTCTAGATGTCCAGCAAAGACCTGAGCTTCTGATCTGCATTTCCTCCTTGCTGAACAACTCCACTTGCATGTCTTTCATGATGTCAAGTTCAACCCTACTCAAAGCTGAACCAATGTATCTTCCCCTCTATGCTCCATCTATACCCAGATCCTCCCTCTGCCATTCCTGGTTGTTACATGTCTGTTCTCAATAGCTATAGCCTCCCTGGGAAGCTGGCACGTAGACACAGAAAACCATAGATTTCTTAATGCCACACAGTATCAGGAGAATAAGCAACATGATGTTTCAAACACAGCTCAGGGGAGAACTTTTTTAAATGAAATTTCTTCTATTTCAATTCCCTCCTCTCCATTTTTCCAACTTTGGCCTTCATTGATTTTTTTCACTACTGTACCAGTTAGCTTTTGCAGCATAATAAACTACCCTAGAATTCAGTGGTTTAACAAAACCAATTATCTTCACTTTATGCATCTGTGAGTCAGGTGGGGGTCAGCTGACCTAGGCTGGGTTTGGCTGATCTTGACTGTGCTCATTCATTCATCTCTGGAGCAACTGAGAGCCCTGCTCCAGGCTGGGTTTAGATAGGGAACTTTTGCTGAGGCAGCTCTATTCCACATGGCTCTCATGCTAGGATGAGTGACCTAGCCCCAACATATCTTCATAATTTCAATAACAGAAGCACAAGAGTACAAGAAACACACAAGACTTCTTGAGAGTCAGGCCAAGAACTAGTACACTCTTACCTCCTATTCATTCTATTGTCTATGTCAAATCACATGTTGGATTCCAGAGTCAGAGTGGAAGAGAATTGCAAAGTTATATGGCAAAAGACAGGGATAGAGGAAGAGATAAAGGATTTGAACCAATAATGCAACTGTTCAGTATTACATACATACATACATACATACATACATACATACATACTTACATACAGAAAGTATCCAAATTGTAATATACTGCTTGATTGATTTGCACAAACTGAACACATTGTTGTAACTAGCACTTAGGTCAAGAAACAGATCATTAGTGTAACAAAAGCTCCCCTCCTGCCTCCTTATATCTCCTCCCAGAATAATCACTACTCTGACTTCTAACACCATAATTCCATTATGCCTGCTTTTTTAAATTTTATTTTTCAGACACAGAACCTAGAGACAGAACCTAGCGAGAGAACATGGCAAAAGATCCTGGACAGAACCTGGCTACAGATCTTGGCTGGAGAACCTAGACAGAACATGGCAACAGAACCCGGCGACCAGAACTTGGCTGGAGATCCTGACCAGAACTTCACTGGAGATCCTAGACAGAACCTGGCTGGAGATCCTAACCAGAACTTGGCCAGAGATTGTGGCTAGAGATCCTGGCTAGGCTGCTGATCAACTGAATGCTGCCTCCGTGTCATTCCTTCTTTGCCGACTCCATCCACACCTTGGGGAACCCCTGGACCTGCTGGGGCCGGACTACAGCAACCTTTCAATATCAGTTTTCATAAAAGAGACTCCACTTTTATTCATTTCTAAAGGTCAGATAAATCATGCATTATTTGGAAATAACAGATTTCAAGTGATAGTGTAAGCAGAAATAGCATGCATGTTTACTATCCAGTGTGACTGCATCTGGACTTCCTAACAAACAACTCCCAAGAGAAAAATAACACATTTTTATAAACTGCCATCAGTGAATTAGGAATCTATCCAATAATGCCAAGTACTTAAATCACTAAGAATAGATGTCTATGTTTCTACTATCCTCATGACTACATTCCACAAACATCTGGTTCTCTTCGGATGATGGTGCCTCCCTACACTTATGAAATTGGTTTGGCCATGGGTCAAATCTGGGTTCACACATTAAACTGCCCATGCTCAATGCTCAAGCCTCTCCCTTGCTATAGGGATCATCGAAGCCCATGTTGAGATGGGATGCCATAAGATCAAAGCAGACTGGTCATCCCAGCCGCCTTGAGGGACAGATGCCATGGAGAGGTGCATGGCACAAAGCAGACATCTCATGAGTAATTAATACATTCTGTTGTATTAAGCCTTAATACAGATGTCAAAACATACAAAACAGCAGCTGAAGTGCCAGAGACTCAGGACTCAGCTTAGTTTCTAGGAGATAATTGATAGTTATCCTTTCTCGATAATTTCTAATGACATATTCTAGAATAGAATTTTTAGGCTACCAAAGAAGTTAATGAGAATGTTATATTAATGTGATAATGTGATTACTTAGGGTGCTTTAATATTGTTCTTAAAAATCAAGTGACAGAAAAAAATTGTGGAAGACGTCCATGATAAGCAACATTGAAATATTTTCTGGAATTCTTTAGTTTAGGTGAAAATTACATTCTTTGTATTCTGAAAATATAAGAGATCGGAATAATATAAGCTGTAACATTTTGTTCAGTTTCTTTAATTGATACAACCGCTATGCATCCAGCCTCAACCACAAAGCACCCAGGTCAGGTGGTATCACTATTGATCGGACTTCAGAAGGAAGCAACTGTGGACTGAGTGCTAAATTAAGTGTAACTGCTTTCTTTATCCTTAACCAGTAACATATGTCCTAACTCAGGTAACTTTCACTCTCTGACATGCCCGTCTAATCCAGCGATTAAGTGTAGCACCGAAGAACTCTAGTAAGAATAGCAATACCATCCGCTGCAATTAGACAAGGTGGGATCCATTCTCTATTTAGTATCTAATTAGAACACCGATGCAGTACTCTCCCCTATGTGAGGCGGATATTTTGTAAAACCCTCAGTGGATGAATGAAACTGAGGGCAGTACCAAACCATATATATGTCCATATCATGTTTTTTTTTCCTATACATATGTACCTATAATAAAATTTAAAGTACTTTCAAAAAAAATTTATTTTTCAATTACAGTTGACATTCAAAATTATTTTTATATTAATTTCAAGTGTAAAGCATAGTGGTTAGACAATAATGTAATCTGCATAGTGAACATCCCAACATTTAAAGTTTGAACATTTTATAAATGTAATCATATAGTATTTACTCTTTGTGTGTGTGTTTAATGGTACCCGAGATTTGTTTTAATCAGGCATGGTGAGATACGCAGACACAGAAATGACTGTCATGAATGAAGTTTATACTCACAGATCCCTAAAAGCAGGAGGCATAGCATGCCACACAAAATCCCTTGGGGAAGACCAGGGTAAGTCAGAAGGCAGAGGGAATGAAAGGAAAATGTGGACAGCAGCTTTTATTGTGGTTTCTACAGGAAGGAATGGACAAGGCAGGGTAAAAAGGCTTAGGATTGTCTCGTTTAACTGCCTAGTTTGAATAATTTCAGTGTGCTTTTGGCTTCAGGGACTATCTCTCATTTTTTGGTACATGTCTGTGGGGGGATTAGAACAGGTGAATAGTGGTCCAGAGTGAGCTTGATGTAAGAGGTGGGAGAGAGAGAGAGAGAGAGAGAGAGAGAGAGAGAGAGAGAGAGAGAAAGGAAGGAAACAAAGAAACAAAGAAACAAAGAAACAAAGAAACAAAGAAACAAAGAAACAAAGAAACAAAGAAACAAAGAAACAAAGAAACAAAGAAACAAAGAAACAAAGAAACAAAGAAACAAAGAAACAAAGAAACAAAGAAACAAAGAAACAAAGAAACAAAGAAAGAAAAAGAAAGAAAGGAAGGAAAAGAAATAAATTAAGACAAAAAGGTCACCTGGAAAATAGTGATCCCAGAAGGTCGTATTATACTGGGAGGAATTTTTAGAGTATAGGTATCCTTCCTAAGAAAACATCAAATCAATGGCCCAAAAGGATGAAGGTGATTCTCAAGTAATTTAACTAAACCCAACCCTCTTGAAAGGAAGAGGTAACCTTCATAATATCCAACATCCATCTTATAGATCCAAGAATATTGACAAACCCCAAGCGAAATGAACACACACAACCAAATCATACCTAGGTATATCATAATCAAATTGTTAAACATGTTGCATTGACTTCTGAGACCAACTATGGTAGTCAAACAACTTTCACAGGTTTAGGACACAGTCCTGCACAAGACTGCCCTCACTTTGGACACCAGCAAATTCAGGGGTCTTCAGACCACACACACTTGGGAGTTACCACTACCCTTCAGGTTCAATAATTAATGGTTCAATAGAACAACTCACAGAACTCAGGAAAGCACTGTTTTCCTGATTATGATTACAGTGTTAGTTAGCAAAAAAAAAAAAAAATCAAAACCAATCAAAAGAAAAGATGCATAAGATGAGGTCTTAGAGGGTCCCTAACATGAAGCTTCCTTGTCCTCTCCCCAAGGAGTCAGGATTCACTACCTTCCCAGCACATCATGTGTGACAATATGCAGTGTATTGTCTACGTAAAGCTCACCCAATCTTCCAGAGTTTTTATTAAGTTCTCATTATGTAAGCACAATTGATTGAATAATTGGCCATGTGGTTGAACTCGATCTCCAGCCTCATTCTGCTCCCCAGAGGTCAGGTTGGTATCACTGATTCAAAGCCCCAATCTCTAATTACATAATTTGTCATTCCAGCATAGCAAGCCTAGAATGGTCATCTGAGTTAGTATAAACTATCAGAGGCCCCATGAATAGCAAAGACACTCCTATCACTCAGGACATTCTAAGGATTTAGAGCAACTTCACAGGAAGTGAGGACAAGGCCAGCCACTTTTTTCACTTAAGAGTTTAGAGGTTATCCTCTAAGAAGCTGGGACAAAGACCAGACTTCTCTTTGGCTAAAGTTAATTCTTCACTACACACATATCAAGAAGCAGAAAAAATGTGACACATAACCAAGAGGAAAATAAATCAATAGAAACAGACCGAGAAATGACAGGGGTGATATATTAACAAATACTCTAAAATGCTTATTTTAAGTATGCTCGATATGCTTAAGGATTAAAACATGAACATAAGAAAAATGGAAGGTATAAAAATGTAACCTCTAACAAGGAAAGAAGTTTTAAATGAAAAATTCACTGGCCTTTTAGCAAAGGGTTTGCTGCCAGAACACAGATGTTGTGAACAACACCACTAAAAGCCAACAGCATCATCATTGGACACACAGATTCCAGAAAGTCTACACTACTGGCCATCTGATCTGCAAATGGGGTTGGATTGACAAACATCAAAATCAAAAATCAAAAAAAATTGAGAAGGAGGTGTTGAGTTAGGAAAGGGCTTCTTTAAGTATGCCTGGATCTTGGATAAACTGAAAGCTAAAAGTGAGTGTGGTATTAACATTGATACCTCCCTGTGGAAATTCAAGACCAGCAAGTATTATGTGAACATCACTGATACCCAGGACACAGGGACTTCATCAAAAACATGATTACAGGCACATCTCTGAGCTCTAGTTCTGGGGCAGCAGCTTGAAAGATGCCAGGGACATAGGGAGAGAAACTGAATTGTCTGGCTTTGGGACAAGGGCTAAAGGGGCAGCTTTCTCTCAGACAAAAGTTCTGGCAAAGGCCATTGTTCTTTTGCTCAGCCCTCCCCATACACAGCCAGCAGACAGGTGCCATATCTGAGTCTCCATCAACCTGACTAGCACTGTTTGCCACACCCTGGGACTGAGACTCCATCCCTCCCAACTTATGAGCCCACCGAAGCCACTTCCAATGACTTCTTCCATATAAATGGCATGTCTTGGCTCATTCTGCGGACATTCCTAAAATCTCTCTAAAGTTCACAACCCTAAACAAGCAGCATCTGGCCTCAGCATGCCATGTAACTCTTGCTAAGTGACCCCTCGCCTAGCACTAGTGGCAGCCAACCTTGGTTCACAGCTTGGCCTCTCCTAGGCACCTCCAAGCCCAGCACAAATAACAGCCATCTGTAGGTCACTCTATAGCTCACGCCAAGTGGCCCTGGACAGGGCACAGGTGGAAGCTGACCTTGGCCTGTACCTCCTGGGAAGCCCCAAAGCCAGTGCACACTGTGAACAACTTCAGACCATGCCCGAGCACTATGCAACCACCTCCACAAGTGACACACTCAAGGGGCAAGCTAGGCAGGCAACTGGGGCCATGCTGAAGCAAGTCCTGCTCAGTGGGGTCAGCCCCTGCACAGCAGCTCCTCCATTAGAGTTGTAGCAGGTCCTCACAGCCAATGGGCCTGGGGGTCAATCCGTCCCATTGACATGCCAACAAGACTCAACAGAACCCACATGGGAGGACACACCTAGAATGCCTGGTTCAGGTGACCTGAGAAGCTGCACCACTAAGTCCTACAGGACATTACTACATAAGGCCACTCTCCCAGAAACAGGAGATATATCACCTCTACCTAATACATAGAAACAAACACAGGAGGCAACCAAAATGAGGAGACAAAGAAACATATCCCAAATGAGAGAACAGGAGAAATCTCCAGAAAAAGAACTAAATGAAATGGAGGCAAGCAAGCTACCAGACACAGAGTTCAAAACAATAATAGGTTTGCTCAAAGAACTTAAGGAGAAACTCAACAGCATAAAAAAAAGACATGGAAACCATTTAAAAAGTCAGAAATGAATAATACAATAACTAAAATGAAGAATACATTACAGGGAACTAACAGTAGATTAGAAGAAATAGAAGATCAAATCAGCAATTTGGAAGATAAGATAGCAGAAAACATCTTATCAGAACAACAAACAGAAAAAAGAATCCGAACAATAAAGATAGTTTAAGGGACCCCTGGGACAAAAACAAATGTACCAGAAGGTACATTTGGTGCCGGAAAGAGAAGGGAAAGACCAAGAAATTAAAAACCTATTTGAAAAAAATAATGACAGAAAATTTCTCGCCGAAACCGGTTTGGCTCAGTGGATAGAGCGTCGGCCTGCGGACTGAAAGGTCCCAGGTTCGATTCCGGTCAAGGGCATGTACCTGGGTTGCGGGCACATCCCCAGTTGGAGATGTGCAGGAGGCAGCTGATCGATGTTTCTCTCTCATCGATGTTTCTAATTCTCTATCCCTCTCCCTTCCTCTCTGTAAAAAATCAATAAAATATATTTAAAAAAAAAAAAAATTTCCCTACCTGGGAAAGGAAATAGACATACGAATCCAGGAAGAGCAGAGAATCCAAAACACAAAGAGGCCCACACCAAGACACGTCACAATTTAATATCAAAGGTTAAAGTCACATAGAGAATCTTAAAAAAATAACAAGAGAAGAAGTTAGTTCCTACAAGGGAATTCCCATAAGACTGTCAGCTGATTTCTCAAGAAAAACTTTGCAGGCCAGAAGGGATTGGCAAGAAATATGCAAAATGGTGAAAAGCAGGAACCTACAACCGAGCTATCATTTAGAATCAAAGGACAGAAAAAGAGCTTCCCAGATAAGAAAAAGCTAAAGGAGTTTATCAACACCAAACCAGTATTGCAAGAGATGTTAAAGGGACTTAAAGAAGAAGGAAAAAAAGATTAAAAATATGAATAATAAAATGGCAATAAGTACATATCTATCAACAATTACCTTAAATGCAAATGGATTAGAACACTAATTTGAAAGAATATATGCACCCATATGTTCACTGTAGCATTATTTAACAAAAGCCAATATATGGAAGCAACCCAAGTGCCTATAATAGACTAGTGGATAAAAAAGCTGTCATACACATATACAATGGAATATTACTTGGCCATAAAAAAGAATGAAATCTTACCATTTGTGACAGCATCAATGGACCTAGAAGGTTTATGCTACTAGGTGCACCGGTTAATAATGGCGGATTTTGTAATCAAAGAAAACATGATAATTTCAAGAGAGACATCAAAAGTGCTTTATTCAACGTAATGTCCATCACTAGCTACACATTTCCCCCATCTTTCAGGTAATTTGTGGATACCTTCCCAATAGACCTTTTCTTGTTTTGAGGCAAACCATTCAGAGACCAAATTTTCCACTTCTTCATATGTTTTGAAGTGCTGCTCAGAAAGTACGTGTGCCATTGATTGGAACAAGTGGTAATCTGAAGGAGCAAGGTCTGGTGAATACGGTGGGTGGGTTAATACTTCCCAGGCAAGATCTTTTAATGTTTCTTTAACTGGTTTTGAAGTGTGTGATGGTGTGTCATCATGAAGCAAAATTACTTTGCCGTGTCTTCTGGCACATTCTGGGCGTTTCACAATCAAAGCGTGGTTCAAATTGATTATTTGTTGTCAGTAGTGATCAGTATTAACGGTTTCACCTGGTTTTAGAAGCTCATAATACACCACACCTTCCTGATCCCACCAAACGCAAAGCATTGTCTTCTTTCTGAAGCGATTTGGCCTTGCAGTCGATATTGATGGTTGACCTGGATCAACCCATGATTTTGTGCGTTTGGGATTCTCAAAATAAATCCATTTTCATCACCAGTCACAATTCGATGCAAAAAAGACTTTCTCTCGAGCCGTTGAAGCAACATTTTACTGATGACTTTTTGGTTTTCCATTTTTCTTTCATTCAGTTGATGTGGCACCCATTTTCCTTCCTTTAAAATCTTCCCCATTGCTTATAAATGATCAGAAATTGCTAAGCAATGTTATTCATCCAATAATGCTTATAATTGTTGGTCTTCAAATTTTTTTGGTTGACCTGGATGTTCTTTGTCTTTCACATCAAAATCATCACTTTAAAAGCATTTAAACCAGCGTTCAGAAGTATCTTGAGATGGAGCATGTTCACCATAAGCTTCCCGAAGTATACGATAACTTTTTCTTCAAAATAAATTAATGAATTAAAACTTCCCGCAAATGCCCTTTTTTTGGCATGAAATTCGACATTTTTAAGCGTAAAAATATGTATGATGTTAACACGTTCAGAAAATTTGACATGTGAAGTTTTGAAGCTTGCTGTCAATACAACAAAATAGCATACATATCAAATCGCATATATATCAACATATGTGTAACTCCGTCTATTGAAAAAAATCCTCATTATTAACTGGTACTCCTAGTAAACAAAATAAGTCGGTCAGAAAAAGACAAATACCATATGATTTCATTTATATGTGGAATCTAAAGAACAAAATAAATCAACAAACAAAATAGAAACAGACTGACAGATACAGAGAAATGGTTGCCAGAAGGGAAGGGGCTTGAAGAACTGGATGAAAGAGGTGAAGAGATTAAGAAGTACAAACTGGTGGTTACAAATAGTCACCAGGATGTAATGTACATAGGGACTACCCTATATAATAAAATCCTAATATGCAATTGTCCCCTCGACCCAGAGTTTGACAAGGGGGCAGGGCCGGCCGTCCAACCACCCGCAGCCCTTCCCCCGAGCCAGCCCCACCAGGACCGGCAGTGGCATCAGGCAGCTGGGGGAAGGGAGGCCCCAGCTGGCAGCCAGCAGCTGCTAGCTAGACCCTACCCATGCACGAATTTTGTGCACTGGGCCTCTAGTAGTCAATAATATTGTAATAACGATGTATGGTACCAAGTGGGTACTGGAAATATCGGGGGAATACTTTGTAAAGTATATGATTGTCTAAGCACTATGCTGTACATCTGAAACTAATACTAAATTAATTAATTAATACAAATGGATTAAATGCTCCAATCAAAGAGCACAGAGTAGCTGAATGGATAAGGAAACATATGCTGTCTATAAGAAACTCACTTCAGATAGAAAGATACACACAGACTGAAAGTAAATGAATGAAAAAAATTTTTATGAAAATGGAAACAACAAATAAAATCTGGGATAGCAATGCTTATACCAGACAAAATAGACTTTAAAACAAAGGCTACACCAAGAAACAAAGAAGGACCCAGAAATTCTACTTCTATGTATTTATCTAAAGAAATCCAAAATTTTAAATCAAAAAGATATATACATCTATATGTTTATTGTAGCATTATTTACAATAGCCAAGACATGAAAGCAACCTAAGTATCTATCAATGGGTGAATGGATAAAGAAGAAGTGGTGCATGCAATGAAATATGACTCAGCCATAAAAACAAAAAATGAAAATCTTGCCATCTGCAATAACATGGACATATCTAAAGGGAATTGTGCTGAGTGAAATAAATCATACTGAAAAAGATAAATGCCATATAATTTCACATATATGTGGAATCTAAAAAAATAAAATAAAATAAACAATCAGAACAGAAACAAGCTCATAGTTACAGAAAATATTTTGATGGTTGACAGATGGGACAGGGGGTTGGGAGATGGGTGAAAAAGGTAAAGGAAATAAGAAGTACAAATTGGTAGTTAAAGACTAGTCATGGGGATGTAAAATATAGTTTAGGGTATACAGTCAATAATATTGTAATAACTATGCGTGGTGTCAAATGAGTACTAGAGTTATTAGGGTGATCACTTTATAAGGTATATAAATGTATAATCATTGGGTGGTACGCCTGAAACTAATACAATATTGCATGTCAACTGTAATTAAAATTTTTTAATTATTTTTTTAAAATAAAATGATTTTCACTCTAGCCGGTTTGGCTCAGTGGATAGAGCATCAGCTCGCAGACTGAAGGGTCCCAGGTTGGATTCCAGTCAAGAGCATGTACCCTTGGTTGCAGGTTCCCCGGCCCTGATCAGGGAGCATTCAGGAGGCAACCAATCAATGTGTCCTTCTCACATGGATGTTTCTCTCTGTCTCTCCTTCTCCCTTCCACTCTCTCTAAAAATCAATGGAAAAATATCCTCGGGTGAGGATTAACAAAATAATAATAATAAATAAAATGAATTTTTTAAAAACTATCCAAAAGAAAGAACACAGAGAAAAAGAAAATGGAAGGGATAAGGGAAAGAATTTAGACTTCAGTGACAATATCAAGAAATTTAACATAAATGTAATTGAATCCCTGAAAAGGAAAGAAAGAAAACAGGAAAAAAAAAACTGAAGAAATGATGTTTAGAAACTTTTCAAACTTGATGACAATTCTATCTTATGGATCCAAGAACCTTGATAAACACTAAGCAAAATGAACATACACACACCCAAATCACAACCAGGCATATCGTAATCAAATTGCTGAGAACCAATCAAAAAGGGGAAAATCTTAAAAGCAGCCAGAAGGGAGAGGGGAAAATGACATAGAGGAACAAAGGCAATGAGTATAACAGATTTCTCTGAAATTATGCCAGCCAGAAGATAATGAAATGATATATTTAAAGTGATAAAAGACACTTTTTTCAACCAAGAATTTTATATCGAATGAAAATATCTTTCAAAATTAAAGGTGAGTTTTGCTTCCAGGCATGATGGGCTAAGATTCTGACACACGCAAACACATTCACTCACATGCACCTCATGACTTCTTCAGCAACCACCTCTACCCAGAATGTATCCTAATCTACTTAGAAAAGAAAGCTCTTGTGCACATTCCATCTCAGCCCTACCTCAAAACCTACCTGTCCTGTTCTATTCCATGAGAGCCCTGTAATCTTCTAGAGAATGAAAATGTTGATCAAATAAATTCCTTATGGATAGTGGGCTGTTCAGCTCTCTTAAACTATGTCAATGTGCTATTCCCAGGTGATATCAAATGTCAACAATTTAACTTTTTTCCTGGAGGACCCCTAAACAATGACTCAGTGAGGACTTTTAGACATGGTAGCAGGTCTTTCTGGAAGATACTTGTGGGTTACACAGAACTTTCAAGTCATCTCATCAAATTAGAATCTATTCCATGGGACACTTTATGTATTAATGTGATCCTTTTCCTTAGTAGTCAGCCAAAAATGTCATTAGAAAGAGCAGGAGACATCCCCTTCTGTGCCCTGAAGGAGAATTGACAGTCCATTAGTCAGGGAAGTGCAAACATCAAAGGATATAAGCTATGGGGGTGGACACAGACCACAGCTCTACAGGGCCAAGTTCACTGTGTTCTTGGAGAAACAGATCCACACAAGGAAAAAACTGGGTCAAGGCTAAGGGCAAATGAGGTCTAATAAAGAAACAGTGGGCCTGGCCAGTATGGCTCAGTGGTTGAGCATTAACCTATAAACCAGATCAGGGCACATTCTCAGGGTTGTGAGCTCAGTCCCCAGAGGGGGACATGTAAGAGGCAGCCGATCAATGATTCCCTCTCATCACTGATGATTCTATCTCGCTCTCCCTCTCCCTTCCTCTCTGAAATCAATAAAAATATTTTACAACTTTTTTTAAATAAAAGAAAGAAACAGTGCATGTGGTGAATAGGAGCTGAATGAATCTAGAAACAAGACACTTTAGATCCACCTTTCAAAACAAACAAGCACTCCCTCCCAGACCCAAGCCTCTGGGGCAACCATTTTTCCTTGGAGAACCAAAAACAGTTTTGGCATTTCACTGAGTACACTTAATTTGTTTTTTAACTGAGACCCGAGAATTGACAATGTTTTACTTTGCCAATTGAATACAATTTTTAAACTAACATTTGCCATTATAATTATTTCATACAAGAAAATAATATTTTGAAATTTTAAAAAATGTAAGTCTTGTGCTCTCTGTAAGCACAGACAAAACAAAATTTCTTGTCCTACAAAACTGACTACCACTTGAGGCAAAGAATTTGGAGCAACTGAGTAGGAAGTATGATAAGTGAAAAGTATTTGAGCTCAGAATGCAGAGGCCTGGGTTCTAGCCCCAGCTCTACCACTAACAAATCCTTACTTTCTCAGCACCTCAATATCTTTATTTGTAAATGAAAGGACCACCTACATTTTTCAGGTATATACTACAGTGAATCTATACATAATCCTCTGAGGTTAAAAATTAGAGTGTCAACTATTTAAATACCAGTCCCTATTTTTCTCAAATCTGGTGTTTTCGGTGAAAGGTAGTTATTTAGGTCTATAGAAGAGCTTCATGCTTTCTCCTAAGTCACAAGTTTCCACAGGGCCAGAGACACAAGTATGTGAGAATAAATGAATCTCAGGGCTAGAGGTAATCTATAATAATAAAAGTGTAATGTGCTAATTAGACCAGACAGCCAAACAACCTGCTGGACGTCCTTCTGGACAAAGCCTTGGCGGTGGGGGCAAGGCAGAGGTGGTTAGGGGGGATCAGGCAGGCAGGCGAGCAGTTAGGGGTGATCAGGCAGGCAGGGAGGTGAGCAGTTAGGAGCCAGTGGTCCTGGATTGTGAGAGGGATGCCCGACTGCCGGTTTAAACCATATAATCATTGGGTGGTACGCCTGAAACTAATACAATATTGCATGTCAACTGTAATTAAAATTTTTTAATTATTTTTTTAAAATAAAATGATTTTCACTCTAGCCGGTTTGGCTCAGTGGATAGAGCATCAGCTCGCAAACTGAAGGGTCCCAGGTTGGATTCCAGTCAAGAGCATGTACCCTTGGTTGCAGGTTCCCCGGCCCTGATCAGGGAGCATTCAGGAGGCAACCAATCAATGTGTCCTTCTCACATGGATGTTTCTCTCTGTCTCTCCTTCTCCCTTCCACTCTCTCTAAAAATCAATGGAAAAATATCCTCGGGTGAGGATTAACAAAATAATAATAATAAATAAAATGAATTTTTTAAAAACTATCCAAAAGAAAGAACACAGAGAAAAAGAAAATGGAAGGGATAAGGGAAAGAATTTAGACTTCAGTGACAATATCAAGAAATTTAACATAAATGTAATTGAATCCCTGAAAAGGAAAGAAAGAAAACAGGAAAAAAAAAACTGAAGAAATGATGTTTAGAAACTTTTCAAACTTGATGACAATTCTATCTTATGGATCCAAGAACCTTGATAAACACTAAGCAAAATGAACATACACACACCCAAATCACAACCAGGCATATCGTAATCAAATTGCTGAGAACCAATCAAAAAGGGGAAAATCTTAAAAGCAGCCAGAAGGGAGAGGGGAAAATGACATAGAGGAACAAAGGCAATGAGTATAACAGATTTCTCTGAAATTATGCCAGCCAGAAGATAATGAAATGATATATTTAAAGTGATAAAAGACACTTTTTTCAACCAAGAATTTTATATCGAATGAAAATATCTTTCAAAATTAAAGGTGAGTTTTGCTTCCAGGCATGATGGGCTAAGATTCTGACACACGCAAACACATTCACTCACATGCACCTCATGACTTCTTCAGCAACCACCTCTACCCAGAATGTATCCTAATCTACTTAGAAAAGAAAGCTCTTGTGCACATTCCATCTCAGCCCTACCTCAAAACCTACCTGTCCTGTTCTATTCCATGAGAGCCCTGTAATCTTCTAGAGAATGAAAATGTTGATCAAATAAATTCCTTATGGATAGTGGGCTGTTCAGCTCTCTTAAACTATGTCAATGTGCTATTCCCAGGTGATATCAAATGTCAACAATTTAACTTTTTTCCTGGAGGACCCCTAAACAATGACTCAGTGAGGACTTTTAGACATGGTAGCAGGTCTTTCTGGAAGATACTTGTGGGTTACACAGAACTTTCAAGTCATCTCATCAAATTAGAATCTATTCCATGGGACACTTTATGTATTAATGTGATCCTTTTCCTTAGTAGTCAGCCAAAAATGTCATTAGAAAGAGCAGGAGACATCCCCTTCTGTGCCCTGAAGGAGAATTGACAGTCCATTAGTCAGGGAAGTGCAAACATCAAAGGATATAAGCTATGGGGGTGGACACAGACCACAGCTCTACAGGGCCAAGTTCACTGTGTTCTTGGAGAAACAGATCCACACAAGGAAAAAACTGGGTCAAGGCTAAGGGCAAATGAGGTCTAATAAAGAAACAGTGGGCCTGGCCAGTATGGCTCAGTGGTTGAGCATTAACCTATAAACCAGATCAGGGCACATTCTCAGGGTTGTGAGCTCAGTCCCCAGAGGGGGACATGTAAGAGGCAGCCGATCAATGATTCCCTCTCATCACTGATGATTCTATCTCGCTCTCCCTCTCCCTTCCTCTCTGAAATCAATAAAAATATTTTACAACTTTTTTTAAATAAAAGAAAGAAACAGTGCATGTGGTGAATAGGAGCTGAATGAATCTAGAAACAAGACACTTTAGATCCACCTTTCAAAACAAACAAGCACTCCCTCCCAGACCCAAGCCTCTGGGGCAACCATTTTTCCTTGGAGAACCAAAAACAGTTTTGGCATTTCACTGAGTACACTTAATTTGTTTTTTAACTGAGACCCGAGAATTGACAATGTTTTACTTTGCCAATTGAATACAATTTTTAAACTAACATTTGCCATTATAATTATTTCATACAAGAAAATAATATTTTGAAATTTTAAAAAATGTAAGTCTTGTGCTCTCTGTAAGCACAGACAAAACAAAATTTCTTGTCCTACAAAACTGACTACCACTTGAGGCAAAGAATTTGGAGCAACTGAGTAGGAAGTATGATAAGTGAAAAGTATTTGAGCTCAGAATGCAGAGGCCTGGGTTCTAGCCCCAGCTCTACCACTAACAAATCCTTACTTTCTCAGCACCTCAATATCTTTATTTGTAAATGAAAGGACCACCTACATTTTTCAGGTATATACTACAGTGAATCTATACATAATCCTCTGAGGTTAAAAATTAGAGTGTCAACTATTTAAATACCAGTCCCTATTTTTCTCAAATCTGGTGTTTTCGGTGAAAGGTAGTTATTTAGGTCTATAGAAGAGCTTCATGCTTTCTCCTAAGTCACAAGTTTCCACAGGGCCAGAGACACAAGTATGTGAGAATAAATGAATCTCAGGGCTAGAGGTAATCTATAATAATAAAAGTGTAATGTGCTAATTAGACCAGACAGCCAAACAACCTGCTGGACGTCCTTCTGGACAAAGCCTTGGCGGTGGGGGCAAGGCAGAGGTGGTTAGGGGGGATCAGGCAGGCAGGCGAGCAGTTAGGGGTGATCAGGCAGGCAGGGAGGTGAGCAGTTAGGAGCCAGTGGTCCTGGATTGTGAGAGGGATGCCCGACTGCCGGTTTAAACCAGCAAGAGGGTGCAGGCCGGGCTGAGGGACCCTCCCCCCCCGAGTGCAAAAATTTCGTGCACCAGGCCTCTAGTAGACAAATAATTGACCCCAGTTGAACCTCCCTAATGGGGCAGAGGAGAGGCCACAAGCTGTGAAATGCTACCCGAATGACTGTTCCACTCCTTAAGAAACTCTGTCCAAGACTGACCCCCAGCAAGACAGAACTTGAAGCCTCAGGGCAGGATGGAACTGTGGAAGAAGTCCTGGGACACCTGGTCACACCCTGTGACCTGTGTCCTTGCCAGTTGTCCTGCTGGCCAATTTACAACCTTGTCATTAAGGGCCTTGAAGTTCACAGCCAGTGATAGGAATAATCCTATCACTCTAGCCAAAAACTTCCAGTTCCCTCTCCACTAATCTCAAAGACAAACCAGGAACACATTCAGACAGCCAGATATTTCAGTTGTCAAACATCTTTAGCTACAAAATGTTTTTGTTGTTGTTGTTTTAAATTCTTTATTGTTTAAAGTATTACATATGTCTCCTTTCCCGCCCCAATGCCCTCTTCTTGGCTGCTCCCACCCCCCAGCACATGCCCTCATCCACCTACTGTCTGTGTCCATTGGTTATGCTTATATGCACACATACAAGTCCTTTGGTTGACCTCTTACCCCTTTCTCCACCCCTCCCCTGCCTTCCCTCAGAGGTTTAATGGTCTGTTCGATACTTCTCTGTCTCTAGGATCTATTTTTGTTCATCAATTTATGTTGTTCATTATAGTCCACAAATGAGCGAGATCATGTGATATTTATCTTTCTCTGGTTGGCTTATTTCGCTTAGCATCATGCTCTCCGTGTCCATCCATGCTGTTGTGAATGGTAAGAGTTCCTTCTTTTTTACAGCAGCGTAGTATTCCATTATATAGATGTACCACAGTTTTTTAATCCACTCATCTGCTGATGTACAAAATGTTTTTTAAATTTTTATTATTGCAACTCTCAAACATATAGAAGAGTAGAGAAAATACTCTAATGAACTCTCACACACCCATCATCTTGCTTTTTAAATTATTAATATCTTAAAATATTTGTTTCCTTTAGTTTTCTTCTGTTAAAGTATTTTTGAGTGAATAAGAGGCATTATGGTATCTCATCCCCATATACTTTAATATAAATCTCTGAAAAGGGCCTGTTTTTATATACTGACAATAACAAATTTCACACCTAATAAAATTCCTAATAATCTAATATCACCTAATACCTAGTCCATATTTAAATTTCCCAGCTCTCCACCTCTCACCCACCCACCCCCCCCGAAAAAAATACCTTTGATAACTGGTTTATTTTAACAAATGTGCAATCAAGTCCCACACGCTGCCTTTGGCGAATGTGTCTCTGAAGTCTCCGCCAAGTGAGAACAGCTACCCCTTTGTCTTTTTTCCTGTTACTGAACAGACCAAAGTAATTGTCTTATAGAATGGCCACATTCTAGATTTGTCTATGTGCTTCATTGTAGTTTTATTTAATCCTTTCTCATATCCTCTATGTTTTTTATAAACTGAAGTAGGTCTACAGGCTATATTAGATTAAACATTTTAAGCAAGAATACTTCCTAGGTGATGCTGTGTGCATCACCTTGCATTTAATCTGGACACAACACATAGCCCCTGGTTATCCTGCCATTGGAATGTTTATGTGATCAATGGGGCAAGGTCCTTCCACCATAAATTCTTATTTTTCCCCTCGGGACTAGCTCTGGGTCTGGGCAGTGATACTTTGTGACTATCAAATTCCCCAACTCTTTCTGTTCTTCAGCAGTCATTCTTCAGTAAAGCAGATCTTCCCTTAAAACTCAAATCAAGGTAGTTGTCCTGATGTAAGTCCCTCTCCGGGCTTGATTCTTTTCCTTTAACTACTAATATCTAGAATAAGAACTTGCTGTGGTAGTAACCCCAGTGGGGAGCAAGCAAGGTTTTCCTTTGTTTGAGATTTTTCTCAGTATGAGTAGAGATTGGTTGATTTTTTAAAATATGTTTAACATGTTTTATTCCTTTATAGTCATTGTTCTTTTGATCTTCTAATTGTGCGAACTTTGGCCAGTGGGAGCCCTCCAGGCCGGTTCCTGTGTCTTTTTTTTTTTAATTAAATCTTTATTGTTCAGATTATTACAGTTGTTCCTCTTTTTTCCCCCCATAGCTCTCCTCCTCCCAGCTCCCAACACACCCTCTGCCCTTACTCCTCCCACTGTCCTCATCCATACATGTATGATTTTTGTCCAGTCTCTTCCTGCACCCCCACACCCCTTTCCCCCCAAGAATTGTCAGTCCACTCCCTTTTCATGCCCCTGGTTCTATTATATTCACCAGTTTACTCTGTTCATCAGATTTTTTATTCACTTGA
>NW_005371933.1:1041337-1066992 GCF_000412655.1 Myotis brandtii | reverse complement strand
GAGGAGGAGCAAGCAGCTATGGCTGCTCCTCAGTCCTACCCTAAGAGGCCCCACGTCTCAGTGTCCTGGTAATCGCTGTAAGCACTGAGAGAAAAGTGTCCTGGTAATCGCTGTAAGCACCTCTGAGAGAAATCCGCCCTCAAGTTCCACCTGCTGCCAGACAGTCCAGTTTCTCCTCGTATGAGTCTGGGTCCCCAGAGACTCGCCCGGAACTGGAGTTCAGAGCAGTCGTGAGCTTGAGACTCCCTCCCGATTGAAACAGACAACCATGTCCTCAGTTGCCAGCCCTTTCCACGTGCGCCTCCGTACCTCTGCACTTTACTTCTGCACCTCCTCTGAGTCTCAGTATGCTTTTCTCTTTCCTTCTAGTTGTAGAATTTCCACTCAGCCAGCCTTCCTGTGGTTCTGGATGATGTCCGTTTTGTCTTTTAGTTGTATTTTTGAAGTGGTTGTGTGAGGCAGCAATTTCCAGTGTTTACCTATGCCGTCATCTTGGTTTCTCCCCATTTTTTAATTTTTTCAATTAAAAAAATGTATTGTCACATGGAACAAGGTAGAAACACAGCTACAGATGGTGACCTGAGTAATAGGGGCTCTGTGACCAATTAGCAACAGTCTTTAAAAGAAATGATGTGATTGGTCAATGTTCATGATATGCATCTGTTATTTGTGTAGTGATTTGTGGACTGAAGAGTTAGTGGTGAATGTTGTACTTTATACAATTACTCACAGCTACTATACCATGTTATAGTAATTTGAATTGTGTTGTGGGGCTGCTGTTATTTAACTAAATCATGTTTATGGAAATTCATGCATGTTGGAACCATGCCCTAAAGTAAGGAGTGCCTGTGTATTATAATTATACTGATTCTACATGCCTGATGGAAGTAAGGGAAGGAGAAAACTCCACAGTGGGTGCCATGCTGTATTGGCACCCCCCACGTCACTCAAATTTCCTTAGATTCCACAGGCACAATATAGTCCTTCTTTTAACTACATTCTCCAGAAAGTCACCAGTAGGGCACCGAGAAGTCTAGCATGGAAGGAATCCAGTTTCTAATACACATTCCATTCATCATCAAATGGATAGGTTGTGACTCCCAATTATCATTAACTAGAGGCCCGATGCACGAAATTTGTGCACGGGGGAGGAGGAGGGCGGAAGGGGCGGGTCCCTCAGCCCAGCCTGCACCCTCGCCAATCCAGGACGCCTTGGGGGATGTCCAACTGCCGGTTTAGGCCCAATCCCATTCTCCTGCCCGCCTGCCTGATTGCCCCTAACCACCTCTGCCTGCCTGATTTCCCCTAACCACCCCTGCCTGCCTGCCTAATTGCCCCTAACTGCTCCCCTGCTGGCCTAATCACCTCTAACTGCCTCTGCCTCGGCTCCACAACCGGGACCCAGGCTTCCCTCCTCTGGCCAGCCGCAGGCACCCTGGACCCAGGCTTTCCTCACTCTGGCTGGCCACAGGCACCCGGGACCTGGGCCAGCTTCGCCTGGGCTGGCCACAGCTGCAGGAGCCCAGGACCGTGGGTGGGCAGCTTCAGCTTCTCCCGGGCTGCAGCTGCAGCTGCTATCGCCCAGGACCATGGGTGGACGGCTTCTCCCTCTACTAGCACCAGCGACTGCGCCCAGGCCTGGCTTTGTCAGGGCCTGGCTTTGTCAGGAAGGACATCCAGAAGATGTCCGGTCTAATTAGCATATTGCCCTTTTACTAGTACAGATGTCTTACCAAAACATACTTTTCTCTTCCCCTATCTGATTTTTTTAAAGGGGCTACTTTTGGAAAGTGCAGTTTGTATCATGTTGGGATTTAAATTTCTGCTGAAAAATCATCTTTGGTTTAATCATGAATATAAACAAGAAAATATTCTCAATTCCAAAAGTTTGCTTTGGGGCCAAGTTTTCATGAGCACACCTCTATATTCATTCCAACAAATTAATAAAACAATTCCACCTACCCCCCACCTCCATCTTTACCTTTATGTCACTCCCTCCTCACAGAGATAACTGTGCTTTCTCTCTCCTTCCAGAAGCCCGTGCAAGGCCCCGGGACTAATCTGACAGTCACCTGAGTTGAGGGGCCCCTCACAGAGCACAGTGGGGTCTGAGATAAGTGCTGGGCTCTGTCAGATGCTGCTGGGGGGAGGGGGGAAGTCAGAAGTAGGGTCCACCCACTTAAAAAGTATTTTTTCTATTTAACCGTGGAAAATTTTCTAAGAGAGACCTTAATCCTGATCTTCAAACCTATATTGACAATTTCAGGTGGTCATAAGGGTCATAGGTAGGCACAGGACAGTGGTGGGCTATGGCACAACGGGACAGTCCCAGATCAAATTCTCCACGTCTGGGCATCCCCAAGAGGAATGTGTGTGAGAATGACTGAAGTGGAGCCCATCTCATTACGTGCATTATACACCAGATCTGGCCTGGCACTGCCCGTTCAGAGACCAGATGCAGAAAGCCCAAAGTCCCTTCACCTACAGTTTGGGTGACTTTCTCTCTGCATCAGTGACAGTGTCTGGATCTCCTCTCCCTCGGTTCCCCCTTTATCGTGCACTTTACAGCCATCAACTCTTTCGTCCAAAACTTACTTTATAGCTTTGTTAGGGAACTGCTGGGTATAAAAACTACTTTGAAATTAAGTAAGTTCAGAGTTCAGGGTTATAACCTTAGTGTCTTTCCCTTTTCCAGGTCACCCTCAGTCCTCTCTATCTGCTAGTATGTGGAGCCTTTTCTACCTGGGTCTCAGTGACCCTCTTTGAAGCCACCAGAATCCAAGCTCAGTGGTAGCACCATTTCCCACTCTAAGAGTGAGCACGTCTGACTACTCAGCCTCCGCGTTTGGTTGCCCTGAACTGTCCCTGCTCTGAAAACCACGTCAGCCTAGTCTGCTCCCAAGTTTCTCTTAAAGTCCCTTCAGTTTCCTCACAGCCCATCGCAACCATCTCTCAGGACTCCATTAAGGCTTCTGATGTCCGCAGGAAGAAGACAGGGGGAGCGCCCGGCCCTCCTCCCAGAGGCCCTCTCCTCCCCTGGGGCTTCTCCTACTGTCTTTGCTTCCTCTTCAAGTTGGCCGGTTCCACAGCTTTAGGCGCGGAAGTACACCGTTGTCCTTTAAGCCCATTGAAAACCAAGGCGCAGCACCCTGACATGAATGGAGGACAGGGTGTACTCATCCAGGATTCCAGATTAATCTTGATCAAGAAAGAAACAGGATTTCTTTATGCCCAGCACCCAGCCATGTGCTCCAAAATGACCACTGGATGAAAAGGTTATCCCCCAAGCAGAGCTGCAGAAAGAAGGGGGAAAGTTGAGGGCTGCGAGGAGAGGAACTAAGACTCTTTGAAGAGAAGGCACTCGGGAATTGCGTGGTGGAAAGCCATCCAAGGTTTTTAATGCTGACCTCATGTTTGGAGATTCCATTGTGGGGGTTCAGTTGTGGGGGTTCCTTAATCATGGATGTTGCCCTAGAAAGCACTGTGCTGGGCACTAGGGAAAGACAAGATGAGAAAGGCAAGATTCCCTGCCCTTAAGAAACTTCTGGTCCTGCAGCTGAGACAGAAACAGAACTCAAAACGAATCAGAGCAACATTGCCCTAGCTCCGTGGTCGGCAAACTGCGGCTCGCGAGCCACATGCGGCTCTTTGGACCCTTGAGTGTGGCTCTTCCACAAAATACCACGTGCGGGCGTGCGTACAGTGTGATTGAAACTTCGTGGCCCATGCACAGAAGTCAGTTTTCGGCCTGGGTGAGTCTATTTTGAAGAAGTACTGTTGATATTTGGCTCTGTTGACTAATGAGTTTGCCGACCACTGGCCTAGCTGGTTTGGCTCAGTGGATAGAGCATTGGCCTGCGGACTCAAGGGTCCCAAGGTTGATTCCGGTCAAGGGCACATGCCCAGTTGTGGGCTCAATCACCAGTAGGGGCGTGCAGGAGGCAGCTGATCAATGATTCTCTCTCATCAAAGATGTTTCTCTCTCTCTCTCTCTCTCTCTCTCTCTCCCTCTCCCTTTTCCTTCCTCGCTGAAATCAATAAAAATATATTTAAAACAAAACAAAACAGAGCAACATTTAGTGGAACCATCTGAGAGACACCGAGCCCTGGGGTCCCAAGTGGGAGAGTGGTTATCGCCAGGTGAGGGATGAAAATTGTTCATAAAGGAGGCAGAATCTGAACTTGACCTTAGAGAAGGAATATAAATTAAATAGAGAAAAAAATCAGGAAGAGCATCCTTGGCAGAGGGAATTTCATGAGAGAAGGTGTGGAAAGAAGAAAGCTCAGTGTAGATTCCCAGAACCCTGGGAGGCTGCAGAATAGGGTGAAGAGAAGGAGGGGTGTGCAGGTTTGGGCTCCCCTCAGTGTCCTGAGGCTGCTGGGCAACAGCCATGACTCAGAGGAAGCTGCCTTGGTTCACTGAGTCAAAGAACACAGCCTGCTGCCCACTGAATCATTTGTCACCTGTGGTCACCTCTCCGCATTGCCTGCCCCTGCCTGGGAACCTTTGCTTTATTGATGAATACAAGGTAAGTTTTCACAGGCAACCATTAAAACAAAAAGCCCGACTCCCATTTCGAAGGAGACATTTTAAAGTCTCATCTAAAGAGCTGACTCATCAGCGTTTGCTTTGGGGTAGTTTTCTTGGTTATTCTCACATATGGGGAATGGCCAACAAGAGGTGGGTCATAGAAAGATCTGAGGTCACAGCAGAGAGACTCAGTTGTTCAGTGAAGCTAGCCAAGAAGGCACAGCATGGTCCAGACTGCACCCCTCCAAAGGGGCCGGGGGCGGGGAGAGCTTCGCCAGGAAAAACTCTGTGCAGGAGACCTCAGTGGGCTGACAGGATCCCAGTTTCCTGCCACAATCAGGCACCTGCATGGCTTGATAGAAAGAGCCTCAGAGCAGGACCTCAGGGTCTTGGGATCCATCCTGGGCCCACTATCTCTCTCTGTATGACTCTCAGCAACTCATTTAACACCTCTGTGCTTCAGTTTCCTTCTCCCCGGGATGAAGTGTCCTGCTGATCTCAAAAGCAATGTAACCATTCTTGTCTCAAAGAAAGGCTAAGGGCTTTATGTCAACCAAACAGTGTTCAAGGAAGTATTAGCTTTACCCCCGTGAAAGGCATGATTTGGGGCACGTTACCTATGTGGGCCGCCTTCCTGAGGCTGCCATGAGAAGTTAAATGATGCATGTAAAAATGCCTGGCACGGTATCTAGAAAGCAGTTGGTACTTATCCTCTTTACTGACTTTTGAAAGGGTTCTTTCAAGGCAGGAAAGTTAGAACAGGGAAGAAAGGTCTCAAGCTCCTCCCCTCCCCTCTCATTGACCACCTGTTCCCCACTTCTGATCCTGCAGCTGAGATAGAAACAGAAATCAAAGCAAAACAGGGCAACGTTTAGTGGAACCGTCTGAGAGACATGGAGGCCTGAGGTCTGAAGTGGAAGAGCAGTTATTTCCTGTAACTGGGGTGGGGGAGGGGACCAAAAGGAAATCGCTATCTGGAGAGGAGGGACAAGAGCCAGCCCACCAGCGTCAGAAGCAGAGGACCACCCTATCCTCCCCTTGTCCACTTTTAATCAAAACCTTCCACCCAGACCCCATCAGTGCACCTTGTTCTCCAAGGTCGCCCGCTCTCACTTCTCAAATGCATCCTGTCGCTTTCATAAATTTACTGTGCTTTGCTAAATCCTTCAGTCATGCTCTTGAACTCTGCGACAAGAACCTGGAGCGGGTTGAGGCCTCCCTTGGCCTCCCCCGGTGCTGGCCCAGCATCACTTTGAGTTACAACAATCTCTATCTCTATCATAGCAAGGCCCTCACATGTGACCACAGAATCTGCGATCATAGCATGGGTGGAAATCACCAGTCACAAATCAAGCAAACATTTTAGCAGAGGGCCAATAGAGGATTAGTTTCAAAGGCTAAATCCCATGATTTAGAATCCACTTTCCTCTTTAACATGCTTGTTTAAAAAAATCCTAGCATCACCACCTGGAGATTATAAAGCAGCAACTATGGAGTTTCCATGAATGTACGACCTTTATCAGGCTCCCTAAACTTATCCTTGGCTTGCTTTTCTATCACCCACCAATGTCAAACTGTCGTGATTATCCTATCTCATAATAAATGCCCCCACCTAGTTCTACTTCAATAATGTCTTAGCTATTCTTGGCCCTTTTCCAAGAAAAAGGCTTTTATTGGCCCGTTCTTCCATAAAAATATTCGAATCAACTTGATAAGTTCTATGAAAAGTCCCATTGGAATTTTTATAATCTAATTGGATGTACTTTTGTGCAATTTTTTATGAAAAATTCAAACATACCGGAAGAATATTTTATTATCATGTTTTAGTTTTACGTCTCCCACGCTTCAGTTTCCTACCACAATCAGGCACCTGCATGGCTTAATGGAAAGAGCCCCAGAGCAGGACCTACGGGTCTTGGGATCCATCCTGGACTCACCATCACTCTCTCTATGACTCTCAACAACTCATTTGACACCTCTGCGCTTTCGTTTCCTCCTCCCCTCACCATTTTTTTTAATGACACTGACTTTTTGTAGTTATCAGATTAGTTGTCTTATCAACTGGCCCACATTCTGGATTTGTCTGATTATTTCTTGATAGTTTTTTCTTCTCTATCCTATATTTCCTGTAAATGGAAAATTAGTCATGAATAGTGGGCTAAATTCAGTTCAATACTTTTGGCACAAACACTTCACAGTTATTGTTGGGCACTTGATTCTACATCCCATCATGAATCCCATCATGATAAGCTGTCCCGCCATTGCTGATGCTGAGCTTGCTCTTGGGTTAAGAGAGTGACTGCCAGCCCAGCCAGAGTGGCTCAGTGGTTGAACATCCACCTATGAACCACGAGGCCACGGTTTGATTCCCAGTCAGGGCACATGCCTGAGTTGCAGGCTCGATCCCCAGTGTGGGGCATGCAAGAGGCAGCCAATCAATGATTCTCTCTCATCAATGATGTTTCCATCTCTCTCTCCCTCTCCCCTCCTCTCTGAAATTAATAAAAATATATCTTTTAAAAGAAGAGAGAGTGACTGCCAGATCTCTCCACTGTAAAAGTACACGCTTCCCTTCGCAATTAGCAAGTGAGCTGTGGCATGATACCTTGGCATTGTGTAACTATCCTTTTCCCAAACAACTTTCACCTAACGGTTTTATATCCATTGGTTAGCTTTGAGTGAGTCATTTACTTTGCTGGGATGCAAAAATTATTTCTCAGAAATGCAAAATAATGATCAAGTTTGTTGAGGTTTCCGTTTGTTGCCTGAACCCTAGCCGCAAATGGATGCAGCATTCACATTTTGCTTTGTTTTAGAAGAAATTTGAATTTATAAGTAAATTTAGGGAAAGCTGACATGTTTGCAATATGGAGTCTCCTTATCCATGAATGTGACATATTTATCCATTTATTTAGATCTTTAAAAATATTTTCATTAAATGTTACACATTTAATTGTAGCACTGTTCATAATAGAAAAAAAATGAAAAATAACCCAAACATCTATTGATGGGAAAAATTAATAAATAAAGTATGCTATATGCATAAAATGTAATTTTATACCAGTGAAAATGAACAAGCTAGAGCTATACACATCAACATGATGACACTGACAAACACAATATTGAGCAAGAAGAGCAAGGTTCAGTACATACCATGTGAAAGGTTTTTATAAGTTCAAAAGGAACCTAAACAACAGGTGGTTTAGGAATACAAAACTGTGTGGTAACTAGCGACTACAGCTTTCAAATGGTACTGAGTTATTCAGACCAACTCTCCCACTAAAGACAGATTTTTTTCTTAAGGTGGTGAAATATTTTTTTTTTAAATGTATAAGTATCAAAGAGCTAACATGATTGGAGCATAATTACCGGACAAAGATCTAGGAAGAAGTCCCTCCCAATTTTTATCTGCTACAAAACAGGTTTAGTCTGTCTTTTGCATCAACATTCTGAAAAGTTTCACATGTGGGGAAAGAGAAAAGAGTGGTAAGGCAAAGAGTGTGTGAGAGCATGATGCATATACCAGTGAACTACACACTTAAAAATAATTAAGGTAGTAAATTTTATGTGTATTTTACCACAATAAAAAATTGGG
Source organism: Myotis brandtii (assembly GCF_000412655.1). NCBI lineage: Eukaryota > Metazoa > Chordata > Mammalia > Chiroptera > Vespertilionidae > Myotis > Myotis brandtii. The sequence continues at coordinate 1,058,866 of NW_005371933.1, read as the reverse complement.
GGTGGGGGGGTGGAGGATGGCAATGATGTTTGGAGACCTTGACGGGGTCTACATGACTAGCTGAGCTTTATTGAGCTACTAGAGGCCCGGTGCACAAAATTTGTGCATGGGTAGGGTCCTTAGGCCTGGCCTGAGATCAGGGCCAATCTTCCCCAGATGCCAGCAGCCAGCCCTGCCCCCACCGCCAACGCCAGAGGCCCTCTGTGTGTGGGCCGACCAGTGGGACAATCGGGGTCCCACTCGCTTGCACCCGCCTTGGCCTGGCGCCACCCATGACTGCCGCCACCCACCCCTGGTTCCCCATTCCCCATTGGGCAATCAGAGCCTGCCGGCTGTGGGGAGGAACCGAGAGGTTGGCCATCAGGTTCCAATCAGGCGATTGGGGCCTGTGGGCTGGGAGCAGCTCCTGCATTGAGCGTCTGCCCTCCTGGTGGTCAGTGTGCATTACAGCAACTGGTCGTTCCACTGTCCAGTCAATTTGCATATTGCACAGAGAGATATCAAGTATCCTCGGAAGATCTAAAATCAAGTTTCCTCATAAGATCAACTCTTCATTCTGAGCTTGGCAAAGCTCTTTGAGGTAGAACCTCACTTCATCTTACTATTGTTTTCAGGATCACATTTATAAACATCTCTGTGGCCCCTAACATGATGAAATTGGCTACCCCATTAATCAAGACTTTCAACTTTGCAAAGCATGCTTGAAGACATTTTTCTGGTATTTAAAGTTTAACACTGACTTTCAAAAACCACAACTAAAATCCAGAGCTAACCAGGGTTTCAATAATTTCCTAATACAACATGTGCTAGGCATTTAATGTTTCATTTGCTAATTCCACTTTTCTTTCTGGGAATTCACATTTTTCAGCAACTCACATTTTTCTCATGTATTTTGTTCCAAATTTTTTGCCACTTTCTCTCATCTCCAAAGTTTTCCTATCATCTTCTGAACTCAGAGCCAAAAAACAATATGAATCTTGCTTATAAACAAATTGAACAAATGTTCAGTAAAATGGAAAATTTCTTCATGCAATGAGAGAAACAATTACAGCTGAGTGGGAAAATCTGCCTGATATCCATAATTTTCAGATTTTCATCATAAGATTAAAGTCTTAATCTAGTTTAGTAGTTTTTAATTGTCTTTCTCTTTGACACTCTTGTGAGTATTCCCTAATTGTGTCTGATACAGATCACCTGGAATGCTTATTAAAAAAATGCAGACTCCTGCCCTGGCCTGTTTGGCTCAGTGGATAGAGCGTCGGCCTGCGGACTGAAGGGTCTCGGGTTCGATTCCAGTCAGGGGCATGTACCTTGGTTGCGAGCACATTCCCAGTGGGGAGTGTGCAGGAGGCAGCTGATCGATGTTTCTCTCTCATCGATGTTTCTAACTCTCTCTCTTCCTCTCTGTAAAAAAATCAATAAAATATATTTTTTCAAAAATGCAGACTCCCCAAATCCTTCCCTGGAGATTCTGATTCAGTAAGGGGGGGAACCCAGGACTCTGTAACTGCCGTACATGTCAGGTGATTCTGCATTAATCTATGTTGTCCTCACATGACAGGAAAACAGCAGCTACGGCTTTTCCAACTCTGCCATTCCTCATTGCCTCTTGCAACCACTCCAGGATTTCCCTGTATATTTTCCTGGACTTTGGTGCCTGCCCTCGGTCTTGCTATTAAAATCATGTGGGGCCTCCTTAAACATGCCAGGCTCCACTGCAGACCAGGTGGTGATTCTGATGCATATCAAAATGTAAGAAACACTGCCAAAGTGGCTTCTCTCCACAATTTTAACTTTGGCTGAGATCAGGTTGTAATTTTTTATTTGCCAAAGGAAGAGGGGAATTTTCAATCTCTTTCTAAATGCTAGAGAAGTTACTGAACAGTTTCTTCAGATAGCTAGCACATATAGGACTTCCTATATGCCAAGCACATGTATTAACTCATCGGTCTTCACAACAGCCCTACACAGCTGGTCTGACTATTGTCCTTCGACATATAAGAATACGGAGACACAGCGATTCATTACCTTGTCCACATTAAGTTTCCACCGCTGGTTAAGCACAGTAGCCAGATTCAAACCCAGCCCATCTGACTCCAGAGCCCACTCTAGCCCCCTGCTACCTAGTGCCCCCAAGGCCCACTGCATCTTCCGCAGGATTTCTCTACCTCACATCACTGACTAATCTAGCAGATTTCTTCTTCCTTTTCCTGCCTGGAGAAATGTCTCATAAGTTGAGAGATGAGGGCTTGGTCATGAGCCCGGATGTGGCCTCACCAACCCTCTCCTTCACTACTCTTGGCTTTCTTTCAGGGGACGTGTGAAAGGCCACGGCCAGCGGCCAGCGTGGCTTTCTGGTTCAAAGGCTTGGAGAAAGAGCTGACGCACAAATTGACACACAAGACAAGAAAAATTAATTTTGAAATTATGGGGGAAAGCCAAGGGAAAACTCGACTGGAGAAGTCAAGTTCCACTGAGTCTCCAGTTCCATCTGCTTTTATTTAATAGAATACACAATTGCCTTTTAGGAATGCAGACAGACATATCAATGGTAATGTTTAGTAAACAGTAAGATTATCAGGTTTGGGGGGAGTTTGCTTTAGGCCATTGAGTCAGCAGTAGGTAATAAAATGCAAATTCACCCTGTGAATATCAAAGCCCAAACTCAGCCTTCTGGTGGACTTCTCGCATTTATATTAATTACTGTTGATCTTGGTTTCCAGCAAGGAAGAGTCAGGATGTTAATTTTATAGAATTAAATTTATTCCATCTTAATTAAATTAATTTAACAAATTGGTTTTGTGTACATTTTCACTTTATTGAATTTATTTAATTTTACAGAATTTTCATGACGATAGTATCACAATATTAAACTGAAACCCTTACAGTAGCAGTGATAATAGGAGTAGAGCGGGCCTGGCCGGTGTGGCTCAGTGGTTGAGCATTGACCTATGAACCAGGAGGTGATAGTTCAATTCCTGGTCAGGGTGCATGCCTGGGTTGCAGGCCCGATCCCCAGTAAGGGGCATGTAGGAGGCAGCCTATCAATGATTCTCTCTCATCATTGATGTTTCTATCTCTCTTCCTCTCTGTAATCAATAAAAATATTTTTTTTTAAGAGAGTAGGGCTATTCTCTCATAGCCTGAGTCAAGGAGCTCACCTCAGAAAGAAATGGGCAGGGAAGACTTCTGAAAGGAAACATCCCAAAACAGCCCTTTCTGACCCACACTGGTGATGTGGGTCAAAGCAGTTTGAATGCAAACACCCGGCCTGGGACACGGATATTTCTCTGGCAAGGGGGCCACACTAGGTTCACCTTGATGGTGTTGACACAAGGTGGAGAGAGGCTGATGGAACTTCACCCTCGGGGGCAACGGAGCTGAAAGTCCGTCCATCTCAGTAGCCGAGTCAGGAAGGGAGTTAAGAGCTGTGCAGCAGGCACATCCACAAAAATAGAACAAAGCTCCTAAAACTGCACAGTTTGCAGGGCTGGTGCAATAGCTGTCACTGAAACTCCGCACATGAAAAGGGCTGTGTGTGCCTTTTGGACTATGAGGCAACTGCGATCCACATTCCACTGGTCACAAGAGGAAAGAGCCTGCCCTGCTCCAGTTAGAGAAGCTCTGAGAGGTGGCTCAGCACTGCCACCTGCTTCAGGAGAGAAAGGAAGAGCCCCAGCCCAGAAAGCTGAGCTAGGGCTGGAAAGGGGGGCTGACACCTGCGGGGAAAAGGTCCTTTCCTGGTGGCTTCTCTGAGAAAGGAGGGTTTGAGCTGGCCAGTCCCTAAAGGTTGTGTAAGGATCTATATGTCCCTCACTGGTGGGAAAACCAAAGCAACCACCCTTGGCCAAGACAAACGTATGAGAAAGTACATAGGCCTGCTGGCCTGGAGCTGGGGTTCCCGCAGGGGAGCAGGAAGTCAGGTTGGAATGAGGTTGGAGCAGAGTGGGTGCAGCATGTCTCCTCCCGAGTGAGGGACAGGGAGTGAATGGGGAACTTGTGCCAAGGAAGTTATGCCAACCAAACCAACCCAGACAGTCATGTGATGTAGGGATCAAGAAATCCCCCTCTGAAATGCAGTTTCCCTTCATCTCTTAGGAAAGTTCATCTTGACAAAATGTTTGTCTTGGCCAAAGTAAAGAAAAGAACGGTAAATTCGCATTCGCAAGGTGTAGCATAGTGACTAAGGACATGCTTTCTGTAGTTGGGCTCCCTGGCTTCAAATCCTGACTCCACTAATTAGTATGTGACCTGGGAAAATTGATTTATTTTCCCTGTGCCTCAGGTTCAGCTTCTGTAAAAATTCTGGAAATAGTAATATCTTTGAACCTTGGGGAATAGAGTCGATTTAAATAAAATAATATAGACAAGGTTCTTAGAATAACATGGTACATAATGAGCATTCAACAGATGGTAACTGTTACTACTGAGTGACAAGGAGAAGCCTCTGCAAAGGTGGGTCTCAACCTTAATGGGTAAGAAACCCCATGGAAGCTTCTTTAACTGAAGATGTCAGGGGAGTCTGGATTCGATGTGAGGAATCTGTCTTTTTTTAGTCCCACTCCAGGTGATGCTGAGGCAGGTCGTCCAAGAGGGCGATATGTAGTGTGGCAACTCCCCACTTTACACTGAATCCTCTGCTCTTAAGACTCAAAGATTTCTGCTATCCCAAAGAGACAGAGTCTGGAATTGACACTCCCTTCACAAGCTTGGGAAATTCTTCTGCAGCACTTTGGGAAGATGAAACGGCAGAGCTTTCTTGGGCATTTGGAGCATCCAGGCAACACCCTCCAGATGTGCCCTCCGGCTCCCCCAGAACACCAAGAGCAGCCCGGGTTCCAAGCAACAGTAGGCTGAGACCCAAAAATGCTCTTTGCGGTCTTGGATCCTTATGTGCACCACCCCCGATTGAAGAGAATTCAAAATTGTGCTTAACAGATTCCCTTGAAGTCTTACCCCACAATGTCCTCAGTAAGCATCTAGCCTCCGGCTCACTTAGCAATGGCATAACACTTGAGAACTGCAAAATGCATGAAAGACACATGGCTTTGTTGTCCTGTGGGATTAGTGCTAGGCTCAATGCTGGCATCTCCTCCCTAATAAGCCCATGCATAGAATGGTTTGTTTGGAAGGGGAGGGTCGGGGAGGTATACTTGCCCTTCATGCTAGAAGGCTCTTCAGCTAAAAGTCTCCTTCCTTGCCCTAGCCAGTTTGGCTCAGTGGATAAAGCATTAGCCTGTGGACTGAAGGGTCCCAGGTTTGATTCTGGTCAAGGGTACATGCCCAGGTTGCGGGCTAGATCCCCAATAGGGGCTGTGCAGGAGGCAACAGATCAATGATTCTCTCTCATTGTTAATGTTTCTATCTCCCTCTCCCTTCCTCTCTGAAATCAATAAAAATTTATTTTAAAAAAAAAACAGGATCAAGAATTCAATACAGTGCAGTAATCCCCTTCTTTGCCCTTGTTTCAGTTACATGAAGAATTAAAAGTGACCAAGTAGCATTTTTAATCTCTAGGTTAATTGAATCATTTTGTGTCCAGTGGTAGAAATAAATCTCTATTGACAACTAAGACTTCTAAATCAACAGAGCCCAAAGTTGCAGAAATGGGAAGCAAAATGCATGTGAGTGGGTTATTAGGTACAATGGAGAGAGGAGCAAGGTCACTTCCTCCCCTTGGTGAACTATGGAATAATGGAAGAAGTGAAAAGAAACAGCACCTTATATAGCATGCTGGTTCCGAGCATATGCCACATCTTGTTAGGCAGCAACCCCACCTACTAGTGTTATCTTCCAGTGGGCCCACAACTGAGTAAACAATAGATCATTCTTTCCTTACTTTCAGGGCCACCCATGAGTGGTACCATGATGCTGCAAACTGATGCCAGACTATCATGTGGAACAAATCATTAAGCCAGTTTTTCTCCTTCATTAATTGGTCAAAAGGTACTTCGCAGGAATCCAAGCTACTTGCTTATACAATTTATTTGTACTTTTACTACTTGTTCAAGCCTGATTTTATATATACATATTTATACATATACTAGAGGCCCAGTGCATGAAATTTGTGCACAGGGAGTGGGGGGCATCCCTTAGCCCGGACTGCACCCTCTCGCAATCCAGGACCACGGCTCTTAACCACTCACCTGCCTGCCTGCCTGATCGCCCCTAACCACTCTGTCTGCCTGCCTGATGCCCCTACCTGCTCGCCTGCCTGCCTGCCTGCCTGATTGCCCTAACCACTCTGCCTGCCTGCCTGATCTCCCCTAACCGCCTCTGCCTCAGACCCTGCCGCCACAGCTTCATCTAGAAGGACATCCGAAATGACATCTGGAAGGTCATTGAGCTGTCCACTCTAATTAGCATTGATACTTTTATTATTATAAATACATATATACATACTAGAGGCCCAGTGCACAAATCCGTGCATGGGTGGGGTCCGGCTGGCCAGCCCACCCCAATCAGGGTGAGGGGGTCTGACCGGGGGCAGGGCTGGTCGGGGGGAGGAACCTCAGGCAGTTGGCCGGCCAACCCTACCCCTTGGTCGAATCCCTGGTTGAACTCCCAATCAAACTCCTGGTCAAGGGGACAATTTGCATATTAGCCTTTTATTATATAGGATATGTATCTATATATATATATAAAAAGCCAGCGACTGGAATGCCATAACGACTGGAATAACCGGTGGCTATAATGCCCAGTGAACTGATGATCAGGGGGCGGGGCCGGTGGCCAACCTCCCGTGGCTCCTCCCCCCAGTCAGCTTCGCCCCTGATTGCCCTCCCCACACACACACCAATTGGAGGTGGGGCTGGCTGGCCAACCTCCTACGGCCCCTCCCCCAGCTGCTGACCCCCGGTTGGCCCCCCACCTCAATCAGGGGCAAAGCCCACTTGCCAATTGCTTGCGGCCCCTCCCCCCAGGCAGCTTGGCCCTGATCAGGCCCTGATCAGGGCTGGGCTGGCCGGACCCCAACCGTGCATGAATTCATGCACTGGGCCTCTAGTATATACATATTTATATACATATATGTATATAAACACACTCATACACATATATATGAAATATATAAAATAATGTGTATATTCTAATGTATATATTATAATGTGATATCACATATTATAATGCAGGATAATATATAATTTAACATTATATATTATAATGTAGTATAGTGTTATACATGTACTATATATGTGTGTGTGTTTAATGTTCTTGCCTGGAAGAATAAAAAGTTGATATCTGAGATAGATATCAGGGCTGTTTAATTCTTTTTCTTTCAGACCTATTGGGAAATTGTCTTTCCTTGAGTTCCTTGAGATGAAATGTGGCTTACCTTGGCCAAAATTTAGAATAGAAGTCACACATTTTAATTTTTCAAGGAAGCTTTTAATTGCTGAGGCTCAACACTCCACCCTATTATTGGAGTAATCGTAGAAGCAAATATTGATATGGAGGTGAGATGTCAGACCATCATATGGAAGACAGATGTTCTGGAGAATTCCCAACCCTTAATAGACTTTGCTAGAGCAAGAAATAAATTTTTATCACTTTAGGCCACAGAGATTTTGGGGTTGTTTAGTGTTGTAGCATAATCTAACCTATTCTGACTGATGCACATATTGAAAACAGAAGGGGTAAAGGATATCTATATATATAAAAGCCTAAGCCACTGTTTGACCATTTGACTGGTAGCTATGATGCTCACTGACCATCAGGGGGCAGATACTCAATGCACAGGCATGGAAACATGGAACAGACTGATGAATCTCAGAGGGAAGGAGGGAGGAAGGAGGGCGAGACGAGATTAACCAAAGATCTTCTATGTATACTAGAGGCCCAGTGTAGTCCCACTGCCTGGCCTGCACCCTCTCACAATCCAGGACCCCTCGGGGGATGTCAGACTGCCAGTTTCAGCCTGATCCCCACAGGACAGGCCAAGGGACCCCACCTGTACCCGAATTCGTGCACCGGGCCTCTAGTTACTAAATAATCTAAAATCTGTGACATTAGCTAAAAGATCATGCAAAATGAAGTAAGGAAACTGATATAAGAGGCTGAAAAGATGTCAATTCAGGTACCTAGTGGTAAAACAATAGATAACAGTAAATTGGGAGGCAGTAATATACTCAATGAACTTGTATACAGATTTGAAAATACAACAGGAGATGAATGTTTATTACTGCATTTGGCAAAGAGTTGCAGAAAAGAGATGAGCTCATAAAAGAATTGGCTTTTTTTTTCAAACTGGAACAAAAGGAAATATGGAAAATCTAGCAGGATTGAAAGAGACAACTGTTTCTCAACTACAACAGTAAAGATAAATTTGAGAAACAAAACAATTAAAATCAGGCCAGAAGAAAGAATCACATCAAGAGCCATTATTCTGAGAGTTAACCCCTATTAATGGATTAGGGCGTCTCAAACAAACAAACAAACAAACAAACAAAATCCTATTATAGGTACTCTACCAAGAAATGCTTTCACTTAGACTTAGACAAAAGAATTCAGGGAAAATGTGCTAAAAGTGTGGTTCTCCCACTGAAGTCCAATAAACTCAAAGTTATGCAATTTTAATTAAGTTAAAAGAGAGGTCAGATTGAGAAAGCAAATATAAAAAATATGAGAACTATGTCTTAAAAAAACTGTGCATATGACTATTTGGCATATGGGATTGATTTCAATCAAATTGATAAAGAATGTACTAAGTTTTTGAGATATCTGAACTACCAATGGAATCATGAACTTGGACTAAAAGAGTCTCTGATGGTTCAAAACTTAAAACACCCCTTAGGATTCCAAATATCCACAGACAGCAAGTGGTCCAAAAAGGCTGTTCACACCCTTTCACGATGCTCATTTGTGGCTAATGAGACTAATGTCAAGGGAAGAAACTTCCCTGAGGGTGGGGCCAAGGGCTATGGTGACTGGTCTATGCAGTCCTCTTAGAGAGCCTTAATGCGAGCTAAGCTAGGAATGCTTCACTTAAATAGTCTCCTAAGAAACTAAGGCTTTCCCAAGTTTCTCACTGAGATTTAGCCATCCCTCTTTGATGTTGTCAAAACACAGTTTTTAAGTCTCTTGTATTCATCTATGTCCCTATCTAAACTGAGTTTCTTGAACGTTAAATGCAAACTCTCATTCATCTCTGTTATCTTTAGGGACCATCACTGTGTAAAGGGCTCTCAAAAATATTTACCAAGCTGGATTGCAGAATTGCTACAGGTCAATACCTACTATTTCCATTATTTTCCTTTCCGAATGGAAATGTTTATAGTGGTTATCTTATCCCTGTTCCACAATTGGACACAGGGCATGTTGCAGGAAGATAACATCTTCTTAGTCCATAAATCTCACAATCAAGAGTCACACGTGGACTACATGTAGAGACTCTAGTCTTCACCCAGAGGTCCTTGGTTTGGGGGTCATTTCCCATGTGGAGAGGATGGAGGCATTCTGTGAGTGAGAAGGGGAGTGAACCAAATATTTAGTGTCCAGAAAGTGGGCTGTAGTGGTCTTTAGTTTTATTCACCTATTTTCTCCTTCTCCTTCTTCAATATATATGGTAGGATTGAACATATGACTAGTCTGGACAATAATTTGGGGTCCATGTAACATAGGGCAATGACTTGGGGCTAGAATATTTAATTGCCTGCCAGTGTGAGACCTACAGAATTCCCTTCCCTGCTTCAGCAACCAGCAACATTCCAGACGGAGCCTCTATCATCTTGGGTCCTGAATGGGGACTATATAAGACAAGGCCATTCATCAACCTGAAATAAATATGTAGCATGAGAAATAAACCCATCCCGTGGTGTGTTTTTTTTTACCCGAGCATTCATATCAAAGCATATCACGACTGACAGTATTACTATGAAGTATCTCCAAGATACTTTGAAATCTTCTTGATTTGTATAACTCAGAAATCTTCTTTGGAAGATATCTATCCCAAACTACCTTGAAAACTAGAAATGCTATCTTCCCCAAGCAGACAACCATCCTCTCCTGCCTATCAACTTTCAATGCGGGGCACGCTCTCTCTTGGGAAGAAGTATTGAGAAGTACTTTTTTATGGGGAGCCAAGTGTGCTCCTCTGGTATTCCTACCCACTACTCTTTCTCTCCTCTGCAACTGAAAATAAGCGTAATTCTTCTCCCATAAGTATCTTCTAACAAATTTTCTTCTCTCTAGGTTATTTAATTGTTCCTCAGATGGCAGTTTTCAGACTCCTTACCATGCTCATCACCCTTCTCTGGATTGCAGTGCTAATGTTCCACTTAAAATATTCTCACAGGACAGTCTCTAAGGCTTCTCCAGTTTCTCACTGAGGATAACTATCCCTCCTTGACATTGTGAAACTTTCTTCGTGAGCCTGTCTGGTGGTGCCCCTGCCTTACAGTCATTATATGCTCATCCATTCCCCCATCTAAACTAACCTTCTTGAGGGTAGAGGTCATACAGACGAGCCACCGAATACAAGCAGTGCCACCCAGATCTGAAAAAGTCAAGGAAACCGATCCCATGAACCTCTGGCGGGTATGCAGCCCAGCCAACACCTTGGTTTGGGCCAGTGAAACAAATTTCAGATTTTTGCCTCCAAAAATGTAAGAGAATAAATGTGTGTTGTTTTAAGCCACTGAATGTGTGGTAATTTGTTACAGAGACAAGAATAATACAATGATCAAAAGGATTTCCTGTGTCTGACCTTCTGACACAGTCTAAAGAACACTCCCAGCATCTGAAACAAACCAGCACCATGCTTGCCATCCACCAAACAGTCTACACTCCCTGCAACCGGTGGGAGACACCACATCTTCCCAGCGTCGGCAGGCCATTCCTTTTCCCTTTGTTTCAGCAACACCAGCAGTAATTTTCATACTCACGGGAATAAACCATAAATGAATATTTGGTTATCTTAAATTCACATCATTTCTCTGGCTTTTTCATAGGACTAGTATGAATTAAGTATTAACCAGCTACCAACATCCCTCTCATTCAAACAATATGCAATTATTAATTACTAGGTGCCCAGTGCACAAATTCGTGCACCTTGAAAGGAACTGTGGGCCGCAAGGCTGTGGTGGGCACAAGGGTGGCTCTTGGCCCATCCTCCACACCCCCGCTCGGCCCCTCCCACCGTGGTCCTGGATTCCCTGTCTGCCAGCAGCCCAGCTCCCGACACCGCCGCTCCCACGTGCTGACGGCACTGGCCCCACTTGCACCTGCTGATGACACGGAGCGATTGGGACTGGCACCAGCAGCGGGTGCAAGCGGGGCTGGCACCGTCAGCAGGTGCGAGCATCGACTGCTGCCCCAGTCACCCCTCAGGATCAGGGGGAGGTGGAGAAGCCCTCAGGGGCAATCAGGGCTGGCAGACGCCGCTCGCACCCACTGATGGCACCAAGCAATCGGGACCAGCGCTGGATGCTTGCAGTGGGTACGAGCAGGGCCAGTGCCAGCAGCAGGTGCGAGCACCGGGCAGGACTGTGCGTGCAGGAGCAAAGAATTTTCAGTAACCACCAGAGGCTCGCCCCGATGACAGCGACTGGCACCCAGCCTTGGTCTGGCACCTCCTCTCACCTGATCCACCATCCCCTCTCGGCCAACACCCACCATGTTCTGTGCGCACCCCCTGGTGGTCAGCGCACGTCATAGCGACCGTTTGTTTGGTTGTTCCGCCGTTCGGTCTATGTGCATATTAGGGTTTTATATATATGGATTGTATGTTATCACACTTTTATCTCAGCAAATTATATTTGAAGTGGAAACTTGCACCCAAGCCTCCTGGTCTTCCCACAGAAGGCAATAATACCAGCTGCTTGGTTCTCAACTAACAAAGTAGCAGGCCTAGTGACTCAGTGTCATTTCTTTTCATACACTAGGAAGAAAAAGAACTGAAATGTATGAAGGGCAATTCTGATGTCAGGATGAGACAGCAATAGTATTTAGACTGCTCAGCAACAGAATTTAGAAGCTACAGACATTTGAGGACCTGTTGTCCCAAAGTTAATAACAATCATTGATTTTTTTAACTGAATTTCAGAGATAGAGTCATTAAGATTTAGATCTTTGCCATCTTGATGGCCAGGTCTTTGGAACACTTTGTCCACACTGGTAATATTAATACTATAAAATGGATCTTCACTTAAAAAGTGAGCATATTATCTACTTCAATGAGGCTGTCAAGATCCCATTTTAAATGATAATCCATCCTCTCTTAACACTTAGCTATAGCTTAGGTCCTCTGCCTCTTAAAAAATATTTGTGTAATTCTTACCCTAGAGCATCTGACTTAACAATCTTGAGATCAATTTCTGTTTGCTTAGATACATTTATGGAGAGCAGGTAATGAAAATAAAACGTTTGGTTGCTTTAAAAGATTAGTTCTGAGCAACTGCATCAAATATATAAAAATTAAAATGCTGCCTTTTAAATGCATGTACATATGGGTGATTTAAGCAGCAAACTCTCAATGGCTTGACCACTTAAGACTAAGGACCCATTTCTTGTAGTTTTACTTGAAAAGCAACAACAAGGCAATAAAGAGCTCAGCGACTGAATGATTCTTAAGTTCAATGCATAAAACTGTGCAGCAATGCAATTGTTGTGTCTGGATGCTCACTAGTGATTTTGGAGAGTTTGAATTTGTGAATTTGGAGAGTTTGTAAATGAAGTATTCATCTTCACTGGGTTGTGTGTATGTTTTTTTATGAGGGAAAAAATTGCTAAGTTTTATATGGACTTTTTTAAGAAAAGACTTAAGTTGCTTAACTAAGCTAATGGGAAAACCTCCATTTTACCTGCACGGGTGGGAGAGTGGATATTCCAACCTCTTTCCCAATAACCTAAGTTTCACCCGTAGTAACTTCTTCCAGAACATAAAAAGCCAATGGAAACTGACCTTAGCACCCTTGGCCACGTGATACCTCACTTTATCAGTCCGAAGGTCATATTGAAAAAGAAGTCAACTTTTTTTCTCCTTCCTTATTCTAATTATTCCCAAGAAAAATGACAAATGTTGCTTGGTTGGTATAATTCCAAGTGTCTTTTAGCAGAGACACTCTTATATGAGTAATTTCTCTTCCCTGACTTTTATTTTCTCCTTTCACTTTTTTATAAGCAGAGAAGCGCTGTAAATTTATTAACAGTGCCTCTTTGGAAGAACCCTTTATCTGCAAGGAATGAATTATACATAGGCTTTTGAGCAATAAAAAACAACCTTGTAATCACTCACAGAGTAATTGGGGTCATGAACTATAACTGGAAATTGAAATCGAGCCACTTTCTTGAAGAAGACATTAAGAATTTGTGGATAATCAACAAGTATTCTTTGTAAGGAAATAATCCTTTCCTTTTGGTCCTATTTCTATTGTTGTGCACCAATTTTTAACATTAGTTTTGTCCTTTGTGGTTTATTCCAAAATTACATTTATTCAACATCTCCTGATTCTTTCTCTCGGATTCTCAGCACACAAAGCAAACACCAGCTGTGATAAGATAAGGGGAGAGATGGGTTAGAGTCCAGACCTGTCCTCACACTCATGGGCTAGTTTATTTGTCCCCGAGTGTTCTTGCACTCACACAGCCTTCTGCTCTTGGTCCCCTTCACTCTCTCCCTAGCTGAGGAAGAACTAACCTTTCAAGTAGCCATCCTCCAAGGATTTTTCTTCATCTAAAAATCCAGCTTTATCTTGCTGCCCCCATAGCTTGCCTTTGTTCAGGACCTCACCTTCTCCTCTTTGTCATCTCATCATTTCCCCTTCCACACACAGATCCTGACATTCTTCCTGACTCAAATGTGAGCTCCTACAATCCATTCTTCACACTGTAGTCAGATGAAGTGTTCTAAAGCCCAAAACTCATCACGTATGCCCAATCCTTAACGCCCTCTGATGGATGGATCCGTGTTGCATCCAGGATCAAATTCATCTTATTAAATTCCTTCTTTTTAAGCAGCCTGTTCTATGTTCCATTTCCTTTTCTTCCATGCCTTCCTTTGAATTGTTTTTTAACATTCTATTTTTCCATCTATTAGTTTGGAAGTTGCATACATTTCTTCCATTTTCTTAATGATTATCCTAGTTCAATCTTGACATATCAAAGTCTGATACTTATCTTTACTTTTTAAAAAAATATATATTTTTATTGATTTCAGAGAGGAAGGAAGAGGGAGAAAGAGATAGAAACATCCATGATGAAAGAGAATCATGGATCGGCTGCCTCCTGCAAGTCCCCCACTGGGGATCGAGCCCACAACCCGGGCATGTGCCCTTGACTGGAATCAAACCTGGGACCTTTCAGTTTGCAGGCCGACGCTATATCCACTGAGCCAAACCAGCTAGGGCCTTATTTTCACTTTTACCCTCCCCCTGGAAAAGTCAAGGGCCTTAAATTACTTTAACTACCTCCTACCCCTCCCCAATTTATATGCAATGTTGTCATCTATTTTAATTGAATATAGTTTATTTTTTAGAAACCTATATCATTATTATTATTATTGTTTTTTATAGTTAACGGTCATTTAGATTAACCTAGGTATTTACCACTTCTTTCCTCTCCTTTCCTTGTTACATTGTGGAGCTTCCATCTGGCATCACTTTCCTTCTTAATGAACAACATCCTTTATTTCTTAATATGTTTTTATTTATTTCAAAGAGGAAGGGAGAGCGAGAGAGAAACATTAATGATGAGAGAGAATCATTGATCAGCTGCCTCCTGCACGCCCCTACTGGCGACTGAGCCTGCAACCCAGGCATGTGCCCTGACCAGGAATCAAACCATGACCTCCAAGTTCATGGGTCAACACTCAACCACTAAACCACATCAACCGAGCTGAACAACATCCTTTATATTTTTTTTTTAGTGTAGATCTGTTGAAAGTAATTTTACATTTCCATCAGTAGTGTATGAGGGTTCCAGTGTCTCCAAATCCTTGCCAACATTTGTTCATCATTTTTATTATATCCCTTCTAATAAGTGTGAAGTAGAATCTCATTGTACTTTTGATTAGCATTTCCCTAATAACTAATGATGGTGAACATCTTTTTATGTGTTTATTGGTTATTTGTATATCTTCTTTAGAGAATGTTTACTCAAATCATTTGACCATTTTTAGGTTGGAATATTTGTCTTTTTATTATTGAGTTGTAAGAGTTCTTTATATATTTTGGATACCAACCCTTTATCAGATATATAAACTGCAAATATGTGCTCCCATTCTGTGGATTGTCTTTTCACTTTTATAATGAGATTATTTTTAGCACAAAAATTTGCGATTTTGATGAAGTCCAATTTATTTTTCTTTTGCAGCTTGTGCAAAAGAAAACATTGCTTGATTCAAGGCCATGAAGATTTACTCCTATTATTTCTAAGAGTTTTATAATTTTAGCTATTACATTGAAGTTAACGATCCATTTTGAATTAAATTTCGTGTATGATGTAAAGTGATGGTTCAAATTTATTCTTTTGCATGTGGATATCCAATTGTCCCAGAAAATTTTTTTGTAAAGACTCTTCTTTTACTTTTGAATTTTCTTGAAACTTCTTAAAGATCAATTTACCATAAAGTATTATTTTTATATTTTTAATTCTATTCCATTGATCTATATGTCTATCCCTGCCAGTACCACACTTTCTCAATTACTATAGCTTTGTAGTAAGTTTTGAAATCAGAAACTGATAGTCTTACAACTTTGCTCTTTTTCAAGATTGTTTTTGGCTATTCTGAGTCCCATATTAACTTTAAGATCAGCTTCTCCATTTCTGGGGAAAAAGTCAGCTAGTATTTTGATAGGGAACATGTTCAATTTGGATAAAATTTATAGGTAAATTTGGGAAATTTGTCATCCTGATAATATTAAGTATTCCAATCCATGAATGTGAAATATTTTTCCATTTATGTAGATTTTCTTTCATTGTTTTCAGCATTGTTTTGTAGTTTTCAATGTACAAGCCTTGAACTTCTTTTGTTAAATTTATATCCAAGTATTTCATTCTTTTCTGATGTCATTATAAATTGAATTGATTTTTCAACTTCATTTTCAGATTGTTCATTGTGTATACAAATGCAATTGATTTTTTATTAATCTTACATCTTGTAACCTTGCTGAATTTACTAGTCCTAATAGTGTTTCAGTGGATTATTTAGTATTTCTTATATACAAAATCATCTCATCTCTGAATAGAGATAGTTTTGCTTCTTCCTTCCTAATCTGAATGTCTGTTATTTATTTCTTTATTTCTCCTAATTGCCCTTGCTAGAACTTCCAGTACAATGATAAATAGGAGTGATGAGGGCAAATATCCTTTTCTTGTTCCTGATGTTAAGGGGAAAACATTCAGTGTCACTCTTTATAGGATCTAGTTTCCTGATGAAATTTTTAAGTTCCAAATTTATCTCCATGAATTTAATAAGCATAGCAGTTCTATAGTTCCTATCTGGTAATTTTCAATATTTGATATCTCTGTGGACCTACTTTTTCTGCTGGTTCTGTATTATGTTTCAACTCCTGGTGTATCTCATTGTTTCTGATAGTTTTTTTGGTAATTTTCTTTTGTAATTATTTACAGAAGTGAGTTGAGGCCTTATCTTCCTTCAGAGGGGATTTTTATTTCCTCTTCTTTCAGGTATCTGAGGATCTTAGCTGTTGGAAACTAAGGTTTTCTAATTCACCAAGATGACCTACCAAAGTATAGTCATATTTCCAATCCTAAGGCATATCCTGTTGAGATCTTAGTCCTGAGTAAAAAGTGTTTCAACAGTTTTTTCTTCCCTTGGACTGTGCTGGACTCCAATCCCGTCTCTGCCAAGGTAAAGTATAGCTCTACCTTCCATCCTCCACTCCCCACACAATGGGCATGCCCCTCAGGTTAAAACATTTTTAAATGATGCAGCTCTTCAGGGTTTCAACCTCCCAACTCCAACTCTGGTCTCCCTCCTCCACTAATCTCTACCGTTGAACATTCCAGGGCAGAGCTGCTGACGCTCATCTCTCTGAACTATCTTTCGCTGGTGGGCCTCAACCTCATAATTATTCACTATCACTTTTCCTTTTAAGGAAAAATGTCATTTTACTTTTAAGACAATTTTTTTTTCTGTCCAACTTTTCATCAGAGGGAGGGTTATGCCAGAAGACTCCTTTCCATTTTAGTAATATTGCTCTCCAAATAGTAGATAAGGGAATATTTCTCTTTATAGATATAACCCATTTAGTGAAGAATGCCAAACTTGAATATCATCGTTTTATATCACCTAATGAAGTAATGAATCTAAGTATTGAATTGATGCTGCTAATATCATAAAAAGAGGGACAACCAGGCATCACAAGCCTCCTAATAGAAAAACACAATGCCACAATGAAGAATCATCTCAAAAAATGTTTTTAACCTGAATCCACTCACGCCTCTAAATCTATCTGCCAATCTACAAGAATACTAAGGACAAAGGGACGTGTTAAAATATACCTTAAAGATGCAATAAGCAAAATCCACACTGAGACACTCATGAGAAACAACTTGATTTTTTTAAGAAAC
>NW_005371933.1:1004539-1041286 GCF_000412655.1 Myotis brandtii | reverse complement strand
GGGAGGGGGGGAAAACAGGGTTGAGAGGCCCTAGAGATTAAAATAGAATTAAAATAGACTTATAAAAGAATTTGTAGATAAATTCAGAGACTTTGCCATCCTGATAATATGAAGTATTCCAATCCATGAACATGAAATATTTTTCCATTTATCTAGATTTTCTTTCATTGTTTTCAGCATTGTTTTGTGGTTTTCAATGTACAAGCCTTCTGTTGTTAAATTTATATCCAAGTATTTCATTCTTTTCTGATGTCATTATAAATTGAATTGTTTTTTTCAATTTCATTCTCATTTTGAACATGAAAACAATTGAATCACAATTTTTAAGGCCCCGATATTTTAAAAACAGTTAAACTATGAAATGTATGGTATAATTGAGAAGTTGAATACTGACTCAAAAGAATTTGATGATATTTTAAAATATTACAGTTTTAAGGACAATACTGCTGTGATTATGTTCACCAAAATGGAGTGTGTACACATATCCACATCCCTATGCATATATATACATATTCCTATGAATGTACTATGCACACATACACTAAGACAGTTAGGGATAAAGATACCAAGATGTCTAAGGCAGTGCCCTCAGTGGTCCCCCTGATCTGTCTCTCACTTCAACAGCATTTGGAGGGAACAGACCCAGGGATGCCCCTTCTTCCAGCCTCTGGCCAACCTCCAACCTCTTTACCAGTCATCACCTTCGGAACCACCTCAGCCATCCTCAGCCGCTGAGATCAGCCAACACCTGTTTTCAATCTTAACTTCTATTGCGGGGAAAACCATGAGCTCTCACATTCGTCAGAATTATTCCACCGAGGTGGAGGCTGCGGTCAACAGCCTGGCCAACCTGCATCTGTGGGCCTCCCGCACCTACCTCTCTCTAGGCTTCTATTTCGACCTGAGGATGTGGCTCTGGAGGGTGTCAGTCACTTTTTCTGCAAGTTGGTAGAGAGGAGCACGAGGGCAGGCGCTCAGAGTCTCTTAAAGTCAGCATTCTCTCCAGGACGTGCTGAAGCCTCCCCAAGATGAGTGGGTAAAACTCAGGACGCCATGGAAGCCATCAGGCCCTTGTGAATCTACGTGCCCCGGTCTACCCGCCGATCCTCGTCTCTGTGACTTCCTGGAGAACCACTTCCTGGGTGAGGAGGTGAAACTCATCAAGAAGATGGGCGACACCTGACTCACCTCCGCAGGCCGCCGGCCCCCAGGCTGGGCTGGGCGAGTATTTCTTCAAAAGGCTCAAGAATGACTAGGAGCCTTTGGAGCCCAGAGGCCTTTGAGGGGCCCGCTGCATCCCCTGCTGTCTGGCTTTTGCCTGAGTGTCTCCCTGGAACCTCTAAGCCACCTGGAGCCCTCTCTCGTGCATTGGGCCAAATAGAAACCATAAAGCTTTTATATGTCTCAGATTTCCTTAAAGCTAACACAGGAAGGTAAGAAGTGGATGGGGGTGTAAACACAAAGGAAGTAAGACTATTGTGTAGAGAATGGGAGAATGGGTTGATAGGGACAAGACTACAGGCAAGGAATACCACTTGGAAGCCTATTGTGTTCAGGTGAGATGTGATGGTGACCCTGAGTAAGGCAATGGAGCAAAGTGGGAGAATTTGAGACATATTGAGAGCTGGCCTTGACAGCGAATTGAATAGCTGGGTCAAGGAAAGGGAAGAACCAAAGGTGACTTCTCAGTTTCCAGTTTGAATAACTGAGTAGAGTGGTGTCACTGAGATGGAGAAAACTTGAAGACATGTTGGGAAGGGCAGGTTGGTGGGGAATAAACTTCTGTTGACATTTTTTACATTTTGTCTTTGAGATTTCTATGAGATCCATGAATATGTCAAGTAGATAATTGCCAAGGAGAGATTATATAATTTGGGATAAAATTACATCAATGAAGAGATAATTTTTAAATCTAGACAAATTAATAAGCTTAGTCAGGCAGAGATTAATCAGGCAAACATTTATTGAACCATAACATATCAGTCCATGGATTTACGGTCTAGATGAAGGAGACAAGTCAGTGGTAAATCCTGGGATAAAATATGGACAAAGTAGAGGGTTGCATGTGTTAGGTCGGAGAGAGCCCAGGATCGGATACATGCAGACATGTGATGAGACAATGGACTTCCTCTGGAATTTCTCACAGATCAACGTGCCAGACACAGATACCTGCTTCTTCTCCCTGAATCCACATACCCCCACACAGATACTGACTCATTCCTGAATACCTTGATGACCCCCCTGCAGCTGAAGCTTCCTCAACTGAATACCTCAGCTCATGTCCCCGCCCCTCACCCAACCGCAGTATAAAAAAAGTGCCCCCCTCCCTGTTGGCGTGAATCCACGTGCCCTGTCTTTGGGGGTACGTGGGTCTCCCGGGGACGCAGAAATAAACCTTTTCCTTTCCTTTCTTTTCTGATTCACTGGACTCTATTTCTTGCGCCGCCTCCTGAGCCACCTAACCTAACAGCATGGTGCTGAGAGGCAGGATCACTCTCTATCCTAGCCCCCTCTTCAGTTACAGGGGGATGGACTGTGAATAAAACTCAACAAATGTAAACTACATGGTGTCTGACATATTGTCACAATCTGAATTTTTCAACTTCCTCCAAAGAAAATCACCATTTTTATTGATAACGTCATTCTAGCCTTTTCTTCTCAAAGACTGAATTTTATTTATTTTTTAAAAACTCTATTGTTGAAAGTATTACACAGGTCCTCCTCCCCTCTCCCCCCATTAACCTCTTCCAGTCCGCTCCCATCCCCACCCCCAGGCCCTCACCACCCCATTGTCTGTGTCCACCAGGTTATGCATATGTGCAAGAATTTAAAGGGCTTTAGGCACTGGGTTAAATGTCATGCCCAGCATTTTGGATGCCTTTAGTTTCAGGAACAGATGGGGCCTGAAACTGCTGGTCCGAACAGCCATAAACAAACTAGGCTCCAACTCTCCTTGGTGGGAGGGCCCTGGAAGAGCCAGAGAGGCTGAGGGGAGAAGGCGACCCCAGAGTACATTACCACTGGCTCACAATTCCTGTTTACACAGCCCCTCGTGCCCTTCAAGTTTTCTCCCACCCTGAATGCACAGGCTGAGTGAGCACTGGTTTATAGGCACGGCTGATTCCAATCTCTTATTGTCATGTCTGAATGCTTTATGATGTGCTGAGAAGACCCCTGGCAAAAAGACTGCGGTTAAATGCCTTTTACTATTTTCTTGTTTGTGATGTATCAGGCCAGAGGATGTGTGTAACCTGATCAACCTAGTAAATATTTTAATCCTTTCTATTTTTATGGCCTTCCAGGAAAAATTCCATTTAGGGAAAAAGTAATGACTTTCAGAACAGATTCTCAAACATCCTATCAACATGTTACCAAAAATGGGGCCCAGCCCTGTCAGGGATTTCAACTCCTCTAACGGTGTCCCTAATAGTTTTTGTTTGGAAAGTGTGCGTTTGAGCACTTGGGGAGCAGAGGCTTGGGCAGTGGAGGGGTGGGGGAGTCATGGAGAATGTAAGTGTCTGTATAGCGGAGGGTGGAGGAAGACATAGAGAGGAGTTAAGGGCATTGCCATTTGCTGTTAGGATGCCATTTTCCAGGGCTTTTTAGCCCACTGAACCTACAGGTCTTGCTTGCTACCAGATCTCCCAAAATAGTAACCACAGCTACACTCAGGATCTCCTTTGGTTCTCACAATAAGCCTGTGAAGTACATACACCACATGTTACAATCCCCGCTTTGCACACAGGGGAACTAAAGCTGAGAAAAGCTAAGTGACTTGCTCAGGCCCTACAGCTTAGTGAGCAGCAGCTTTGACCTGGTTGCTTCTACCTCGGTGTCTACTTTGGTTCCTATCCCGTACATGAGCCAAACTACCTTCTGCAAGACCCTTACTCCAAATAAGGTCACATTCTGAGGTTCTGCGTGGATATCTTTTGGGGGGATACCATTCAATCCACTACATTGTGCAACTCTGAATATGCTAGAACCATTACATTGGATTCTTTAAATGGGTGGATTTTATGGTATGTGAATTAAAGATGTTTAAAAGATATAAAACGATCTTTTTTTTTTTTGAAAACTTAATAGAACAAAAACTATATAAAACCGTATAAACGTAGTAAAAATATTTGCTGCTGAAATAAGCCACTCAGCTAAGAAAGATTTATGGAGTATATAAAAGGAGAAAGTGTCCCACCTTTTTCTAAGAAGCCAGCATAATTTTTATTGCAATACAGAATAAAGATAATACAAATAGAAAACAATATACTAATTTTTCTCAAAACATAGATGCAAAGGAGAATGCCGCATGATCGTCTCAACAAATTTGTTAAAAATGATTGAACAAAATTCTACATGTATTATTTTTTAAAACCTTAATAAAGGTTATCTACCAGAAGTTGGGTGACACATTATAAGCACTCATTTTAAAGGCAGGGAGAAAGAGAGAGAGACAGAGACAGAGACAGAGACAGAGAGAGGGAGACAGACGGATGGTGTATCAGTCCAGAGAGCCC
This sequence comes from Myotis brandtii, assembly GCF_000412655.1. Taxonomy (NCBI): domain Eukaryota; kingdom Metazoa; phylum Chordata; class Mammalia; order Chiroptera; family Vespertilionidae; genus Myotis; species Myotis brandtii. The sequence goes on along the minus strand of NW_005371933.1, from coordinate 1,036,772 downwards.
AGACTAATCCAGCATCCTTTTACTTTTATGCTATTTTCATCGTTATAGTTCAGGTGCATTACTTGAGGCAGCATATAACTGAGTTTTGTTTTTCTCCAATTTGGCCATCTCTATCTTTTAACAGGGTAATTGGAACATTTATATTTAATGGTAATATTGGTATAGTTGGGTTTAAGCTTATCATTTTGCTATTTATTTTCTATTTGTCCCTATTGTTCTTTGCTCCCTCTTTTGATAGATGGATAGATAGATAGATAGATAGATAGATAGATAGATAGATATAGACAGAAACCGAGGCAGAGATATTTATCTTAGAAAATTGACTCACATGTGTATGTGCACACTGTAAGACCATACATGTTTCTGTGTCCATTCAGACTGCAAAGAGAATCCTATTGCACCAATCACTCAACTTAAGTGTGGATAACAAATGGAAGTCTTTTATGGAATGTTCAAATAATGCTTCTAGATGTGGGTCAATGCCTTTAAGTGAATGAAATTTAAAACAGATTTAATTCACACCAAGTTCAAATTCTGAATGAAAGTTACAAAATCCAAAATCGTCCTTCTTTTTACTCTTTTCTCAGATTATTCCTTATTGACCTTCATTTTTCCATTTTAAAGGAAATATTGTTTTTGTTTAGCCAGGGGAAAAAAAAGTTGATGCAATTTGGATCTAGCCCTGGTGCTCTGAGATAGGGCAGTTTTTTCTGCTCTATGGGCTTAGAAGAGCCTTTTAATGAGTAAAATCAGCCCAGCCAGCTGGTTCAGTGGTTGAAGCACGAGGTCACGGATCAGTTCCCCGGTCAGGGCACATTCCTTGGTTGCGGGCTCCATCCCCAATAGGGGATGTGCAGGAGGCAGCAGATCAATGATTCTCTCTCATCGTTGATGTTTCTCTCTCCTCTCTCTCTCTCTCTCTCTTTCTCTCTCTCTCTCCCTCTCTCTTCCTCTCTGAAACCAATAAAAATGTATTTTTAAAAAGAGTAAAATTATAAAATAATTCAGTATCATAACTGATCCCAATGAGACCTCCTACCCTGAGATTAGATCCTTCGCCTCGGAGAACATTGTATCCTGCACTCTTCTTGCTTCCTTTGGAATTTTAGAACTGAGGACCACTTCAGAATAAGGTTCATAGATAATTAATGCAGCTCCATTTGTTCAGTTGCAGAAATTATCCTCAATTTTTGGTTATTTAATTCTCTCAATAAAATGTAGCTGCTTTTAAAGCACCAGTTTTATGAGGACACACTGTACTTATTGATGCTATGGGTTCCTGTGCATCTCTTCCCAGCTGGCAAACTATAATGACATCCTAGGGATGAGACCATTAGAGAAAGAGACCACATCTCAATATTTACATGGAAAATAAATCCTTTCAATTAATTCTGATTCCAAGCCAGGATGCCTTTTGGGGCATGTGGAATGGTGAGGGGGGGGGGGGGGGGAGGTATGGGGGGTAGACAATCAGGTAAATATGATTAAGAAACAAAAAATTTCTCTTAAATAAAACATTCTGGGCTCTAACACTGCTGTTACTGTTGCTTTGCAATTTTCTCATTTTCTAAACCTCAACATTCTCATCTATAAAATGGAACTAATGTATCTTGCAGAGTTGTTGTGAGAATTAAGTGAGTTCATGATAATAAAGCATATAACTTTTAACAGATGGTGATTATTATTATAAGCCAATTTAAATATCTCCTAAAAAAAAAAAAAAACAAAGTTTAAAGACAAAATAAAAACTGAGAGCCAGAGCAGAGGCCTCTCCCGTTGCTGGACTAGGACCTTGCCTCTCCTTTAGTGCTGAAGCACAGACCGCTCCCTCCCCTGCTGCAGTGAGGAAATCTGCAAGGTTTAAGGAGAAGCCTGACTCATGGAGAGGAATTCGCCTCCACCAGGCTAATGTCCCGTCTGGGGTGGTTCAAAGATTTTGGAAATACCAGCTCTGATGTCCTCTGTAGTTTGCCACTTCACCTCCCACTCTCTCATCCATGACGACTCAACACTAGAGCCTGGCTTGGCCAGAGCACAAAGGCCATCCGAGTAGAAACATGGCCAAGGACATAGGGCAGTGGGAAAAAAAGCCAGGCAGGTCACTTGGGCTACCCCTACCCAAACCTGCACAAAGGGAGAGTATAATGTCATTCATAAGTGGAATGTAAGGAAAACACCACTCTTAGAAATAGAATAAACCGGTGGTTGACAGTGGCTGGGGGTGAGGGAACTGGAGAGATTTTGGTCAAAAGACACATACTTGCAGTTAGAAGTTAAGTAAGACCTAGAGAGCTAGTGCACAGCATGGTGATTACAGCCAACGGTACTGAATTACATACTTCAAAGCTGCTACGAGACTGGATCTTAAACGTTCTCACCGCAAAAAAAAAAAAAGAAAGAAAGAAAGAATCATGTGACAGGATGGAGGTGTTAGCTAACACTATGGTGGTGATCGTACTGCAGTATAAAACATATCAAGTCAACTCTCTGCACACCTTAAATTTACACAATATCATGTGTCAGTTACATCACAATTTGTTTAAAAGAATTCTTCCACCATCTCTACTTTCATTTGTCTCTTAAAACTTTCTAAATATACAGAATAATAAGAGCATCATCCTGTTCAGCAAGGCTCTTTTAAAATTATTTATTTTTCAGATGTCATTCTGGTGGCCCTGTGAAAGACAGGTAAGACAGGTATTATATTATCTACATGGCTAATAAGTAGGAAAGGAAGGATTCAAACAAAGTTCTTCCTTGAAAACGACTCTAAGACTTAAAGCCTAGAGATGAGAAAAATGCTAGCATCCTGGACAAAGTTAAGATTGTTCTATATATTTTTTTACTATACATATATTCTTTATTTTGCATTTTTCATTGAAACAATATATATCTTGGAGGTCATCCCTTAACATACACGAAGTGTTTTACAATTTTTTCAGCTGCATAATATTCCATTGCATGAATGTGTCATAGTTTACCAATTTCCATTCTTTTCTTTCCTTTAAAAAATTTTTTTTAATTTTTAATTGAATTTATTGGGGTGGCATTGGTTAATAAGACCACACAGGTTTCAATTGCACAACTGCATAAGTCATCATCTGCATCCTGCATCCTGGGGTCACCACCCAAAGTCAAGTCTCTTTCATCACCATTTGCTGTCCCTTCTTTGACCTCTTCTACCTCCCCCATCCCCACCCCGGTGATTACCATATTGTTGGGGGCGGGGGTGGATTTGCTTAACCCCTTCACCTTTCCTACCCAGCCCCCCAAAACCTCCTGTGTCCCAACAGCTGTCAGTCTGTTCTCTGTATCTATGATTTAAAAAAAGAAGGAAATCTTAGCTTTTGTGACAGCATGGATGGCCCTGGAGAGTATCATGCTAAGTAAAATACACCAGTCAAAGAAAGACAAATACCATATGATTTCACTTATATGTAGAATGTAATGAACAAAATAACGAACAAAATAGAAACAGAATTTCTGATATGCTGAGCTTCTGTAGATAGCAGGAGCCAAATGAGATAGGCAGCTAACTTTGAACAGCTTACCAACTTGAAAAATAATTGGTGTATAGTGGCCTAACGTATTACATTGTCATATCCTTCTTTTAGCTCTGAATTTCCCAGATCTGCTTAAGTATCTTTCTAGTCCCAGCCAGTTCAACTTGGACAGCCTCTAAATAAAATTAGAGTAGGCACTTTGTGTACAGGACTGTTTGAAGCACAATGCTGACACCTAGTGTACTGACTGCATATTTTCCTTCATTCTATTTTTTACTTCTGTCCCTCCTTTCCCTACGTCCCTCCCTCCATCTGTCCTTCCTTCCCTTTTTCCCTGCGTCTTTCCTCCCTTTCAAGAATGGCTGTTTGCAGAGGCATAGATACATGAAACAGACTGACAGCTGTCAGAGGGAGGAGGAAAGGGGAACTGGATGAAAGATGAAGGGATTAGCCAAGAAACATATACACGGAACACATAGACACAGACAACAGTGTGGTGATCGCCAGAGGAAAATGAGGGTGGGGGCTAGGTGGGGGTAAAGAGGGGGGAATGGAAACGGAAAGAGACTTTGCTTTGATGTTTTATGGAGTTGTACACTTGAAACCTGTATGGATTTGCAAATTAATGTCACCGATAAATTTAATTTTTTTAAGTGAGTTAAGATATACCAACCATTGAAGATCTACAACACGTTAAGCATTGCGCTAAGCACTTTAAACATATTTATCTTCCTTAACTATAAGTAATTCTTTATGATCACCCCTATTTTGCAAAAAAAAGAAAAGAAGCTTAAAGAGTTTAGTCAAATGCCATTACTGCAAAAGTTAGGGTTCAGATGCAGATGTCTGACTCTGCAGTTAGAGCACTCAACCCCTATTTTTAAAGGAATCATGTTTTATTGGGTGGTTAAGTTCGTTTATATGCATTCACTTGTAGCACATATTTACACAGACTTCCCCCAAGACTATTGCTAAGAGTTAATGTAGGAAATGTGACAAATCTGAGGTCTGCAACTGAGCCAGCCCTTTTCTTGATTTAATAAATGTCTGCAGCAAGATGTCAGCCCTAGAGCTATCCACATGCTTGTTCTCATGCTCTCTCCGAGGGCAGGGGAGACTCCAGAGTCTCTGGGTAGGTTCTGGTGACCTCTGGTGTTTCCAAAAGAACACTTATCCTGTGAGCAATATACAGTGCAGTGTAGTTCTGTGTGGGGGGAGTGTCTCTTCCCTCAAGTTGTCTTGTTTCTTCTTCCAGACTGAGTGCTCCGAGAACCCAAAGCATGCGCCTTTCTGTTTTGAAGGCAAAAAGCTTGGCATATAGTGGGCCCTCAATAAAATGCTGAATACATTAATGAGAGACTGAGAATCTGTTATTTCTTTTCTAAAGTTTTCTATGCACCTGTTACTTAGAATGTACAGTTATTTGAGTACAGTTGCTTAGTGCCTGGTGTTAAGATTATGGTTGAGTACAATCCCCAAGGGAGCTGCTTAGCTTCTCTCTCAGAAGACATGGTCCCCGGGGTGTGACAGTGCCTCTCCCTGAGAACTTTCAAGAGGAACTTTTATGTCCCTTTCTCTTCTCCCTTCGCTGTTCCACTGTTTCCAGTCTGATAGTAAGACTGTCAGCTCTGTTCATGCAGTGGGAGTAGAACAGTGGGAGGGGTAAGGAACAAGCTTTTCCGTCAGTTTGACCAAGCATAACTGTCTGCTCTCGGGGCTTCACTTTTGGATCAGCCTGATTTTAGACTTTGGACTTAAATCTTTATAATTAGTAAACCGGAAAAGAGCCTGTCAAAATATTTTTAGACTGGTTCTTCTACAATAGTTTTACTCCCCACTTGGCTAGTATATAGTGGATCAGAGAAAATACTTTGAATAATTTCAATCTTCTTAATTTTATTGAGGCTTCTGTCCTTGCCCGGCATATGGTGAATCTTTGTGATTGTTCCACATGGGCTTAAGAGACAATACATTCTACCAATCAGTTTTATTTGGTTAATAATATTGTTCAAGTCTTCTACATCCTTACTCATTTTCTCTCAACTCATTCCGTCGTTATGAAAAAGTTCTTCTGAAATATCCAGCTATGATTGTGAATTTGTCAACTTCCCCTTCCCATTTTATCAGTTTTTTAATGTTGTATTTTGACTTTATTAGGTACAACAGAGTTAAGATCCTTATTTCCTCTTGATGAGTTAACGGATCATCATAATGAAATGTCCCTGGTTACCCATGTAGATCAGAGTATATTTTACATGACTAACACAGCCACTCCTCTTTCTCTGGATTTCTGTTTACATAAAATTGGATCTCGCTTTTTAATCCAATCTGACAATATCTACTTTTGATTGTGGTGTTTGGGCCATTTTCATTTAATATAATATATTCATGTAAACAGCATTTTTTATAGTTGTTTCTATTTGTCTCATCTGTTCTTTGTTCCTTTTCTCTTATCCTGACTTTTTTGGGGTTCACTGCAGGGTTTTGTTTTGCTTTAATTATTTCCATTATTGGCTAATTACTGTTTGTTTCGTTATTCTGTCTTAGCAATTGCTAGTTTACAATATACAGTTTATCTTCAAATAACACTTTACCACTTCACATATCCTGTACTAGTAAGACCCTTACAATGCATACTTCCCATTCCCCACTCACACTGATACTTCTTGCATTTTACTTTCTACATATGCTATGAATACCAACTACATTATTAATATTTTTTCTTTAAACAATTTTTTAAGATTGAACAATGAAAACATCCTTTTTATTTACCATTTCCCACAGTCTCTTCTTTGTGTGGATTCAAATTTCCATTATTTTTTCTGCTGGGAAAACTCACTTTTCTTGTAGTATTGGTCTACCGACAATGGATTATCTCACCTTTTGTCTGTGTTTAACTTCAATTTTAAAAAGCCTGTTTTGGGGTCGAACATTTTGTGTTTACAACTTTTTTTCTCCTTTAGTACTTTAAAGACATCCTTCCATTGTGGTATAGCCTGCATAGTTCCTGGTAAATCAGTTGTCATTTTTATCTTTGTCTCTTTGTACTTATTTCCCCCACCCCCTCTGGTATAAATTTTCTTTGCATCAATCACTTTCAGCAATTTGATTATAATGTGCTTTGCTGTGTGTGTGGTGGCTGTGTCTCAGTTCCCTCCCGAGAAAGGAGCCCCACCAAAAAAAACATCTGACTTAGAAAACCATGGGGCTGGCATCCTGAGACCAAAGGGCTGTGGTCAACTAAAAAGCCACTCTTAAAGGGCCAGCACTCAGGGCAGAAACAGCCAGTGAGAAGTGTCCAGACTTCATGTGCAAGGGTTTTATTTGCTAATCTTGAAGCACAGGCCGGAGGGGCAGGAGCCTGATGGGATACAACGCAGGGTGGTGACCTCGGACACTTACCTTCAGCTCTCCTCTGCCACACCCCCAAATGCCAGAATCTCCCAATGGGGAGGCTGCCACCCAGGGGAGCTCTTCTGGCTTCGGTGGACTGGACAGCTGATATCCCTGGGTCCCACAGGATGTAATAGGAAAGACAGTTCTTGGCCACCAACACCCCCAGGGCACTACGAGGAGAAGAGACAAATACACTGGTCTTCCTGAGAAAGAGGCCCATTTGCTTGTCCTGGAGCTTTGGCCTGAGGTGTGCTCTCAGGAAACCTGGCCAAGAGCTTGCCATCTTGCCTCCCTTGCTACAGTTAGCCATTATCTCCCAAAAACGAGAGTTATGTGCTCGTCTGGTTTTTGCGAGTCCCTGGCTCTGGTAGCCAGCAGGGCTTACACTTGCAGACCCACAGGGCTGTATACATTTGCATTCAGTGGGGCTTTGACTTATGAGTGTCCCGACTAACGAGTTTTTCGAGATACGAGCCTTCTCTCGGCCGATTTTTTGCTTTGAGTTGCGAGCTAAAATTCGGATTATGAGCCAGCTTCAGATACCCCACCGCTAGTTGGCGCAGCGAACGTCACAGTGAACAGCACATCAGCCCAGCATCACGTCTCACTCGTTCATTTTGATTTGACATACGAGTAATTTGAGTTACGAGCTCCGTCACGGAATGAATTAAACTCGTAAGTCAAGGCCCCACTGTACTTTAAAAGCTGCTCCCTGTCTGCCCTTCAATCAGCCTGAATTAATCCAGGTGCTGACTGAGATCCTCCCCTTTGGGACACTGACAGGTCTTGACACATCCTCAAACTAAAATAGAATAGGTCACTTGGACAATCACAAAGGTTTGAGAAAGACCAGAGCTAGAGCAGGGGAGAAAGATACGGTTCAACTCCTAAACAAGGCCATTCCTTCAAGACTGGGAGAGGTGGTCATATCATCTAATGCATAGAAACCAACATAGACATGAAACTGGACCACTATCTTACACAAAAATTAATTCAAAATGGATTAAAGACTTGACTGTAAGAGTAAAACCATAAAACTCCAAAAAGAAAATATAGATGGTTAAGCTCCTTGACATCAGTCTTGGCGATGACTTTTTGGATCTCACTATAAAGCAAAGGTAACAAAAATAAACAATATGTAAATAAACAAGTGGGACTACATCAAATTAAAAAGCTTCTGTGGAGCAAAGGAAATCATCAACAAAATGAAAAGGTAACCTAATGAATGGGAGAAAATACAAACCATACATCTGCTAAGGAGCTAATATAAAAAATACACAAAAAAACTCATACAACTCAAAAAAAAGATAATCTGAAAAGTAGGCAGGTTTGAATATTTTTTCAAAGAAAACATACAGATGGCTAACAGAAACACGAAGAAATGCTCAGTATCACTAATCAGGGAAATGCAAATCAAAACCAAAATGAGATCATCACCTCATACCTATTGGAATGACTATTATCAAAAAGACAAGAAATAACAAGTGTTGGAGAGGATGTGGAGAAAAGGGAACCCTTATGCATTATTGGTGGGAATGAAAATTGGTGTAGCCACTATGGAAAACAGAATGGACCCATTTCTGGCTATTTATACAAAGAAAATGAAAACACTAACTTGAAAAGATATTGTCACCATGTTCATTACAGCATTATTTACAATCGCCAAGATACAAAAACAACCTAAGAGTCCATTAATAGATAAATGTATAAAGATGTGGTAAAAGCTTCCAGTTATAAAGTAAGTCATGGGGATGTAATGTACAGCATGGTAGCTATAGTTAATAATACTATATTGCATATTTGAAAACTGCTGAGAGTAAATTTTAAAAATCCTCATCACAAGAAAAAAAAATTCTAACTATATGCAGTGATAGATGTTAACTAGACTTATTGTAGTGATCATTTCACAATATATACGAATATCTAATCATTATGTTGTATACCTGAAACCAATGTCATATGTCAATTATACCTCAATAAAAAATCAATGATATTCTTTATTAAAGGAAAAAACATTGGTTGATAAATGACCATAAAACAAAAAAACATGTATCCCTTCTAAGATCATGTGTTAAAGAAACTCAGATTGCAAGTGCTGTTTAGGATAAATTTGTCCTCCTATACACAAAGGAACCCCATTCCAGGAAAAAACTAAAAATCCATTTTTATTAATGATTTTGAAGGTAATATAAACAACATATTTACATACATGTTTATAAACATTTACATAAAACGATTTTTCCTTTCTTTTTAAAATATTTTTTTCATTTGGCAAAATATTAAAACATTACTTATTATAAGCAATAAAACCCGTTACCATTATAAATAGTCATTTCTTCCCTTCACCCTTTTCCTTATATTCGATACACTTAAAGAATACCTAAATTGACACTGGCATTTAGAAGGACAGTGAACTAAAGCAGTATGATTAACAGTAGGACTGCTGTTAGGAAATAATGCTAACATAAATACTCGTTAAGAAATACAGTAATTGCATACTTACAGGTCTTAGTCACCCTGATTTATTGCAATGAAGGAGGATGGAGAAACAGAGAAGGAGAGGGAAGAAGGGCAAGAAGGTGACTGGCTTCTTCAGGGTGTAAGGGTTGGTGCTTTGGGGGGATGGCATAAAGCACCCTGGAACACCACTACAAGGGAGAACATGCCCAACACCATCCCTGCAGGCAAACATGGAGTTGGTGTGTGAAGGATATTAAATCTCCTGAACTCTTTTCCATTAAAAAAAAAAAAAAAAGCCATGGGTAAGGCTACCAAGGAATGAAGACTGTCTTCAGCCAGAAGCCACAGGCTCAGAGCTACCTTGAAGAAGTTTCTCCCAGGCACAAGAGACTACAAAATGGGCTTTTGTTGTTAACATGGGGGTGGCAGGGAATACAAAAAAAGGAAAGGAAAATGGGCACAGGTCAGGGTCTCTTCTCTTTATATCACTATCTTTTATTTTAGAGGAACTGTCTTTTTAAATGTCAGGAGATAATAAGGTTATGGAATTAAGCCACTAATACCATTATATAATTACCTGTCGATGAACTAGAAGACGGAAGGTGTCAATGAACTAAAAGTGGATAGAGAACCAGATAAATCTTGGCATTTACTGCTTTAGTTCTTAAATACATAGACTATAATGAAAACATACATTATCTTTTTCCTAGGAATAGCCAATTTGTCTTCAATTGATTTTTAAATTAAAATAAAATATTTTGACTATTCGTTTATTTTTCTTATATTCTTCATTTACAAAACCTCATTATCTTCATTTGAAAGCACATAACTCTTCTTTGAACATGAAAAAAATCCATGCTCAAAAAACTCAGTATCTCTATTTTGCTACACAATCTGTTATTTTCTTGAGGGTGTTCTAGGCTGATCTGTAAATAAGTACAGCACTTGGAAAAGGTTTATTCTTTAAGAATATTAAGTGCTGTAAGCTCTCTTATAAGAGAGGGAAGTAAAGTATATGTCCTTATCACAGTACTATGCATCTTAAGCAGAAAGACTAATACTCAGTGAACATAATTCCACTTCCAAATGTCTAGTTTTCCTAGAGGTAGCAAAAAATAACAGTGTAGAAACAAGGAAACCTAAAAGATTCTAACCAGAAAACTGTTGTTAGCATGTAATATTGAAAATACTGTAAAATTTCTGCTAACATATATTTCTCTAAGCTATTTTATAACAAGAGTAACTTCAGTCAGATGAGTTGGTAACAGAAAACTACAGTTATTATAGAGAGACATCTCTTCACTTCAAGAGGTAAAGTTTCAAGAATGGACAAAGGAAATGTAGTTGTAACATATAAAACAGTGGTTCTCAACCTTCCTAATGCCGCGACCCTTTAATACAGTTCCTCATGTTGTGGTGACTCCCAATTTCATTGTTACAAATTGAACATAATTAAAGCATAGTGATTAATTACAAAAACAATATGTAATTAGATATGTGTTTTCCAATGGTCTTAGGCGACCACTGTGAAAGGGTCGTTCGACCCCCAAAGGGGTCGCGACCCACAGGTTTAGAACCGCTGATATAAAAGCTGTTACATGCACTGACCCAAAGTTCCTTTAGGTAATAAACTAGTAATAATTTAAATATTACATAATTACTTACATTTCTATTATCTAACAAATTATTTAAATCTCCATTTCAAAAATAAGCATAAACAAATGTGAAATTCAAACCTCAAAGGGAAGGTAGGGGAGGGTGTAAGGGGGAGAGATCAACCAAAGAACTTATATGCTAGCATATATAGGCCTACCAATGGACAACAGACAACAGGGGGGGTGAGGGCAAGAGTCGGGGGATGGGGAGTAATGTGGGGATAAGGACACATATGTAATAACTTAATAAAAAATTTTAAAAAAAATAAAAATGCTTTTATGCAAAAAAAAAATAACTTGTTAATAATGCAAAGTCTCTACATTACACTTAATATATAAATTACAACCAAACAAATTTTTGAATCCTCGCCTAAGGGTTGTTTGTTTGTTTTTATTGATTTGAGAGAGACGAAAGGGAGAGGGAGGAAGAAACATCGATGTAAGAGTGAAAAATTGATCAGCATGCCCCCACCGGGGATCAAACCGGCAACCTAGGCCTGTGCCCTGACTGGGAATCTATGGGGCAACCTTTTGGTCACGCGACGACGATCCAACCAAGCCACACTGGCAAGGACAAAAATCAAACAATTTTAAAACTACTCTCCTATAAATATCTGAGTGGAAACTGATATCCTTTAGAGATTCAATCATAAACTCTATGCAAAACAGCTTGCTTAAATTTCAGTCTGCTTAGTTCAATAATGTAAACATTTAATTAAAAATTACTTTTGTTAAGATAATAAATGTGACCATTTTTAAAGCAGCAAAAATTGCAAGTCAGGTACTGAGAGGTACAATATTTTCCTAACACAGAAACAATGATGAGAACCAGAAATTATAAAATTATCTGTGGCAATTACGGAGATTTAACTGAAAATTTTTAAATGCTAAAACATGTACCAAGAACTTGCAGGAATTGACTAATCTTATAAGAGTCAGCAAATTAACCAACATCCAGAAATACACTGTCCAATACAAGTACTTAACATGAATAAGAGGCAAAAGTCATTTCTAAACGTTAAAAAGGCCAAGTTGTACTTTAATATTTTGGACAAAGGAATTGCTTAAGTGGCCTACTGGTGATGAAAAATATGTAAGCTTTTAAAAAGATGTAATTTTTCAAGCTTGCTTTACATCAAGTTATCCTGAGATTCTCCACAATTAACACAAGAAGTCAGCTTCCAGTAAAGACTTTAAAAAGATATTCCTGATTTTTAACCACTTTGTCTAACATTCCTTACAGAAAAGAATTTATTGTTCAGGAAATGGGCCAGCTTCCTTGACACATTTAAAAAAATCATACTTGGTTCTTACACCAGATTTTCAATCTGCCACACTGAGGTACTTGAAATGCCAAAAGCCTGGACTTTAGTAATAAATTAGGTAGTTTTATTTGGATGTAATATGCCTAAAAAGTATAACTTTTTTGAAGTAACATAACTTGTATTTACAAATGAATATTTACTTAAACAGACCATATGCTAATTCCAATATGCCACCACTGGAGATTTGGGGGGAATTTCCACTTTAGAGCAGTTTAATATGTCTCAGAGAAAGGCAGACTCATTCCTCTATAACTAACATATTTTTCCCCTAAACCGTATTATCCAATCTAATCACCCAAGTGACATCTGACCATTTCTCACTGACAAATACAACCTCAAAGGTCAAGAAATGTCCTGCCTTATATTCAAAAGAACATGGCAGAATCTAAAGGAACCACAAGGCAACTACATTGGGGAAAACACTCTGCATACACTATCTGGTATTTTTGCTTAAAAAGTTATGAGATGTTCAAGATATTACTTTAGAATCTTTAATGCTTTTTTTCCTGTGGGAAAATATTTGTGCATGATAATCTTAGGGTGGCTCTATAAACTTGCTTAAATTCATCTATGTTCTATCTCAGAAATCTAATCAATAAACCTAGTAGGGCACATAAATCACAATTGTACCTGGGAAAACAAAAGAAACTGATAACATGTGCCTAAAATGAATATACATTTCCCATACCTTTTTAAAAAACAACATATAAAAACCAGTACTTCTAATTCAAAAAAGATATCAAAGAAGTTACAATGCACTAACTTTAGAGTTTATTCAGTTTATAAACTCCATATTCCTTAATCCTTAATAAGATCACAAAAAGAACTTGAGTTAACAACGATCACAGAATAATCTTTGGGGAAACTATCCTTACAGGCAATGTTAGGAAAGGCTAATCTTGGTCTCTGATTATAAATAAGCAAGTCCTGGTTTAAAAAAAAAAAAAAGAGCAAGTTGGATTGAATTAGAAAATAATCTATAATTTTGCTTCAACTAAATTCCATTTTAACTTAATTTCTACCAAAATACCCATTGTGTCCTTCTTAACTCATTTGGATAATCAGCCAAAAACTTTTGTAGAAGACAAATAGATAAGATAGGAAGATTTCCATATATTTACCTTGCATTTTTACTTTAGATTTTTGGCCTTAAATCTGTCCTTTGTTATGAAATGGAGCTAAGAAAATTAAATTTAACATGGATGTGTTTATAAGACAAATTAAAATAGTCAGATTAAAATACTTGTTTTAGAACTTATCCAAAATAATTCTTTAAAAAAATCTTTCATATCTAATAAGCATACTAAGTAATCACTTATTTCTCAATCAAACGTGGCTTAGTTTGTCCCAGAAACAGACTCAAAGATAAAAAGCTCATTTGGGAGGTAATTCCAGGAAAGGTTAATAAAGAATGGGAAGGAGACAAAAAAGAGGCAGAAAATGTTTTTAAAACACATTTAAAAATTTCCTGCTGTGAGCAATGAGGTCCAGTCCCACCGGAAACCCCAGGAGACCATGGGAAACAGGCCTCAGAGTATTACCAGTAGGGCAAGAAAGCTGCAATTATTATCCTCCAACGCTCCCATCCATCACTGGCTGATGGCTGGCTCCAGTGGATTATCTTCCTAGCACTTCCACTCTGCCCTGTGTGCAGACGAGAACATCCAAGGCAAAGCCGCAGGTGCTTGCAGCACACTTTATGCATGGACAAGAATGGTCAGTCAGGTATCTGCTGCAAAGTCTCACCGTTAGTAAGACTCACAGACCAAATAACTTAAATTTCATTTTTCTCACTGTTCCATTACAAAGAAGCAGTGCATTTTAATGATGCAAGCCATAGAACAGAATTTTAAGGTCTAAAAGTAAACCCCCCAGCAAAGAAAATGGAAGTCTGTAGAATCATCAGTATTTCAACATACCAAAAGAAATCTACTTTTGTCTGAATTAATCAAAATAGACATTTACATGAATGATTCCCATTTTTATTGAAGTTGCAAAACCCTTTTACTATTCAATTCAATATGGTACCTCAAAAAGCCAGCACCAAAAACAAAACACAGAATAATAATATGGCATATAGTATTTGTAACACACAGGACTGAAAATTAGAGGAGCTGAATTCTTGTCCTAGCTCTAATACTAACTAGCCATGTGAACTTACATAAGTCATGTTATTTGTATGGGCCTATGTTCTCCATCAGTAAAAGTAAGATAATAATAATGTCTAGCTTACTTACTGTTTAAATTAAGAGGAAAGAAAAAGTTGTGAAACGTTTTAAAAGTACAATGTATTAAAAAAAAGTACAATGTAATAAATAGTAAGATATTTTTATTATGGTCATAAAACATCGAAGGTAAAAGGCCCTTAGGAGTCACAGTATTCAATTCTAACCCATATAAATAAAGACATTAACTCACTAGAAAACAGCAGTGATTTATTTCAGCAACTCAGTAGCAACTCCCTGGCAAAGCTGAAAATGGATTCTAGTGCAACGTTCCTAGCGCTCCCTAGCATCTCTCCACTTGGGATTTGGCTGGACATGTCACAGGGCAAGCAGCAAAAAGGACCTCTTATTTAATTATTTTTAAATAACAGTAAACACCATAGGATATTGCAAAATATGAGCTAAGAATCATGGGCATTGGTTTCAAATTACCAGATCACTTACATTACCATTCATTTCCTTTGGCATTACAAAGAGCATAGGTATATTAAATTCTACCATCTTTTTAAATTAGTAAGAAATTTGGTTTCCACAATTAAACACTGAAAATGGGGGAGCCAATTAAAAAGTGTTTCCAGCCCTAACCGGTTTGGCTCAGTGGATAGAGCGTCAGCCTGCAGACTGAAGGGTCCCAGGTTCGATTCCAGTCAAGGGCATGTACCTTGGTTGTGGGCACATCCCCAGTAGAGGGTGTTCAGGAGGCAGCTGATTGATGTTTCTAACCCTCTATCCCTCTCCCTTCCTCTCTCTAAAAAAATCAATAAAATATATATATTTTTTAAAAAGTGTTTCCAATTAAAAGGTTTATTAACATGGGGATAAGGACACATATGTAATAACTTAATCAATAAAAAAATTTTTTTTAAAAGGTTTATATTTTCCTGTCCTTTAGAAAACACTCCATATAAAGATGGCTTTTTGTTCTCCTTCCTTTAAAATTCAGTTCATCAAAATTGAACACCAACTAAATATCTATTATGTGTTAGATTCAAATGGGTAAATTTTAAATGGAAAAAAAAAACAGAAAAATTTCCATTTATAAAATTGTTAAGTTAAAAATACTTTTATTAGATCTAGTTCAACAGTCTAAATATTTAATTTTTAAAAATTCATACAACTCAGTGTCATATCATTCTAGTTTTTTAGTTTTCATCTTTTCAATACTTTTTACTTAAATGTATATAACATCACATTCAGTAATTCAGAGAATACCATGGTCAGAAAAACTAAAATATTTTCCAAAAGTTTACATTGACAGATTTAAAGACCAGAACCTCAGTCATAGTCATAGTCTAAAACACTTGGCTTTCAATAGCTTCTCGATAATGGTATTTATATTCTCTTTGGTTTTAATATTAGGTTTAATATTAGGACAGAAAAAATATGCCTAGTATATCTAGTAAAGTTACAAACCTTACTTTTCAGTATAAAATATGTATTTGAACATAATTTACAATTTATATGAAAAACCAATTGCATTACATTATGGCTTTCAAAATCAGGAGAACTGGCATTTAATTTTTTTCCATTGTTTTTATAGGATGATTGGCCAAAACTTTACGTTAGAATTAAACACACACATACACACACACACAGAATAAATGTGGGTACAAACCACTCTGGGATCACTGTAGGACCCTTGGACAAATGTCAGGCCTAAAACCCTAAAATTCTTCACATAGTTCCCAACAAGCAGACTCTATCAATGACAGAGTCTAACTCATGATAAGCTAACTAAATCCATCCACAAGAATGACTATCAAAAGGCAGAGGTCCCAGTTGCCAGCATTGCTCGAGGGCAACTTTACCAAATGATGACACTGTGACATGCCATGCAACTCTATTTGCAGGTAGGAGGAGAGGAAGAGCGTAGAGAAAAAGTTATCCACCAGCTGCTGCTCATTCCCCTACCATTTTGACATTAATAGGTATAAAAAAGAGCAAGCTCCCTCAATACCCTTTTTTTTCCTGCTAATGATATGGCTGTTTTAGATTGAAAAAGCATCTGTGTTTAATAAAGATAGGTCATTTATTCAAAGACCACTTAAATTATTTTAGTAAATGGGAGAACTCTACCTTATATTTAAATATTGTAACTAAACAAAAGTACATTAATTATCCTAAGTGTCCAATGTTCCACCACTAATAATTAACAATCATCTTATCAAGTTATAATATGTGTTAAAAGTTAGTGTTAAATTATCAAAATCAATTTTTACTTAAAAATGACTTCCCTTAAGAGTTTTATACAAATGAAAAAAATGTTTCATTTTATTTGTACTAATTCTATTAGCTTTTTTCAGCTTGGTAACCCATAATTTTAGATCTATACCACAATATACCCAGGTGATACTGATGCCGAGAGTACAGGGATTCTACTTTAGAACCCTGATCTAGCTTTTGTTTGAATACTTCCAATGATTTTATGAGGACAAAGCCAGCCACTTTTCATTTAGAAATCCTCATAAGGAACATCAAATATGGAACCAAAAACTTTCATTTCTTACAATTAATTTTTCCATCAATAACAACACAGAGTAATCCTATTCCTTCTTACATATGGCAGTCACTCAAATCTTCTCCAAAATAAACATCGCCAATTTCTTGGACTGCATCCCACTTACCACACCACTCAGGCCTTTCGCATTCTGGTTGCCTCCCTGTGAACATTTAACTCATAATGTCCCTCTAAACATGTGGCACATACAATTTAACAAATAATGTAAACGTTTTAGTCTAAATATCAGAGTACATTTGGTTTATTACATCTCCAAATCAATAATAGTTTTATAACTACATTAGGTCTTTCAGCAACTATATCACCGCACTTCCCAACTGCCAATCTATGGACTGATACTTGAAGTTTTCAGTGATCTAGAGTAAATGAGAAAAGAACAGTGTAATAATTCTTCCATAGACTTAAAATTTTTCAGGTTAAATAACTTTAATTCTGAGTTTACGTCCTTCCTAAATATTGGGGAAAGGGAAAGGTGTAAAGTGATGGTGATAGAAGTCTTTACATGGCAAAAACAAAGTCTCACATTTCACAATCTCTCTTAAATTATTGGTCTAGTGTCCTAAAATACTCAGGTAAAAAGGTCCATCTGATCCATTCTTTTTTTTTTTTTAATCCATTCTTTACTACCATCTAGGTAGTTAAGTGCTTGGAAAAATTTATATAATTTGCAACAACCAATCACAACCCCCACTCATGACACAATTTATGGCAGCTAAGCAAACCTCCAGTGGGCTCCAGCAAATAAAAGGGCATCAAAGTGTTTTTAACACGAGTTCCTATTTTCCCTTACCCACTTCCCACTTACCTTTATAATCCTAAATAACACTCAAATCCAGCAAACTAAACTACATCAAATTAAGAGAGGGTTGGGATGATACAACCATTTGTTGCAGTTTAAATTACTAGCCAATAATTTGAACTACAAGTGAACTACACCATCTAGGGCAGGGGACAGCAAACTACCAGCCATGGACCAAATCCAGCTGTGTCTTTTGGGTTTAGTGGAACACATTGTCTATGGCTGCTTTTGTACTACAATAACAAAGGTAAATAAATAAAACAGAGGTCATTTGGCCTGCAAAACCAAAATATTTACTATGTAACCCTTTACCAAAAGCATTTGCCAACCTCTACTCTAGGGTAATGAACTATTTGCTACCAAAGAAAATTTTTGAGACCTACAACAATAACCATTAATCAACTCCGGGTGCCTGTACCATTCATATTAAAATATCTAAATATAAACATTGGACTATCTGAATAGTCCTTTATCCTACTCTGTATAAAGACTTGTTGCCCACCCAAAATGAAGAATTTACTTACCTGCTCACTGAGCTAATCTTTAACATACATTTCTCAAGAACTCACTAGTGAAATAGTGAAGAATCCATGAATACACTGCTCTGTGTAATCTAAGGTTTAAAAAAAAGTTGCAAATAACTCAAAGTAAAAATAAAGAAGAAACTATATAAAACTACATAATAATTTCATTTACATTTTAGATTTGCAAATACAAAACACTGCTAAAGGCACTTAAAGTAGAAAAGCTTAAGTTCAACAATTCAGGTAATCTTAACCACATTAAATAATACATATTAATTTTCCTTTTCTATTAAAAATGACTTTCATTTTCATGTATGTAGAGTTAGAAGAAAAAAAATAATACTTCTAATCTAATTCAATCATGTAGCTTTAAACATATGTGACACCAGAATCTCTAAAGAGTAAACTCACATTAAAGTACTTTGAAACTGGAAAGTGCTTAAGAGATTACTTCCACATTTTACAAGTGAGAAAGTTTTGATACAACATGAAATATCTATGGTGAGAGAATTAATTGGTAGCAGAGGCAGAGCTAGAACCCAACACTCAACTATCGGCTTGGGACTCTTTCTAGTTAATGACTGAGCATGAAAGACAAGCTCATATTCTAGGAAAGGGATGATGTTGAAATATTCTAGAGTTTTAAATGTACAGTAAACATACTAATAAGGCTACTGCCCACTCAACCTAGCAACCCTCTTGTGTTTTTTATTAAACAATCAACTATAACATTACAGAAGGAAAAAACTGATTCATTGTAAAACCATTCATTAATTAGAATGATCAAAAGAACAAACAAATATTTGCTTAACAAACTGTCAAAGATTTAAAAAATAAAAATCAATAGTCAAGAAGAGCAGTATGAGTATTCCTATATTGCTAATTTGGCACAAACTTTCTGAAGGGTAATTTGGTCATATTTTAAAGAGCCTAAAAAGTTCTCAGCATCTAAACCAATTATCCCATTTCCATGAATATACCCTAAAGAACTAGTCTAGTACAGAGTTCAAATTTCACATACAAAGATGTCCATCTGCTATTATTTATAATTTTGAAATATTAGAAACAATCTAATATTCAAGGAGAGAATGGGTTCAATTATGGTATATTCATATAACAGAATATTAGGCAGTCATTTTTTAAAAATCACATTTTTAAAGATATGGGGAAGGACTTATAATCTTAAGTTATAAAAGTAGGATACAACTATATGGTCAGTATAATCTCAATATTGTTATTATGCACACACACAATCACATGTACACACTCATACATATAAATAGCATAGACAAAGACAAAGAAAATACAAAAAAAAATTAACAGTATTATCTCTGGATAGTAAAATTGCAGACAATTTTTTCTCTACTTTATACTTTTCAGTATTTTCTAAATTTTCCATAATAGTCATGTATTAGTTTTATACTCAGAAAACATTAAAAATTCATTCCATAGTCAATTTTGAAAATTTTACATTCTATATAGTAAATAAGGAATAAATATTTATAGCACTTAAAAATGTATCTAAATTATGGGAAATAAATCAGTAATATGTTAGAATATAATTTCCACATATATTTAGGTGGGTAATTTTGAATCCAAAAGCAGCATTATTTTATCTCAATTTTTGTGTATAGAAAGTTGATATTTAGTAAATAAGAAATGCAATTTTTAAATAAAATTGGTGCAAGGCATCTAAAAATTGTGCTATTCTGGTATATCATTGAAGATATAAATGTTCTCCAATGTAATGAAGATACCCACTGTTAGATTAAAATAGGTATAATCTAGTACATGCATGGTGGCCAATAATTACCTAACTGAATACATTTTTTTCCAATGTCACTAGAATTGATCTATGCTACAGAAAGAAATACAACACCATACCATTATTTTAGTTGGAAGAGCCGCACCAAAAGTCATGAAAAAATATTTTAGAACTATAAAAAAATCCAGTGGCTTTTTGTTGTTATTGTTAATGATGTCTTGCTAAAAATTCAAGTCAAAGTGCTTAAAGCACTTAAAAAGCATAGCAGCAGTCTATGGTCTGCAATGATTTAAAAAACTCTAAGAATACTCTTCAGTGTTTCCTCATTTGCAGACTACTGCCTATCAAACACTATCTTTAGAGGAAAGGACTACATCTATGTTCTTTTATCAATCTTGAATATACAATATAGTAATGACACAAAGTGATGTCACACACACAAAAAAAACTATGTAATTTAAAAAGCTAGCTTTAAAATATGATTCTAATATCTGTGATAAAAAATCACATATATATGCAAAATATAAAATACATCCTAACATATTTTTATATAAGAACTGAAGTTTACCACTTTTAACATAAAAATTGAGATGAATTAATAAAAAAACAATTTTCATATATACCACAGAGCAATAAGTTTAAATCAGACTATTTTGAGTTGTGTAGCCCTTTATTAGCAACTAAAATAGAAGGTATCTGTTGTACAACACGGGTAGTAATTGACTATAACTGGAGAATTATTATATTCTAATACAGATCATTTATAAATGCAATTTCTTTATTAAAAAGCTTCCACCTTTTTTGTCTGTGTACAATTTGCAAAACTATTCTGAAAGCGGAATATATGTGCACAAGTCTGCAAAGAGTGCAAATTTAGGATATGGTAAATGCTTTACAAGTTACTTTCAAAACACTGCCACAACTGGGCCATTACATTGCCATCTTCTTTGATCAAAATATTTGATGCCAGCCTTCCTTCCACTGCCCTAAACTATAAAGCATTTTTTAATGAGTTGAAATTAAGGAAGGACTACACCTACTAGAAAAGAAGAGAAGAAAGTTCTATTTGTTTGAGGTTTCAGAATCCCCCCAAACCAGGATCTGGGTCTTGGTAAGGGTTAGGCTGGGACCCCGAACAGAGTATGAGTATGTGCAGGTGGCATCCCTGAGGATTCAGAGCGTCAGTGGACCGTGAGTGCTCCAGCAGCGTAACTCACTGAACTGTCTTGCCAGTTTCTGCACTGGCTTGACTGAGCATAATTCAAAAAGGAAAAGCTCATATTCATTCCATTCTTCTGGAGCTCTGTAATAGCCTAAAAAAAGAAAGATGTGATTAGCACTCTTTGAATGCGTTGGTGGCTTAACTTGGCCCACTTCACAGCTGGTGCCTAGATCTCTTTCACTCGTCACTTGTTTCTTTAATTTCTCTTCAACTTATGTTAAATAGGAATAAATGATAATTCCTTATTTAATTCTATCAAAGTACTTCTTTGATAAGACCACTTAAAAACAAAAACAAATTAATTCATAGCTTCTTTCTCTCTTTTCTCTAAACCAAATCTTAGCTACTCTACTATCTTGAATTGTTGCAGTCTTTTCTTTGTCTGACTCTGGCTAAGGTTAAAATGTATATAAATTAAGTTTCAAGAGGTATACCAGGATTTTTACTTTAATTGAACCTATTAGTATTTCCTCCTCCTCCCATTCCTGGAGTGTATACTCCCTTCTTTCTTAAAAAGTTTTGCATTTTATTTCAGAAAATCCATACTGTTTTATTTATTAGGGAAAATATTATTCTCTCTTTCAAAATTCCAGCTAACCAAGACTTCTGGTGCTCACTTCGGCAGCCCATATACTAAAATTGGAACAATACAGAGAAGATTAATTAGCATGGCCCCTGCGCAAGGATGACACGCAAATTCGTGAAGCGTTCCATATTTTAGAAAAAAGATTTCCACCTATTACCTCCATTCCTTAAATGAATTACTACTGTTTTTCTTGTAAAGAGAAAAATATATACATGTCATCTGTCTTACTTTATTAACTTACATATTTCTAAAGTTCAAGAGCAAAATCTTCTATTTATTTTTATATAGTCTAGGACACTAAATAAAACCAAGAAATCAATAAGAACATCTCTTGAAAGGTTACTTTGGTTTATATTTATAAAGAGCATACTGGAATTGGCTGAGAATCTAGAGAAAATGGGTCTGCATTCTAAATAACTTTCTGCATTTAAAAGAAAATATCAGCCTGTCTTCCAGTGACATATAACTTTATTCAGGTACCAAAACAATGGAAATCCAAATCATCTTAAATGTACTAAAAGAAAATTGACTATATGTACCGAAAACCTATGCTACTAAGTTACCTTAAGAATTGAAGATATTTTAAAACATCATAGGATCAAATATTAAAAATCAAGGCTTCTTAAGGATACTCACATTTAATAACACTCCGATGGGATGTCTTCCACATATAGTATTATGGTATTTCTTCAAGTAATTACTAAAAGATACAGGATCTAATTGTTCTATAATACTCATACCCTAAAAGTAAGTGAGGGGGGAGAGAAAGAGACAAAGAAAATGAAAGAAAAAGGAAAAAAGGACACTATTATTTCCCAGTTACATTTAAAACAAACTGTTACTTAGAGCTAAACACTGTAATTTTTTAATTAAAGAGAAGTAAATAGACTACATTAAATAAACCTTGTAAAATACCAAACTCATCTGTCCAAAGCTAATCTCATAGTCAACTCTCAATAATACATACACTTTATTAATACAAAACTTTTAACCCCCGTTTAGTTTTCTCTGATCTCATGTTTCTACACCATCTTCACCAGTTGCTACTTAGCTGATAATCATCGAGCATTTCATAATTTTATATTTTTATATATTTTTAAGTAAATCTATTGTGAAAATTTTCATAAAATTAAATTTGATATACACCTGTTTTTCCCGATATCCACTATATTTCTCCTACCATTGTCATAATCAAGAGTTGGTTGTAACTTAACTATTTCCATAACTAAACTTAAAGACATTTTAAATCATCAGTATTCTGGGTATGTGATAAAGAAGATACTACAAACTAAAGAAAAAAATAGTTTGCATATTTTTAATTAATTTAAAGTGCATAAAAGATTAATAAAAGGTTAACAAAGTAGGTCATTTAAGAACAAATTTTTAAAAAGAAAAGCTTTTTATTTCTTTAATACTTTAAACTAGGATGCTTTATTTTCAAGATTTTCGTTCAGAATCAATGTTTACTAGTAGACCATTATTAGAACAATCACTATGACTCGGACACTTGTTTACACTAAATTCCGTATTCTGCAAATGCATTCAAATAATGTGTTCATAATACATTAATAAATACATAAGGGCAACTTTAACTCATCTGAATCAGGCAAATAAATTAATGATTCTAACTCATTACCTTACCTTATTTTCTTATTCTGGTAAAACACATTTGTGTTCAATAAACTGGATTAATATCCTTCAGGAGAAATGTAAATGGTAGTTTAACTAGGGAATTAACTAATATATTTTGTGTGGTTTTAAAATTATGTTTCAACAAAACAAGTATTGTGTAAAAAGCACCTGGAGTAATCAGATGAACAGTCATCTGAAAAATGATAGTAATCATAGATGATATACAAATATTGCAGTGGCAGCACCAAAATTTAATTAATAAAGATCTTTTTACACAATATTTAAGTCCTTCATAAACATTATTACATTCTGCTGCAACTATAGCTAAAAGACAGGCATATGCATGTATAATCAACTTTCAATTATCTGCATATCAATTAGCCACTCTCAAGACTTATCCACAACCAGTGATTAATGCTAAGTTGGTTTCCCCCTGCCAACTACAAGGCTACCACATCAACAGCCTCCACTGACTTTGGTGTAAGCTCAGAGGCAGATGAACTACCTTAGAAGTTAAGATAAACAATTAGTATTTTAATTCTGGTGCAAAGAAAAATCACACAATATATTTCTAAACCAAGCAGAGATGAAGTAACAAATCTTTTCCATAAATACAGATAATCAAGATATAACTCCCTAAAGATGAAGAAACAGACATGAAGGTTAAAAGCTTGCCTCTAACTTTCTAATCCTAGGCTCTTTCTCATTGACTACTCTGCCTTACCTCGTATAACAAAGACATACCAACAATTCTTTAAATAATCTCTTTAAATAATATGGTATACATGTTATATGAGAATTTTAATGCTCTTGGATGAAGTCTAGGACAGCTTACCTTAAATAGAATTCCAATCATTAATAAATTATGTGGCATTGAGGTTCCAATGTATGTTTTAATATTAAAATCTCAAAGCACATTTTTGAACAAACATATGAAATGTATATATTGACATGAGGGATTCAAAGAGAAGGAAAATAATGATCCCACTTTAGAAGAAAATAATTCGGTGAAACTGACCAAGAAATTTCATATAGAAAGAGATAAAGTTATAAATGTAGAAGACGTTACTAAATAAAATGTTCAAAATGGAGATACTGGTTAAATTATAACAATAAAAAAACCCTGATGATGGAATATAAGGGACTAAATTTAAAATTTTAATTCCCAAAAGTGTGTTATGTACCTACTAGGGCAAGAATCAATTTCATTACATTCAATTCTCTGATGAATATGATAGTTAAGAGGTATGCCTTTTAATAAAAGAGGGACAGAGAGAAAAGTTAAGGCTTTACAATTGAAAAATTCATGAAGTTCACAAACAAAGCAATAAATATGATAGTTAAGAGGTATGCCTTTTAATAAAAGAGGGACAGAGAGAAAAGTTAAGGCTTTACAATTGAAAAATTCATGAAGTTCACAAACAACAGCAATAATGATAAAATTGCAAAATGGGACATCCATTAACTAATACAGAACACTGGCAAATATGCTTTAGTATATGTTTATGTTTTGATGCTAACAATTTTGAAATTACTATTACCAAAATTTCAAGATGATGAAAAATAAAATGCTTCTCAAATATGCCTAATTAACTTTTCCATTTCTTAAAATACTGGGAGATATGATCAGTGAATCTAAGGTCGAGGCACTGGAAAGCTTGCCTATAGCCTAGTAAACAGAATATTTGTTCACATGAATTGAATCTAATATGGAGCAGTAAAGTGGGTCTCTACCCATTCAGTTCTAAGATACAAACCAGATGTTATAAACACCAAAAGTCTACCCATCATCAAGATTGGATTTCTAAGGAAGTTAGTACCTTCAGCAAGAAAACCTCAGATTGAAAGCTAAGTCTCTACTTTGAGGGGGAGAAGGGCAGAGGGTATCAATCATTGTCCTCACTCTCCCAGTAAAGGGTGAAAGCTTGCAATCAAATCCCAATGGCAGTCCTAACCTAAATAGGCAGTTTTAACGGACAGAACTGCAGATTCAGGACTCTGGTAAAATAACAAAAAACTCCCCTTTGAAAAAAGTTTATCTAAATATAATAAAATACTTAAATTTTATTTAATTATTATCTCCCAGAAGTAATCTCCCTCTAAAATAACAAACACAAAAGAGTAGCTAAACTTTTTAAGAGGTCTTTAAGAAATAAAAACTAGAATCATGTCTTCTAATTACGAACACATAATTAATCATATTATCAAATCATTAGGACTCTTTTTAAGTGAGTATATACATTTATGTTGAAAAGATGAGTACACATTTAGGAAGGTAAGATGAGAACAGAAAATATTCTGGTTTCTGTAAGAGGCATCAAGATAAAATCATATACTGAAAAAAATTTTATAGAAAAAAAACATCACCCTAAAGACCATTGTGTTAAGAAGCAATGTACTACCTTAAAGATGATATTATATAGCTATCTTAAGTCATTATCTTAAATAGCTAGCTATCTTAAAAATGATGTTTTACAATTGCTAAAGACTACTAAAGAAACTATTGGTCTAAGTCAAGAGAAAGGTATGAATAGACAAATATAAATAATTTCAATTTCAAAAGAGTAAGAAGGAAGAAAAGTAGCTGAAGTTCAAAGAAAATGAAGTGTTTACTAATAAATGTGGAAGGAAAAGAAGTTGTAAGGATGACTACAATGACATTTTTGGATTCTCTCTGCCAAATCATAAGTAATTTGCCAATGTCCATATTGAAATATTGGTCTATATCAAAAGTGGTACAGAAAAATAATCATGTAAAATATGTATAAGTATGGCTAATGTTTCAAGTATGTGATCTAAGAAGTTAACAAAAATCAATGTCTTAAAATATGTTCTGCTTTGGTTACTGTAGTTACTGAAATTACAAAGTACTAATTACCAAAAAACCATGGTCAGTAGCTAATAATACTATGACTTTCAGAGTCTTATAACCAGTTACCTCGCTCCCTCAAATACAACTTTTGGAAGATCCACTTTGTTTTCTTATATATTTTTTCTTTATGTATGTATTTTTTCACATAATTAATTTCCAAGATACTCAAATACTAGAGATATAAACATTTTGTAATAAAAACAGCTATTTTTCTTTTGTTTTGGAAACTAGAACCTACTTTTGTTTGTTTCCTAGCTTTTTAATAACTACATTTAACAAGACTTTTCTGGTAACCAAAAAGGACCAAAACTAGTTAACACACAAATTTTAAACAGGTTAAATCTAAAATTTTATACTTAAAAATAATTTCACTCTAGCAAACTTTCAAAATGTATAATTATTTATAATTCAGAATTACTAACATTTTTGTAATACTTACAAAGAGAACCACCAATTTCACTGTATTTGCTCTGAAAAAACTGAATATGGAAACTAAGATATTGGTTCTCGAATGAGATTATTTATAACATAAAATGATACTTTAAGAAATAAATATATAAGAAATATACAGAAGGATATTCACCATTTGGTTATATAAATCAATTAAGAAAACACTATATTATAAGAAAGTCTGCCTAACAGTGAGAGTACATATACACATATATGTATAAAAACATACATACATGAGTATTCAAACAGAGCTAAACCATTCTTATTACTTTAATCCATTTATTCTAACTCCCAGAATTGATTTATAACTTGAATTAACAGCATGCTAATACAAGAACAGAACACTTATGAGTCATTTAAAAATCTATACGTAAATAGAAATGCTTCAATAAATGGACTGCAAGTCAACTCCAAGTCAAATGTTATATCAAATATTAAAATCAATCATATTAATATGAGGCAAATACTCGATATTTATTCAGAAATTATATTTCAGGCTATTTAAATAAAAATTTTAAAATTATGCTTCTTTGGACATCTAAAGTAAGGTAAGTCAGATGCAGATTTAGAAGTCACCTAAAGCTCACTGGTTCTACTTATACTTTTGAAGTTTCAAAGACTTTAAAGCTAGCATAAAAGCAATAATTTCAGGAAATATCTGATAATCATGCCAATGGGTAAATGATACTCTTTTCTGCTCTGCCTCAAAGTAAGAAACCAAGGCCTATCTATTTAACTGATCAATTTGTCTCAAAAGACAAATTAAGCTAGCACTCTTAATATAAACTAACAACAGTTAGTAGAAAGGTTAAAAGAATTAACTATGGGTGTTTATATATAACACAAACACAGAATAACAAAGACTATTAAAGTACTTAGATATGAACACAGTTCTAGAGAGTTCCAAAGGATGCTATTATGTTCACTCACTTGAGAGCAACAGGTAAGCCAATGTTTGGGGGAAAACATTTTCCATATGTTAAAAACATCATTCATAGCCCTAACGGGTTTGGCTCAGTGGATAGAGTGTCGGCCTGCGGACTCAGGGTCCCAGGTTCGATTCCAGTCAAGGGCATGTACCTTGGTTGCGGGCACATACCCAGTGGGGAGTGTGCAGGAGGCAGCTGATTGATGTTTCTCTCTCATCGATGTTTCTAACTCTCTATCCCTCTCCCTTCCTCTCTGTAAAGAATCAATAAAATGTATTTAAAAAACAAACAAACAAAAAAAAACATCATTCATTGATTTGCAAATTCTTACATTTGCAAAATTAAATGTTGCCTGATTAAAGTTCACAAATAATATAAAGAGAAAAGAAGGTAAGAAAACCTCAACAGATCAAGAACCATAGTGGGCCAGTTCAAATTTACTACCAAGCTATTTTAGGAATAAAGATGTTGTGACTCTATACTACCGAAGAGGATCTCCAGAGGCAGGTACAGGCAAGTCTATTTGAAAAAGTTTCACAGATTATTTCAATTGTAAAACCAGAATTGATGACTACTACTGTAGACAATCTCATCTTTGCCCTGGCTTTATTTACCATCTGTCATCTCTCCCTAACTTACTACCAATACCCACTGTTACTACTTCTGACCCTGGTGTAAAACCCATTCTCTACAACAGCCAGAGTAACCTTTAAAATAATGTAAATTAGATCACCTCACTTCCCACTGCACTTACATAAACTTCGTACCCTGGAATATAAAGCCCTGCACTATCTGACCCCTGCCTCTCTTACCAAAGTTCAAACCATTCTTACCCTTACCTACTCTACTACTGCAACACTGGACTTTTTTCTTTTCTCCTAACACACCAGCATCTTTCCCATCTTAAGGTCTTTGCACTGGCAATTCCTTCAGTGTAGATCTTCCCTCTGATCATTACTTGGTTTGCTCCTCCTTATCACTTATATTTCAGTTTAATGTTCCTCCTCAAGGAAGTCTTTCTCCAATCAGCCTAGAATCATTTACTATCTCAAAACCATTTAAATATTTTCTAAACAGCACACATCACTATTGGAAACTAACTTACACACATCCTTACCTTTTATTTATTTATTTATTTATTTTTTGTTAATCCTCTCCAGAGGATTTTTTTCCATTGATTTTTCAGAGAGAGTAGAAGGGTGGGAAGCAGAAAAGGGAGGGAGAGTGGGAGGGAGGGGGAGAGAGAGGGAGAGAGAGAGAAACATCGATGTGAGACACATCAACTGGTTGTCTCCCACATGTGCCCTGACCGGGGCCAGGGATCAAACCTGCAACCCAGGTACATGCCGTTAACCGGGAATCAAACCCGTGACCCTTCAGTCCACACCCAATGCTCTAACCACTGGGGACATCGTTACCTTTTTAAAAATAATGTGTATCTCCCTTCCATTAGAATAAAATTTCTGTGAGATCAAGTCTGCTTGTTTACTGCCATAGCTCCACAAGTGCCTACACTGTAATCCAAATGCCTACTTGATTGACATCTCCACCTGAATGTCTTAAAGGCAACTGCTTATATCCCCTAATAGAATTTACGATCTCCATACCTCCTAAAATATCTGGACCTATCAGCTTATGTTTCTGACGTAAGTGAATAGCAATACCCCATAGTAGCATAAACCAGATATTTAGGGGCCATCCTTGATACTTCCTTTTCCA
This sequence comes from Myotis brandtii, assembly GCF_000412655.1. Lineage (NCBI taxonomy): Eukaryota > Metazoa > Chordata > Mammalia > Chiroptera > Vespertilionidae > Myotis > Myotis brandtii. The sequence continues at coordinate 1,007,192 of NW_005371933.1, read as the reverse complement.
AGTCCTATTGTAAATTTGTCTTTTATATATACTGAACACATCCACTCTGTCCCCCTCTTCCAACATCACTACCCCATCCACTGTCTAAATTACCATTTTTCACCTGAATTACCCAACTAGTCTACTCATTTCTCCTCTGGCATCCCTCCAATCCATTTGCTCCACTGCAGCTATATGATCTATTCAAATACAATCTGATTTTATCACTTTCCTATTAATATTCTTTAAATAGCCTGTTCTAGATTCTCTGGCTCCATTTCTCACCACTTCCCCATTCAATCGTGCATCGATTCATTCAATAAATATATACTTAGTACCCACTGACAGGCTGATACAAAATGGACAAAGATCCTGATTTCATGAAGCTTATAATCTAATAGGGGAGGTTATCGCCAAACAAATCAACAAATACTAAGTTATAATCACATAGTAGTAAGTACTACAATGAAGAATAAAGCAGGGTACATTCATACAATAACTGTTCACCATAGAGCATAATAAAAAACTGTGGACACAGTTTTGGGTTGTCTCAATAATGAGAAGATGCTACTGGGGGACTTAGTGGGTGGAGTCCAGGGACGCTAACTGTCCTGCAATCCAGGACAGTCCCACACACAAAGTGCTGTTCTCATCCCATGACACTTTCCCATTTCCATGTAGTTGAAAACCTGCTTATAATTATCTACATCCTAAGTCTATTCTACATACAAACATAAAGAAGTTTCATGTGATTTTAATATACAGATTTCCCAGGAATGGAACTATCTTATAAAGTGAGGGAAGACTATATACTTTGTTTAGTTTACAACTTTACTAAGTTTGCATTTTTAGTTGTCCCATTAATGATACTATGTGTGTAAGCATCTAACTCCTTCAGTATATCTTTATTAATAGAGTTGTGCCTGGGCATTCACATTAAATATATATTGATTTATTATAAATTACTTTCACTTATTTCTTTGTAATTTACAATTAGGGTATTCATTTAATTTAATTATACATATTGGATGGTAATATGCACTAATTCATTCATTTGAAAAATATTTATTGAGCACCTACTTATTATGTTCTAATCACTATTCTAAGTACATCAGATACATTGGTGAAAAAAAATATCCTAATGTAATTGTAATAAATAAGTAAACGTTTTAGTCTGTTAGAAGAAAAAGTAGACTAGGTAAGATGGGTTGGGAATACTGAATAGAGTGAGTGTATAGGATGCAAAATTAAAAAGGGTGGCCACTAGTCCTCATTGGGAAGGTGAAAGGTAAGCAAAGCCCTGAGGTAAATTAGACAGTCAAGTGCAAAAAGGGCAAAGGTCTTAAGCTAGGCACATATATGGCATTACTGAGGAACATTAAGGAGACCAGTGTGTCCATACTACTTCCTAAATATCTCTTCTATTTCTGTATTGTAATAACTTCTATTTAAGTCTGTTCAAAGACTAGACTATAAATTCCACTAAGTCAGACACCACGTTTTCTCCTCTTAACATCATCAAAGCTACACAGAGTACCAGATACACAGCAGACACCTACTAGCTGTATGAAGAAAATAAGTGATGAGGCAGCTGATACCTGAAGCTCAGAAAAATAAGATTAGAACTAGAAGCCAGAAAAGAATTAAATGACTGAAATGATAGCATAATAAAGTCAAAAGAAAACTAAATTGAAATCTAGAAAAATCCCAAAGGTAAAAGTATTAAGCTATAGTTGTATTTAAAGTAACAAAATAAATTTAAATATAATAAAAATCTCGTAAGTAACTAAATTTGCATTCATTCCATCTGGCTTTTAATAAAATATATTATGCAATATAATCTACTTATAGGTTCAGATCCAGATTTCTTACTAAAACGCTTTATCTGCTATAGACTAAATATTCTTGTACTAAAACATATGCATAAAGCTACTAACACAGTGGTAAAGTTGATTTTAACAAATCAGACTTCAAGGCTGATAGAGTTTAAAGACAATTTAGAGACTACCTACTCCAAGTATCTCATCTCAGAGATGACAAGTTGAGGACTAGAGAATTGAAAGGATCTATCCAAAGTTCAAAGCACATTAGTGATATACTTGCTAGGTTTAATATTCTGTTATGAGTAGATACCAAAATGATTTATATGACTTTTTAAACATTAAAAGAAGTACTATGATTACCATAGTACTTCAAGGAAAATGACATGATCAATGTCTACTGTATTTCTGGGCTAGGTAAAAATAAAATCATTTTTATATTCTGTACTTAAAATAACAGCCAGCCTGAGCATCAACCCATGAACCAGGAGGTCACAGTTCAATTCCCGGTCAGGGTACATGCTGGGATTACGGGCTCAATTCCCAATGTGGGGCATGCAGGAGGCTGCCAATCGATGATTCTCTCTCATCACTGATGTTTCTATCTGTCTCTCCCTCTCCCTTCCTCTCTCTAAAATCAATAAAAAATATTTTTAAAAATTAAAAAAAAATTGAAATTCCATTTAAGAAAAATCTAAATGGCCGAAAATAAAATACACACACACACACACACACACACACACACACACACACACACACACACGAAGCAACCGGAATGCCGGAACGGAACGACTTGAACGACCAGTTGCTTTGATGCGAACTGCGCCCTGATCAGCCCCCGCACCCTAATCAGG